>NW_028274819.1:75780700-76083730 GCF_037043125.1 Eumetopias jubatus
AAAATGGGTAACTCGTTGTGGTATATACGTATGTGAAGTTTTCTTGGGATAATGCCTATAACTTTTTATCAGACTCTCAAAGTAATTTGTGACCTTGCCCGCCCCCCCTCAGCTAAATAAGGTCAAGAAACACTTTATCTTTGGATCGAGTCTCTGTACCCTAAATCTGATTTTGATTCTCCATTAAGAAGTTAGAGAAGAGAGGGGCTCCTGGGTGGCTCAGTAGGTTAAACGTCTGCCTTGGGCTCAGGTCATGATCCCAGAGTTCTGGGATCGAGCCTCGGGGAGCCTGCTTCTCTCTCTGCCTCTGCTGCTCCACCTGCTTGCACTCTCTCTCTCACTCACCTTCTATATCTCTCAAATAAATAAAATCCTAAAAAAAAAAAAAAAGGAAAGAAAGAAGTTAGGAGAGAGATGTGTTACTTTTCTAGGATTAGCAAGATAGGAAAACCCTCCAAGTGTAATGTGATTAGATTGTTACATACTAACACCTGCAGTTTTGTTTTGTTAATGCATATTAAATTGTGATGGCTGTATCATCTCTAACTCTTCACACTCGAGGATAAATCTAGAGTGCACATTAAATACCTCTTTTCCCAGGTCACAGAACTGTCAAGTGAAACTTCGAGAGGCAAGACTGTAAAGATGACTATCACTCTGACAAGAGAGCTGCCAGCAAGGTCCCCCGTGTGCATCCAGGTCTTCAATATCATCTTCAGAAAGTGAGGAGCTTCACACGTCTCTTTCGTTGAGGCTAGCGATGCCGTTCAGTACAGGGCCTGCGTATGACAAATCTCGAACATCTTGTGGGCCATGTGCCTGCAGCAGTGTTGTCTGCAGGGCAGTTTCCCCGTGCTTTCACGCAGCCGTGCGGTGATGTGCCCCGCAGTCCCTCACAGCCTCTCACGGGCTCCTGCCTCGTCATCCAGTGCTCTCTGAGTTGGGACAAAGAACTCAAGGGTTGTGCTGTCTCAATGGTAGCAGGGGTGGGGGGAGTGGGGCAGGGCTGCCTTTTCTTTCTCTTCTCGTTCTGTACCCTCTCCCACCCTCCACCCAGACTGAAAAATCAGGTATGTCTGGGTTGGTCAGCTGAAAGATTTGTTACTTTCCTAGCCTCACCAGCTGCTCTCTGCCCTTGCCGCCCACCCTCACCCCCTTGCCACATGAACCCCTGGGGCAGAAGGAAGGTTGTGACTACACTGCCCGGTGTCCTTCAAACTGATGTGGGGATCACTTGCCTCAGGATCATCCGCGGGTTGTTGGGTGGAACTCCATAAAATGCAGATTTCCTAGCACCTCACTGGACCTAGTAAAGAGAATTTCAAGAGTGGGGCCTGAAATCCACATTTTTAGCACGCTTCCCTGATGACCAGTGGGAACACAGAGGCTCGTAAACCAGTATTTTCCACACTACTAGTGTGGACCAGCAAGATGGTATAAACTTTCGATGCCAGCCTTTTCCTCAATAACGGCCTCTGCACAGGAGGAAGGCAGGGGGTTTGGGTTTTGCTCTGTAGGACACATAAAAGGAATCCACCCCCGCCCCCAGATATGTTATTTCTTAATTCTAGTCAGAAGTCTTGCTAAGTAGCTTTAGATCATATTCAATATCATCAGATATGGAGGCTGAGGCTCAATGACATTTGGTAGCCAAAATCATGCGGTGGTTATCTGTGTTTCCTGACTTGAAATGCTTGCACTTCCCTCATGCAGTGGGCAGCCTCAGATCAGTGATGTGTCCAGTTCCAGAGGTGGCCAGGATTAGCTGCTGAAGAGGCAGCCATGCTATGTAGCCTCATTAGAAAAAGCCTCCCCATCTCAAAACAGGGAAGAGGCCAGGAAGAACCTTCAACCATGGCTTGCCTCACCCCATCCATGCTAACCAGAATGTGACAACCACAGTCATATTGTGACCATGTATTGATCATTGCAGTTAAGTGCAAACAGACAAAAATAATTTCAGTTGTATCGTTCTCGAATAGAAAGAAGTCATAGTTCTTACGTATATGCTCATATGTATATTTAGCATCTAAACCTTCCAGTGCTAGAAGAATGAGAGTTCTATAGTTTCGACATATTTTTATCAGCTGTTCAGCATGGGGACAAACTTAGAATTACACTGTTATTACCTGATGTTGACCAAAGATTTAAAAAAAAACGTATACTTGCAGGATCTTAAAAAAGTTGGCCATGTACCAAATTGGACGGAACTTCTATAAACCTTCTGAATCAGTGGAAATTCCCCAGCACAAGTAGGTTTATTTATATTTTCTGTTACTCTGAAGTTGTTATAATGTGAAGAACATAATTTACAATGCAATCTTATACCATTATGCCTCCTATGAGAGCCTCTGTGTTATGAAAAGTAATGGATTTTTTTAATTTTCAAGTTTTTATAGAATGGAGAACGTCAGTGTGAAGCTAGCAGCCTGTTTTCTTCTATTAGTGTGCTAGATCATTACCATAAATCCTAGAAGGAGTTCAGAAACTGTGTTTTCTGTGTGTGTGACAAGTAATAATGAAAGCAAAATAAGGATGATGTTATACCACTTAGTTGAAACTCTGTTTTCTTGCTGACGGGAAATTAGCACAGCCAAAGATGGTTGATGTTGGGTAAGCAGAGGCCAGACAAACAAGTCAACTAAACGAAACTGGAATTTCCACTCTAAATGGGAAGTAGATGCTTCAGGGAAAGCCACCAGTTGTGTCTAGGATGGGTTGTTAGCTTTCCAAAATATGTGGTCAAGCTAAAGACAGGAGAGGCAAATGGTAACCCAAAGACAGATATGTAAACAAAGGAAGGAGTGCATAAAAGATAGAAAATGAGGGGTAGGCTGTTTAGCCTTCTGCCAGGTAGGGGGAAAATGGTAGGGTTTCCATATGGTAAGTGAGTGTGTCACAGGGGTCTGTATAAAGCATCTGGTTCATCTTTGTCCCTCATCCCCCGACCTGGATGAGAAGTTCTTGTGAGCTGGACTTGACGCCAGTGCATATGCTTGTCCTAAAGGCTGGCTCAGTGGCACCCTGAATGAAGTCCACAAAATAAACTGACACAATTAAAAAAAAAAAAAAATTTGCCCTTTCTTTCATGTCATTTCCATAAGTTTTTCTTATGCAGGGCTTCAGTCCGTGATAGCCCTAAATGTGAAAAGGGGCTGTAGCCTCTGCTACAGTTTCCCTTGTGTGTTTGTACATGATACCATTTAGATTATTTCTTACTCTCATGAAGTCTCTGCACTGTCTACACCAGTGAGTCTGTGTGCTTTTCTGAACCTAGAGGTTTTCATGCTGGCATAGTTCACTGTATAAACTTATCAATCTTACAGCTGTGATTCTCCACCAAGGGCAGTTTTGCCCCCCTAGGGCACATTTGGCCAATGTCTCTAAGTGTTTCTGGTTGTCACAGCTTGGAGGCTGCTACTAGCATCTGGGGGGTAGAGGCCAGGGGTGCTGCCAGACATCCTACAAGGCACAGGATAGCTCCTAACAGAGAACGATCTAGAGCGCACATTAAGTACCTACAAAATTTCAGTAGTGCCAAGGTGGAGACATGCTGCTCTGTGGGAATGTGTTTATCACAAATGTATGTTTAAAGGCACTCCAGCTAGAAATAACTAAAGTTTTAATCAGCAAGTGGAAGAAATCAGACTAAAGAAAAATTGTTTCATAAAATCTGGAAAATTAGAATGTAAAATCAGCATGTAAAAATAATAATTGTTTTATGATATGACATTTAAAATATGTGTTTTTAAATATTTGCTTATTTGAAGGTTGTCCCTTTGGCCTGGGTTTGCAATTTCTGTGTCACAGTTTGAAAGCAGGCTCCTCTTTACTGCTGATGTGAGTTATAAAATACTCCGGAATGAGACTGTTCTAGAATTCATGACTGGTATCTGCCAGGAAACTGGTATGTCCTGCTTTACCCAGACGTGTGAAAAACAGCTGCTTGGGCTCATTGTCCTAACAAGGTAAAAGCATGCATTTTTAAAAAACTTTTCCCTATGGAATGCATTCTTTATGCTCTTTGGGAACAGGAATAGCATTGGGGCGTTGTCCTGAGCACAGACCTGATCAGTTTACTCACCTGTTTAGACCTGGCTGTTCTCTGTTGACTAGAGTTCAGACTTCCAGGAGTGGCCTCCGGGGACCCTCCACCATCTGACATGGTCCTGCGTTATCTCTTGCTGCACCCCTCCCCCACCCCCAGTGGTTTGCATTTTGCTGCTTCAGTGCCTCTGTCGGGATTTTCCACCCCGAATTCTGACTTTTAAATTTCTACTTGACAAAATCCAGCTCAAACCTTACTGCTTTTCTGGAGCCTTTGCCTGTCCACTCAGTTGGAAGTACTCAGTTCCCTCCCCTGTGCTGTTCTGATGGCTCACAGCCCCCTCTTTATAGCCATTTTATTTTGTTTTATCACATCACAGGTGAGAACATTAGGTCCACGGCTCTTCTTATCTGTAGAGTATGAGATCTTTAAGGCTGAGACCTTTCCGGTCCTTAGACTTGTCTATATATAATTTGCCCACAGTGCACATTGAACTGAATTAAACACAAATTAGGTTACTTCCTGAATACCAGAAAGCTCACCATGTACTGTGGCTAGTCCACAGATAGGTCTTTTAGAGGACATGCTAGCCTTCTCCTAATCTGGTTTGGAATTTCCACTTAAAGTTGTTTTTCTGGGTTATACAGCAGGGAGGTGGGACTGGTTGAATTGCGCACTATCCTGGATGAGAAGGCCACCCTCGTGTCCCACAGTCCAGATGGTCATGAATTAGCATATCACACTGTTCCAAAGTAACCTTGCAAAGTACCCAGAACCTAGGAGAAACCTGACAAGGAGGTTTCTGTCCCAAGGCTGGGGCAGCGTGTGAGAATATTGCAGGCCACACAGTGCCGTAGGGGAAAATAGAGTTTAGAATGATTTTATCCAGCCTACTTTGCAGTTTCACTAAGGGCCAGCCCCAGATGGGAGATTAAGTGGGATACTCAGATTGCAGGGTTGATCAGTCTTCTTTGGGTGCTTTTCTTTCTTTCTTTCTTTCTTTCTTTCTTTCTTTCTTTCTTTCTTTCTTTCTTTCTTTTTTTTTTTTTTTTTAGATTTATTTATTCATTTGAGAGAGAAAGAGCCGGAGTGGGGCAGGGGGACAGGGAGAGGGACATGGAGAGAGAGAATCCCCAAGCGGACTCTCCACTGAGTGCAGAGCCTGATGCGGGGCTCGATCCCAGGACACTGAGATCATGACCTGAGCCAAGGTCAAGAGTTGAACGTTTAACCGACTGAACCACCCAGGCGCCCCTTGTTTGGGTCCTTTTTATCAGAACAACTATCTGGGAGCTGAAAAACTCTGAATGGCACCAGAAGCTGATGGGAAAGTTTTGAGCAATCCTTCAGCCTTTGAACATAGAAGAATAATGTTATAATGAAGTTAAAGTGTCTCAGTGAGAAAGATTGTGGTCTAATGACTTTCTCACCAGTTTTGTTGGAATGTGGAGGTTTTCCTGTATACTGAAGAGTTAATGAATGCTTTTCTCAGATAAAAGCTGGTCATTAAAAAAATGACTATTCGTGTATTATTGTTGTAATTTCTGAAATTCTGGGGTCTAATACTTTGAATTATAACTGTAGTGAAATAGCCACTTTGTCTTGTATGATTTGGGAAAAACGTTTAAAGATGTCCTTGCGTTTCCCAGATACAATAACAAAACCTATCGCATCGATGACATTGACTGGTCGGTGAAGCCCACTCACACCTTTCAGAAGCAGGACGGCACTGAGGTCACCTACGTGGATTACTATAAACAGGTTGGACTTTTTTTTATTTTACTCTCATCTCTCTTCCTCTTTGCTTAGAGAAGTCTCCCCGTTCCTTTCCAAACCTAACAAGTCCCCCAAACTGTCAGTCTGAGTCTGTTTCTAACATCATTCTTTGACTTGTCCCTTCCCCTCCGCCCGCACCTTCCCTGGCTTGGCTCAGACCCTCATCCTGTCTCCTGTTGTCCTTCTTCCTGTAGTCTGAGGAATTTCCCTTCAAAGCATATCTGATAATGTCCCTTCCCTGCTTAAAATATTTCTGCGACTCTCTAGTGCTTTAGAAGCTGGATCTGAACTCCCAGGCAGAGCCCCTTTATGATCTGGCCACTCCCTGCCTCCTGAACCTCCTCTTACCACTTGGGTTTCCTTTGTACGCTCTGCTGTGCTTCCCGTTTCTGGTTCCTTGGGTCAGTTACTCCCCTGTGCATTCCCGTTCACGCTCCTTCCTCCTCTTGGGCACCCCTGCACAGCCAGCCAGTCACTGACCACCCTTCCATCCACAGCTCAGCTGTCAACTCTTAAGGGAGCCCGGTGGCGCTCTCCCCAGGGGCCCCTTCCTGCGGTTGGTGGCATCACATTATCACGGGCAGGATGTGAATGTTCTGATTTCCCTCCTGAACTTGGAGCTCTTTATTTCGGTATACTCGGGGCTAGCACAGCGCCTTGCACATAGCAGGGACTCAAATATTTGCCTCTGGGAGCTGGCTTCACGACTTGTCACCATTACCTCTGCCTCCACCTTCCATCCGCAGTTCCTTCCAGAGGCTCCTTCTCTTTAACGTACAGTCGTATTTCAGTCTCCAAAATCTCACAGATGTTTTCAAAAACAAAAACAAACACATAGCAAGAACTCTTCCTTTCTACACCTTCCAGAAAAGCTTTTAACCCCCTCTCCTTAGCTGATTTCTTTGGAAGGTCATCTTCATTAGCTCCAAGCACCTCTTCTGTTATTCTCCCTGAAACCTCCGTAGTCTGGCATCTGCTCTGCTGCTATGGAAATAGCTCTCTGAAGGTCAAATTCAGCTACCATTCTTATTCTGAGGGGCTTTTGGTGGCACTTGACACCAATGACCCCTCCCACCTGGCTGGAGCAGCTCCCCTGGTGGCTCTCTGCCAGATTTTGTTTCAGTCTCAGCCTCCTGAGCTGTTTCCCCTTCCTTTTCCCCACCTGGTAAATACTGTTATTCACTATGACTCCCTCATATAGATCTGATCTTATCTCGAGACCTCTCAAACGGAGTATTTTTGCCTAGCCCTCATTCCTAAATTATAGACTCATCTCCATTTTCAGGCCACATTTGCATGAATGACCTGCAGGCATCTCAGATTAGCATCATTCATACTGAATTCATTGTCTTTCCCACTCCCATTTCTCCTTGGGAGTTCAGCCTCTTTTGTTCTCATCTGCCTCCTTTGTGCTTGGATTCTCCCTGGAACCCGTCCCTCTTCCCCAGCCCTATTACCACTGCAGGAATACAGGACACCTCACCGACTCCCATCTGGGGGATTTTGGTCACACCTTTTTGGTGTCCTTGCCCCAGCTCTGTCTGCACTGTGACCATCATCCTCACTGCCACCAGAGGGATCCTCCTGAAATGCCGCCCAGAAGGGTGGTTAAGAGCATTAGCAATGGAATAAGGTAGTCCTGGCACTGGCCGTGTGACCTGGAGAAAAGCACTAAACTTGGGAGTGTCCTATGTAAAAGGGAGCCACTGATCTGCCTTTGTGGTGCAGCGCAAACACCTGAGTGAGGTGACCATGCCTACAGACCTTTTAGCGGGGTACTTGCACACGGTGAGCACTGGCTACATGGAGGAGACCCGCCCCTCTTTTCCTAGCCTCCCCTTCTTCACCTCTAGCATCACACCCTTTGATCCTGGCTCACCTTTTAGCCTCGTCTCTCCCCGCCTTGCCACCAGGCACCCCATGCTGCTGTCCCCCCATCCACTTGCTGTCGCTAAGCGTTTCTTAGCCTGTGCTCATGTTTGCTAGACATCTGCACCAGCCCACACTTTCACACCTTTCCCCTTCAGCACCAGCTGATGCCCTAGCTTTGAGGTCAAATGTCACCTCATTTGTGAAGTCCTCTCTGACCTTGCTTCCTGTCACATTCACAGAAGAGCTAGCCATTCTCTTCTCTGAGCACTTGTTCCACACATTGCACGTTGCTTCTAGAATGTCTGCCTTGCAGAAGAGGGATGGTGTTTGGCTAACCCCTGATGAATAGTGCCTACCAAAGCATCTTGTGCATAATGTGCTCCATAAGTGTTTGTTTATTAAACACCAAGTTTGTTGAACATATCGGTTTCTTTCTTGCCTGGGTAAATGTGTTCTTTGAACAGAGGTATTTTTAGGATCTGTGACATTCTGAAAAGGGAATCCATGGTAAAATCCCACTCACTTTGTAATGAGTTGTGGTTCACTGCATGTTTATTGTAATTAGGGAGAAAAAAAGAAATTGTGCCAATTCTAGAATGTCTTCCTCTCTGTCTCAAGGAAGGAACACTAAATTACTACGTAGTCAACTCTCACAGTGGACATCTTGATATTAGCCTTTATATTTCCCTATTTTATCTTGTGAAAAACATTTTCAAATGCTAAGAAAATTAGGACAAGGGAGAGAGTAAAGTTTACTTTATGATACAGCTTAGGGGACAGAATTTTTGGCCATGTCCCAGGGTGAATACAATACCCTCTTTCTGTAACATGCCCCAGCTTTGCTACCGGGACTCTTTATACTCCCATGTTTTCTTCAAGGTGCTCTTTTGGACTCTGCCTCCTTCACGAAGCCTTTCCTGATTTACCAGCTATAAATTGTTTCACTGCCACCCCCACCTTCCTCCCCAGGCACCCAGTACTGAATGGTGAACAAGCAGAGGTTCCCAAGTCTTATGGGATAAATCCTGGCTGTACTAATTTCCAGTTATGGGACCTTGGGAAAGTTGTTTAATTTCTCGTGGGTTTCCTCATCTGTGGAGGGGATGATGATAGTATCTGACTCATAGGTGTGGTGTTAAGATTAAATGAGGAAAAACACAAGTGCTTAGCATATCATTATTGGTGCCCCTCATCTCCTTTGCTTCGCAGAGAGTGTAGTTATGTGTAAGGTAGGGCTGTACCTCTCATCCTTGTGTCCAAAAGCTCCTGGAACACGACAAGAGGTACACACGAGATGTGTACTGAATTAATGAAGTCATGTATAAAAACTCTCCTTCTATGAAGACTTCCCCAAGCTTTTTAGCTGGAGCATTAGTTGCAATCAGCCCTTCAAACTGCAATTTCCTGGACTGTTTTTTATTTTAATGACTAGAAGTCCTTATTGAATGGAGAAACTCTTCACTTCTCGCTTCCTTAATTATAATTATTGATGTCAGCATCACATAGTGCCCAGACATTTTGTAAATTATAATTCCAGTTGTTCTGTCATGAATATTGAGTTAATTATACTGGAAATGAGTGTTAATTGGAACCTTTGCTGTTGGAAAGGAAATGAACTTTTGGCAAGGTGAGAATGTGGAAATTCAAGGGGGGTGGGATGGGGATGAACAGCAGAGGGCTCATTATAAATCAGACACCATGCTAATGGTTTATGTCAGACGCCTCTGAGCTACTGTCCCCCTCATTTCATGCCTGAGGAAAGGTAAGAAGCTTCCCCAGTGTCACAGTCCAATGAAGTAGAAGAGCCAAGGATCAGATTTACATTCGTCAGACTTCAGAGCTGCTTCCCTAATAACATCACGCAGTTCTGGAAATCAGGGCAGTCATGCTTTTTTGGGAAGTGGAGTTGACTCAATATAACTCTTGCCTCCAATTTTAGAGATTTTCAGAATGAAGACAGATGCCCGGAGCAGGTTGGTTATGCACGGAGCAGTCGGCCTCAGTCATCAGTAGTGGGGATGCTGACACTGACTCAGCTCCAGGGGGGGCCTTTTACGTACAGAGCCGGCTGGAGGAGATTTGGACCTGGGAGGAAGCAAGGAAATAATCTTTTTTTCTTTTTCTTTTTAAAAAGTGTTGCATTATAAAGGCTAATCATTAAAATCATAAAAAAGACCCTGAGAAATGAAAGATGAGTCCTGGGAAGGAAGTAGAAATGAGTGGGTAACCGTAGGGATTGGTAGGGATTTTTCTTTTCTTTATTGAGGAGATTTGCTCATCTGTTCATTTTGGGATTAGCTTGTTGCTTATAAGCGAGGATGCTCATTTTACAGTGTTTCCATATTAACTTTTCCCTCATTAATCTTGCATCCTGTAGCAATATGATATTACTTTATCCAACCTAAACCAGCCAGTGCTTGTGAGTCTGCTGAAAAGCAAGAGAAATGACAACCCTGAGGTTCGGGTGGCCCACCTGATCCCCGAGCTCTGCTTTCTAACAGGTAACGTTTATGCTTTACACTCTAGCGGTCAGGCTCTTGATCCCAGGCTCGGCAGAACCTCCCCCAGCTTTCGGGGTGCCAGAGCATTCATTTAACCCATGCAGGTGGGCTTGTGAAGTGATGTGTTTGACAGAGGAAGTGGGAGGACAGAGAGCGCTTCGGGGGTCGTTTGGCACAGGAAGAGTGATACGTTTTCCTTATTTCATGTATTCCATTTGTTACTTTGACATAAAATAGGCCCCCAGAGATGTTCCTAAAACGAAGCTTCTCTCTTTTTTTTTTAACGTGCACTCTTCACTTCTTTATTTATGTATTTGAAACCACGTAATTGAGGTAATGATTGACATGTCGAAAGCTGTGCATATTTAGGGGAGCCCGGGTGCTCAGTGGGGGTTAAGCGTCTGACTCTTAGTATCAGCTCAGGTCATGTTCTCAGGGTTGTGAGTTTGAGCCCCGTGTTGGGCTCCATACTGGGTGCGGGGCCTACTTAGTAAAGAAAAAAATACCTAATGAAAGCTGTACATATTTAATGAATACAACTGGGCGAGTTTGAGGTAAGTGTACACTTAGAAAAACATCATCCTCATCAAGGTCGTAGACCTATCTATCCTTCACCTCCCAAAGTTTCTTACTTCCCCAATTATTTATTATTATTATTATTTTGACACACACTATTCTATTTAACTTCCATGTAATCTTTATGAAAACTCCTATGATTTAGGTATAATTACTGTCTCCATTTTATAGTTGAGGGAGCCAAAGCTTCCAGCTTGCTCTTAGTCCTGTGCCTTTTAATAGGCAGAATTTAGGATTTTTAAGAAAGATTTTACTTATTTATTTGAGAGAGAGAGTAAGAGAGAGAGAGAATGAGCGGGGGTGGGGGCAGAGGGAGAGTGAGCGAGAGAGAGAGAGAGAGAGAGAGAAGAGAGAGACATAGACATGAAGGGGAGCAGGGGCAGAGGGAGAGGGAGAAGCAGACTCGCCGCTGAGCAGGGAACCTGATGCGGGGCTCGATCCCAGGAGTCTAGGATCATGACCTGAGCTGAAGGCAGAGGGTAACTGATTCAGCCACCCAGGCGCCTCAGAAGTGAGGATTAACTTTTACCTGTCCAACTTCAGATCTTAATTTCTTTCTTATGGTACTTCTTATCCCAGAATAAGCAAGGGGCTTCTAGGGAGTCGGTGGAGCTTGGAACCAGAAACCTTTCCAATGGTGTTATATAATTAGAGTGAGCTAAAAGGGAGTAGCCAAAGAACCAGTTTGAGTTACTTTATTTGGGAGAGACTCTAGAGGTGCTAGTAATTTAATAAGAGATAAGTTCTCCAGGTTAAACTTTTCTAATTCAGGAGTAGTTTACAAATGGTAACACCATGTGTGCTGTTACCTCAGGGCCTTTGCATTAGCTGTTCCCTGTGCCTGAATATTCTTTCCAAAAAATTTATTAATTTATCTTTTTAATCCCAGTACAGTTAACATACAGTGTTATATTAGTTTCAGGTGTACGATGCAGTGATTCCACGGTTCTATGCATTGCTCAGTGCACATCATGATGAGTGTGCTCTTAATCCCCTTCACCTGTTTCACCCATCCCCCACCTCCCCTTTGGCAACCACCAGTTTGTTCCTTATATTTAGGAGTCTGTCCTTTTGTTTGTCTCTTTTTTTTCTTTGTTTTTTTGTTTGTTTTGTTTTGTTTCTTAAATTCTACGTATGTGTGAAATCATATGGTATTTGTTTTTCTCAGTCTGACTTAATTCACTTGGCATTATACTCTGTAGCTCCATCCATGTTGTTACAGATGGCAATATATCATTCTTTTCTATGGCTGAATAATATTCCATTGTGTATGTATGTGTGTGTGTATATATATATATGCATGTATATATGTGTGTGTGTGTGTGTGTGTGTGTATCACATCTTCTTTAGCCATTCATCTGTTGATGGATATTTGCTTCCATATTTTGACTGTTGTAAATAATGCTGCAATAAACATAGGGGTGCATATATGTTTTTGAATTAGTGTTTTCCCTTTCTTTGGGTAAATACCTACTAGTGGAATTACTGGATTATATTAAACCAAGCTTCTCTCCAGCATTTTTGAGCTTCACTAGTATAGGAAGCAACAGGACTTTGATTTTCTTCAGGTACATTGTGTGGTGCCAAAATGATCCTTGTTTTCTTTTTGCATGAGTTCTTTCTAGAAGGTAATTCTAACTGTACAGTAGAATCTGAGTAACTGTCTCGAGCACTTTTAATCATGTTCATTTGATTAATAAGCTGGGACTAAGCAAGGAGGACTTTTACATTTTGTTATCAGTGTGTATATATTTATTTCATAATTAGAAAAATTAATAAGGATATAATTCTTGAAGGGAGGGATGCTCATTCTTAATGGTATTCTGATATTCTGGATCTGCACAGTCCTGTATGGTAGCCACTGGCCATGTGCGTTTATTGAGCCCTCAAAATGTGGGGAGGACTGTGAGTGTAAAATACAAACTGGATTTCTAAGACTTAGTGTGAAAAAAACAAGGAAAATAGCTCATTAATTTTTTAATATTGATTTTATGTTGAAATGATAGCATTTTAGATATATTAAGTAATATATTATTCAAATAACTTCTTGTTTCTTTTTGGCTTTTTTAAAGAAGATCTATTTATTTTAGAGAGTGAGAGAAAGTGAGCAGGGGGAGGGGCAGAGGGAGAGGGAGAGAATCTCAAGCAGACGCTGCACAGAGCTAGATGCGGGGCTCCATCTCACGACCCTGAGATCATGACCTGAGCTGAGATCAAGAGTCGGATGCTTAACTGACTGAGCCACCCAGGTGCCCCTCATTTTGGTTTTTTTAAATGTGGTTGCCAGAAAATTTAGAATGACATGAGTGGCTTGCATTTTATTGGGACAATGCTATCCATATGCTAGATCTGAGTCAATTTAAGTGCAAAGCTTAAAATCTGCCTGAGCTGGGCTGGGTTACATTGCATGCTGTTCATTTTCCCCCTTGTTTTCATTTCCATTAATAGGGCTGACCCGCCAGGCAACCTCTGACTTCCAGCTGATGAAGGCCGTGGCTGAAGAAACACGCCTCAGCCCTTTGGGAAGGCAGCAGCGCCTGGCCAGGCTTGCTGACGACATTCAGAGGTACTGGGTTGCTTTGCTGGGGCCAGAGTGTATCCTGCCTAAGGCCTGGTTTATGGAGTTGGATCGTCTACAGAATGTTTCATTCCTTGATGGAATGCCTCTTTGCTACTGACTCAGAGCAAGGCACTTTTGGATTGTGTAGTCCAGAGCCAGAGGTTCATCCCTGATGCCTCAGGACCACAGACTGCGCGGAGGTGGTTGGAGCCCATGCTGGCCAAAGTACCATCTGGCTTCAACTAGATGACCCTGCTCTCCTCTGTTTTAATACATGGAGGTTTTGGATAAACAACTGAATGAAGAAAAGGGTTGTAGTTTAAAAAACAAAACACAACCACACCAAGCCCCCCATATTCGGGGTCGAGAATGTTCAGATCTTAATATAGTGGCCTCAGCACACTGATTATTAGAAAAATTCTACTGTGTAGTCCTTAAACTTAGGAATACCTTTGCGCCCTTTGGTTTAGCCCATCTACCCCCACACTGAATTCCTGTCCTCATTCTGACAGTTTGATGTCACCCGGAATGCTGATACTGAGCTGCTCTTGGTTCTTCCTTCTGACGTACTAAAACTTCACTGTCCAGTGCTCTAGCCCCGTGTAACTATCGGACATGGGAAATGTGGTTAGTGCCTTGAAGTGTGGTTAGTATCTTGAAATGGTCACATTTTGAATTTACTGGGTTAAAGAACATATATTTTCAAAATAATTTTACTTGACAATTTCTACTTTTTTAATGCAGCTATTAGAAAATTTTAAAATTACATACGTGGGTTGCTTTATATTTTGCTGGACAACATCGTAGAATGGTCTTTTTTCTTTAAAGATAAAAAATTTGGAGGACACATTTGGAAACTTACATAAACAGAAAGAAATGCATGTGTATGTATACTCAGTAAATATTTGTCTCATGCATGAATGAATCATAATTGAATGGTGTATATTGTCTCAGATATTGTCAAATGCATATAATCATGTATAATCATGTTCTTTTTAGGAAAATGGCATAGTACCGTACATCATGTTTTGTAGCTTGCTTTTTCTTGAATATTTCCACATGTTAAATGTGCATCTCTGTTATGCTCATGGACTCATAGTTTTCCATTTTATGGCTACACTTTATGTCATTTATCCTGGACATTCCCCAGACTTAACGCCTACTTGAGACATTTCCTGGTTCTCTCCCCCTTATTCTGGGCTGTGGATGACTCTTCCTGACGCCTCTCCTTGCCACCTTTCAGGAATCCCATTCACTTCAACCCAGTTTCTTGACCTGTGATCACTTCACCCGTCTCATCTTGAGCAGATAGTATCTGAAGCAAAATAATTAATTCAAAGTATTCCGTGTGACCGGACCAGACAGAGCATTACTAGATGGAAATAACGAGCTGTTGCAGAGAGTCCGTGTAAAGAGGTTTGAGCTCCCCTAAAGAGAGGGGAAGCTTTGCGCAGTAAAGCACGAGTCTCGTCAGTCTCTCTAGTGAGTGCCTGGCTCCCCGTGTGCCAGCTACCATAATGGAGGCCAGGAGGCAAAGTCGACATGCTTGCTTTCCTGAAGGAACTGACAGCTTACTAGAGATGACCATATATCGTAATCCAATGAGATTACACATCAACTATGATCAAGGTTTACTAAGTTATAAACTTAAGAGTACCATACAAATATAAATCAGTGATTACTACTGACACTAATCTTCTCTTCACGATCTTCCTCCTGCCCTGTCTCTCCTATGAACCTTCGGAAGCCCAAGTCCATATGTTCCCTTCCTTTGTCATCTTTCATCCACTCCTAAGCCAACTAATTCAGATATTCCCGGAAGACATCTCCACATGCGGAGTCTCCATAATATCTCTTTATTAACACGTTTATTATTGGGAAAAATGACTAACATCTATTGAGCACACCACTCCTAAGCCAGCTAATTCAGATATTCCCGGAAGACATCTCCACATGCAGAGTCTCCATAATATCTCTTTATTAACACGTTTACTGTTGGGAAAAATGACTAACATTTATTGAGCACACAAACTGTGGTAGCAGTTTCCATGTCAGCTTAATCTTTCCATCAACCCTCTGAAGTAGCTAGGATTATTATCCCTACATTTTACCAGTAAGGAAACCATAGCTTTAAAGGATTTGATCTTGCTCAAGGTTACGTGTTATGAAATGTCGGCACTAGGAGTTAAACCCCGGTCTGTCTGGCTCATAGGCCCATTTTGCCGACCAAGGCACCACACTGGAAACCTTCTCCATCTCTGCATGTCCCAAATGGGTTCAGTTGTCCCATCATTCGTTTGAGCAGGGGAAAAAGATGGTGAGTAGAAATAGAAGTCAGGAATCCTAAAAAAAATAAATTAGTCTCTGAATAATTCAGTAAGTTATAATTCTCTCTCTAATGGTTTAAAGTCTTCAGAAAATGATTAATGATTTAAAACTCAACTCTATCAACAGAAACAAGGATGCTCGTTTTGAACTGGAGACCTGGGGGCTGCATTTTGGTTGCCAGATGTCTCTGACTGGGCGGGTTTTGCCTTCAGAAAAAATATTAATGCAAGACCGTGTAGTAAGTACTGTGATTCTGTTTTCATTTAAAAGTATTTGCTTGAATATGTGTACGTTTGACCATATGCAAGAGTGACTAGTGGTCTTCTAATAGTCATTTGGTTTCTCCATGTCCATGTAAAGTATTTGCTTGAATATGTGTACGTTTGACCATATGCAAGAGTGACTAGTGGTCTTCTAATGGTCATTTGGTTTCTCCATGTCCATGTCCTTCCTAAAGGTCCTAAACCTTGAGGTCCCCTTTGTTTTCCTTTTCAATCTGAGTGTACTTGTGAGGACTTAGCACCCACTGGACCTGATTTAGGTCAGTGTGGTTTAGTTTCTCATTTAATGACGAATTAGAAAAATGGCATTTCAAGCTATGACATTTCAAACACGCCCACCTATTATTAGGTGTTGTAGTTCTCTCTCTCTCGCTCTCTCTCTCTCTCTCTCTCACTCTCACACACACACACACACACACACACACACACACACACACACACACAATCCATAGTACCTGAGAAAATGTTTTAATTGGTGAGAGTTAATTCCAATAGACTATGTTTCCTGATACCAGGGTTCTTTCTTTCCCTCCAAAGTAAAATGCTGCTCGGTTGGCATCAACATGAAGGAATGCGCCCAGAGCCCATCCCCAGCCCATCCCCAGGGAGAGGGGCTTCTGAAACCTGAAGAGACACCTCTTTCACGCTTCAGTTGAAGAAATGAACCTATTTTGTGCAAAAATGGCATTATCTTTCTACTTTCCCCTCTGTTTTGCTCGTTTTTAAAGCCAGTTATATATTTCATTTTTAAAGGCCCTCTTCTCATCTTTCTCTGATATAATAAGCTGACATGTCTGAACGAATGTAACTGAGCGACGGAAGTTTCGTGTTGGTGGCATGGGAATTTTTCATCATTTCTATAATCTATCCAAGTTACCAAAACCCTCACTGGAGAAGCTGAGGAAAAACTACTTTTAAAAACAAAACAGAACCAAAGTTTATAAAGTACCAAAAAGTAGGCCCCATTAAGATTTTGGTCAGGAGTCAATAAAGAGAAGCTCAGTTTCAGTTCCACATATGAAGTAGGATTTAAATATTTAATATGATCTGTCTCAGCATCTCTGTAAGCAAAATCATATTTCTCAGAGCTATTTTGTTGCATTTCTTTAGCATGGAAACAGGTCTTCTTAAGAGAAGGGGCGCTAAAATGGGAGAACCCGCCCCCTAGCGGTGGTCATGGGCTTCTGGACCAATGCTTGCTTTTCTGAACTTGGGTTCTAAGAACTGAGTAGACTAAAGGTGACAGGCCTCAGAGTGTCTTGGGCAGTTGTCCCGGGTCTTCCACCAGCCCATAACAAGTACGAGTGGAGGTGCTCCTCATGCTGGTTGTAATGGAAAGAATGAACCGTGACTCCAGAGAGAACCGTTGATGGAGGGCTAAACTTTCCCCTTCGTTCTTTAAGGTTGCTTCGGAACTGACCCTGCCTGGCCACCTAATGACAGGGCATTATGAGGGTGCCTGTGGTTGGATTTCAGAGTGTTGGTGGAAAGTACAATGGTCTTGATTGCAATGTCAGGAAGACCGATCTAAATCTGTCACTGGTACCAACTGACTCCATAATGTCTCACAGCCATAGCTTTGGAGTCTGTAAAACAAGGGGATTGTAATACTTCTTGAATGTTCATGTTCTGATGAATGACAGGGAACATGTTAACATGCAGATTCCGATCCAGTGGGTCTGGGATGGGGCCCAGAACTCTGCATTTCTGACAAGCTCTCAGTAGATAGCCATGCTGAGCAGCAAGGGATTCGATTACAGTGTGGTCCTTTTCAATTCTAACAGTGGCTCTTCCTGGCTCACTATACCAAGGACGTTTCCATCCAATTCTGGTCTGTGGAAATAAGCAGAAGGCTAGTAACCAATCTAAAATCTCCACTCTTCAGTGCAGGGAGCTTAGTTTTCCTGGTCACTTGGGGGGAGGGGCGGGGGAGGGACCATCCAAGAATGAGAAAGGTGGTTGTGCCCTGGCCTCATCTTTGTTCCTAGACATAGCTACTCCTGGCATATGGTATGTTCTTAACTGCCCTGTAGTGTTTGTGAGTTGTAGTTGGATAACCTGGAGTATCAACAGTCAGCATTTTCTTTCGGATAGTTTATGTCTAAGGAGACCAAATTAGACAGCCCACTTGCCTGAGGCATTTGTATTAAAGGGCATCGATCTTAGAGCTAGAAGGGAACCTAGAGATCTTTGAACCAGACACCTTTCTTTGCACACAGCAGAGACCCACAAGGTAAAGGGATTTGCCCACCCGTCTGCAGTCAGAGAGTGGCTGACCTGTAGTGATGCTCAGATGCCTCCCCTTCCAGGAAGCCCACGTAGTCTGTCCAGATGTGGAGTGCTTGGATCAGTGTTTTAAGTCTGTGAATAGCAAACTGTACTAAATAGGTCTCTTACAACAAATGTGGACCATCTTAGCACAATCTTAACTGCTCTCTGAATAAATGTGTTCAACTCTTTCATGATCATTATTTTTTTCAGTGTCAACCTGGATCTGCTGCTGAGTGGTCCAAGGATATGCGGAATTGCAAGATTTTAAGTGCACGGTCTTTGAATAAATGGTTGGTTATATGTAGCAACAGAGATGAAAATGTGACCGAGGATTTTCTGCACTGCTTGAGGAGAGTTGGAGGTTCCATGGGATTTAATGTGGACTACCCCAAAATGTGAGAATACACAGAAAATCATCCCAACTGTTTTCATCTATTAATTTGGTTTAGTTAGAAGATCAGAAACGATGGCTGATGTAGCTATAAAAGCTTTATCTCAGTAAAGTTTCCTAATATAAAGTACCAAGAAAATAGTTATAAGTAGATAGATTTTGTAGTGACTGAAGTTTTATACAGTTAAAATATATTTTATGTTGGTCTTTGTAAAACTCTTTTCATAGTTCTTTAGGCAATAGTCTCGTTACCCCCAAGATCTTTTCAGTACTAGTTGGGCCATAAATCCTTAATAAATCCATTAATTTTTTTTTCCTTAATTCTTTCATATCAGTTGTTTATAAAACTTAATAGGAAACAGGATATTGAAAAATATAAAAGTTGCATTTCCTGACTTATTTGATAGATTCTATGCTTTAAAATTTAATGTAAGAAAGAGGGGCACCTGGGTGGTATAGTCGATTAAGCGTCTGACTCTTGGTTTCGGTTCAGGTTGTGATCTCAGAGTCATGAGATCGAGCCCCACATTGGGCTCTGCGCTGGGCATGGAGCCTGCTTGAGTTTTTCTCTCCCTCTCCCTCTGCCCCTGTATCCCACTCATTCTCTCTCTCAAATAAATACCCTTTTAGAAGATTTAATGTAAAAATAGATCTGAAATAAGCTTTTCTGATTATGTTACTGTAATAGAAGATTATTTAGTTTCTGGGCATTTAGTCTTTGAACATTTATTGTCTACTATATACTAGATGCTATGCCATTTGTTGGGGATGTGAAAGATAAATTGCTTTCAGTTTAGTAAGGGATCTCTACATACACAATTACTCAAAATTGGATATTGTTTGCTTTAGAAAAGCAATAAAATTGGTCATGCCTGGTTTTATTGAGCTTGATATGAGGAATGCATACTCTTTTTGTTGCTGTTATTGTGGAGGGGCAAATGTCCTAATTGGCAAGGTGGGAAGTTATTCTTTAAACACGTGGTTACTAATTAATTACATCAGCAGTTACAAGCATTGTTGAAAACCAAAGATGTCCCCAAAGTCTCATTTTACGCTGTAGTTTAGAATGCATCTCTTACCACATCTGTTAACAAATCACCTGGTTTCAGTTTCACCTGCTCTAATTTCTCTTAACCCAGGAGCTAAAAAAGCAGGAAAAGATGAATGAAACAAGCCCAAGTCACAGACCCTGGGATGACGGTGCAAGCTCTTTCTTACGTGAATTCTACGCACAAGCCCGTGCCGTGTTCTGTTCTTAGCCTGTTTTATTTGAAAGGCCATATTTTATTCCATCCTTTTATCTTTCCCATGAAGTATCCATTTCCCTTCTTTCTTTCTTTCTTTCTTTCTTTCTTTCTTTCTTTCTTTCTTTCTTTCTTTCTTTTTCTTTCTTTCTTTCTTTCTTTCTTTCTTTCTTTTTTCTTTTCTTTTCTTTTCTTTTCTTTTCTTTTCTTTTCTTTTCTTTTCTTTCTTCTTTCTTTTTCTTTCCCTTCCTTCCTTCCTTCCTTCCTTCCTTCCTTCCTTCCCTCCTTCCCTCCCTCCCTCCCTCCCTCCCTTCCTCCCTCCCTCCCTTCCTCCTTCCTTCCTTCCTTCCTTCCTTCCTTCCTTCCTTCCTTCCTTTCTTCCTTCCTTCCTTCCTTCCTTCAGAGACAGGGAGAGTGGGAGAGTGGGGAGGGAGGGGTGGGCAGAGGGAGAGAGAATCTTCAGCAGGCCCCTTGCTCAGCGCAGAGCCCAGTGTGGGGCTAGATCTCACGACCCTAAGATCATGACCTGAGCCGGAATCAAGAGCCTGGTGTTTAACTGACCGAGCCACCCAGGCGCCCCTTACCTGTTGGATTTATATGCGTAGTTCCTCCTATCTGAAACATTTGCCTGACGAGTTTGGAAAGAATGTACAGTAAGATGGCTGCTGAGCCTGCATGCAAGAGATTGATTTGGAAAAGTCAGGAACATTTAGTTGTTTTAACAGAGCTGCGGGCCATTCTTGGAGCTCAGTTAGAATCAGTGAGCAGGGAACAGTGGTCCTGCCACCTGCTGGGCAAGTTTTAAAAGGCCACTGGGCATTAGGACAGTCCAATCCTATACACCTCTCAGAAGCTGATTCTACATAAACTATCTATGAAGTCCTCTGTGTGGGAATTACTTCTGTAGCTCCTGGCCCCTAACATAATGTAAGCACAGAACAGATAAGTACTTGCTGACTGATTGATACAGGCTAAATATTCCAGGCTCCAAACAAGCAGTCACTAAGGAAAAAAAATCTTTTAGTCTGAACCATTCAGATTAGCTGAGTAAACTGGTCTCATTCATCTGATGATTTTTGAGACTTCTAAAGTTCTTACAGAGATTCAGTATTATAGAAATCTTAATCCCACTTTAACTCGAACCAGTTTCAGACACATGGTATTGAGACTTGTGATTTCAAAAGCTCACTTTTAACCTCATTTTGAACAACAGAATTATTAATTGTAGGGATTATATACAATTGAGAAAATTGCATTTTCCACCAGACTATTTTTAAGCTAAGAAAATTGATTAGCAAGTGTTTTGGTGTATCTTGTAGTGGGATTATAAAAAGCTGTCTTATTTTTAACTTTGTATGATTATGTGTTACTAAAAAGGGAATTATATATCCTCAAAATTAATCTTTTTATGTAGCATAAAAGTACAAGAAAATCCAGCTGCGTTCCTTAAAGCTCTACAGAAGTATGTTGATCCTAACGTTCAGTTGGTAAGTATAGGATAATTTTTGTTTTGATGTATAATTTTTTTTTCTTTATATCTAACAGTCTTCTTTCCTTGGAAGAAGGAATGTGAGCACATTCTCCCATGATATGTTTGCAACTGGCTGTGCATTTCCCCAAGAACCCAAGAAAGTATTAATCTTAGTATTTTAATCAATATTTTATTTCCTTTCATATTTCTAATATTAATTTTTAAATACTTGTTTTTACCCCTATCTCATCCTCTTGGATGTCTACATATTTTTAACTTGCTGGGGGGTCATCTTTTATTTAAGATTTAAGATAAAGTGACTCCCATCGTATCCCATAAATGCTGGGGCCCCTAGTGTTTCAGTGGGTTCTTGGAAGGTTTGGGTTTTTCCGTGTCACCTATGGTGGCTTCCTCTGGGTTCTCGCCTCTTTCCTGAGTGCCATTCCCCCTGCGCTGCATCAGCCCCCACAACTGCCTCATTTCCCAAAACATTGTGTGTGTGCATGGGTGTAGCTGGCTTGGTGGAGGGTTTGGGGCCAAGGCATGATTAGAGCACACCCCAACAATGCAGACAAGTTAAAATTGACATCCTTGTTCTTGGAAATCTCTCAGCCTTTCTTATTTCTTGGAAATGCTTCCTCTTCTCCCAGGCCCCGGCCTCTCACTGCACTGCAGTGTCTTACTCCCTAGCACATGCGTTCGGACTCCCAGCATGCCTCTCCGCATCTCCCGCAAAGCAGCTTAGCCATGTCTGTTTCTCTTTTAGTCAGACACAAAAGCCCGTGGGGATGATATATTAAACGAAGGGAATTCTGACCCTAAGAGCACTTTTTTCCCCTTAAAAACAAAATAAAACTTAATGAAAGATCGCAAGAATTGTACAAAGAACTCCTATATACCGGTCACCCAGATTCTCCAATTGTTGACATTTTATCATTTCCTTCCTTCCTATATCTGTCTGTCATCTTTTCCCCTGAACCATTTGAGAGTAGGTTACAGACATGATGCCCTATTGCCCTTGAATACTTACTGCATATTCTCTACAAGCAAGGTCACTCTCTTGCAGGACCATAGGACGACCATCAAAAGCAGGAAACAGTAAGACCGGCTAATCCACAGACTCCATTCACATTTCTCCACTTGTCCTCAAAATGTCCTCTCTAGTAAAAAGATCTGGTGCATTGCACTTCATTGTCCTGTCTCTTTAGACCCTCCTTCAATCTGGAACAGTTCCACAGTTTTGATGACCTTTCAGTTTTGAAGAGTTATAGATCAGTTATTTTATATAATGTCCCTTAATTTGGGTTTGTCTAATGTTTTATAATTCAATTCAGGTTATGCACTTTCGGCAGGAGTATTAACAGCGATGATCCTGTTTTCTTGATACATCCTACTGGGAGGTACCCCATTAATTAAGGTGGTATCTGCCAAGTTTCTGTGTTGTACATCTACTCTTCTCTTTGTAATTAATCAGGTGTTTTTGTTTTTGTTTTTTGCAGAGAGATACTTTGAGACTATGTAAATATCCTGTTTCTCATCAAACTTTTACCTGCTAGTTTCAGAATCCATTGATAACTCTTAATCTGAACCCATTATTACTATGGTGATTGCCAAATGGTGGCTTTCTAATTTCATACATTTAGTATGTAGCATTGTATTTCCTTCTACATTTAGTAGGTAGCATTAGGTTACAAGGAAGAGCTTTCTCTTCTCCCCATTTCTTTGTTCATTTATTTATATCACTATGGATTCATGGTTTCCTATTTTATTTACCAGCTTATCACCTATTACTACTGTTATTTATTTTGATGCTGAAATTGTTCCTAATTTTGTTAGTGGGAGACCCATTCAGATTGGTTTCTGTGTCTTTTTGACATGTCCCCATCTTTTTTGGGACACTTCCTTACTGTCTGGCACAATAAGGTATTCCAAGTTAATCTTGAAGTTTTGCTGCCCAGCCCTGGAATTAGATATTTCTCCAATGAGCCGTGACGCCTTTTGGTAGAGAACAGTATTTAGAAGTCAAAATCTGGTCAACTGGGTGTGCTCATTTGTTACTGGGGTGTCACTGCTCCCTGGCTTTCTCAATGGGCAAAGCTAGGAATATTTGTAGCATGTGTCTATGTGTACTCATAAAGAGTTGACCCTTGAACAATGTGACAGTTAGGGGTACAGACCCCTGCACAGCCAAAAATCCCCGTATGACTTTGGACTCCCACCAAATTTAATTCCTTAGCTGACTGTTGACTGGAAGCCCTATAACATAGTCGATTAACACATATTTTGTATTTTATATATACCATATACTGTATTCTTACAATAAAGTAAGCTAGAGAAAAGAAAATGTTATTAAGAAAATCGTAAGGAAGAGGAGATACATTTACGGTACTGGACTATATTTATCAAAAAGTTTGCATACAAATGCACTTGCACAGTTTAAACTTGTGTTGTTCAAGGGTCGACTGTAGATACATACACACTTACATGTATGGTATTACCGTGTGTGTCTATGTATATGTTAAAAACATGTTCACACCTCCAGTTCCAATCCAACAGCGCAGGGATGTGTTCCCCACGTCCACGTTTGTACCTCCCTTCTCTAATGGGGGAAGCATGGCTCCTGTTATTCGCCTACCCCCCCCATCCCCTCGTAGGCAACCCATCTCACTTGTCTCCCACCTTCTCTTGGCCCCACGCCCCGTTGGACCACTGCCTTGTTCTGTCACCTACCTGGCTTGGCCCCAAATTCATAGGATGGAAGGAAGACTTCTAAGAGGATTTTGCTGACAAATATATGTCCCTATTTTATATAACTAAGTGTAAAAATTTTAGCCCTTGACACTATGATATTTTGAACAGATCTGTAGGTGGCAAATCACTTTATTTGTCCTCTGCTAATCATGACAGTGCCTGTCTTTTCTATAATTTGGCTAAAAGATGGAAAGAAGATGCAGGTAGGCCAGGAGAGGCCCTTTGGAGAGAAACACCTGATAAGAAATAGGGGCGGTGAAAAATACCTGGGGACCTGAAGCTTCTTTCTCCTTATTTTCCCTCCCCCCCATATCCCTACTCTAGAGTTGAAGTAAACAAACAAATATTTGTTTGTTTCTTTATTTTGGTTGTCTAGTACCTAGAAAAGACCACTTTGTAAGCTGATCCTCCACTTGGCCTATGTGTGGGTCAGGCTGGGGGAGGAGATGGTGGGGAGTGAGAGCTGCGGAGCCACAGGAAAGGGCCAATAAGGGGGCAGGGAGGGAGCTGGAGGAGGAGCTAGGTTAGGAGGGAATTTGGGGAGCCTAACAGAATCAAATCAGAAGAGATGTGCGGCAGGGAAAGCCAAGAGGGATGGGTAGCTTTGGAGCGGGACTGCAAAGCAGGTGCCTGATAAAAGGGCGTTTCAAATGGCTTTGACCAATTGTCAGTGGTTAGGGGCCATTTAAGACAACTTTAGGCATGTTAATATTTGCCTCTTCAGAATTTAAGGGCAAGAGATATTTGGAGAATCCATGCATTTATTTTTTTGAGAGAGCACACATGCGCGAGGTTGGGGGGAGGGGCAGAGGGGGAGGGAGAGAGAGAATCTTAAGCAGCCTTGGAGCCTAGGGTGGAGCCTGACTTCGGGGCTCGATCTCACAACCCTGAGAATCATGCATGACCTAAGCCAACATCAAGAGTCGGGCGTTTAACCGACCGAGGTGCCCCTCAGTTTTTGTAAAGCTGCTTCTAAGCATAAGTAAATTGACATTTCTCTTCTTTTTTTTCCTTTTAGGTAATGTGTATCCTGCCTTCTAATCAGAAGAGCTACTATGATTCCATTAAAAAATATCTGAGCTCCGTCTGCCCAGTGCCAAGCCAGTGTGTGCTCACTCGGACCTTGAATAAACAGGGAATGATGATGAGCATCGCCACCAGGATCGCCATGCAAATGGCCTGCAAACTCGGAGGCGAGCTGTGGGCTGTCGAGATCCCTGTGAGCAGTCCGTCACTCTTTTCCTTTTAGCAATCAGTCAGTCCTTTCATTAATTTAACAAATGGGAGATATTTTCCCATGATCCCAGAAGTGTTTGTTTTGTTTGTTGGGTCTGCCGTCTGTGGGCTCTGGGTTCCGGTGTGACTCGGGACACCATCCAGAAGCTGAGGTGTGGTTCCCGTTGTCCGGGAGCTTCGGGTGAGCTGTTAACAGCATGTTTCGTGACCGAGAATCTGGGTTGGCAGAGACTTGGAGGGCCTTGATCTGGGGCCGCCCTGCTGCTACAGGAAATCTGTGCCCCAGGGTCTCTGCTTTTATCAGCTTTCAGCAGCTGCTGGCCCCCAGAGGAGCTCCGCACCCGGGAGGGGCCTCCCCGGGGCTCGGGCGGCTGGCAGAGCTCTGATCTTGACCTGTGGTGGGAACTGAGAAAGTCCTCCTCTTCCTGAACTATTGGCCACTGTGGAAGGAGGAAGGAGGGGAGGGGATGAGAAGTGAGGGAATGTTGTCCGTTCCCTTACATTTCCATCAGCAGGATGTAGGCGGGGAGCCTCAGCTGCCTCCAGGGGGTGCAGAGCCACTGAGCCGTGAGGGTGCCCTAGACATCTGAAGAATGGGGAATGGACTTCCCCTTCAGATCCCCACAGCCCAGAGGCGCCGATAAATGACTGACCACTCGCCTGGAACCTCTCCAGCCACCGATGGCACGGGTCCATCTCCCCAAAGGATGGTAGCCACTACAGTGGGGCTCTGAGGCAAAGTGTGCACCACAGGCAACCCTCCATCTTTTAGTCTCTTTGCTTTCTGTTTTAATAGCCTGCTTCCTCAGGCCCTTGGTCTCGCTGGTATATAGCTTCACTTAAACAGTTTAATAACTTAAGGACGGTTTTTTTTAAAAGTTCATTTAAAAGTTCAAAAGATATTAAATCATCGTTTGGGGAAATGATGCCCCATTCCATTAAAACATGAAAAATTTACTTTCACAGTTAAAGTCCCTGATGGTGGTCGGTATCGATGTCTGTAAAGATGAATTCAGCAAGGGAATGGTGGTGGTTGGATTTGTGGCCAGTATTAACCCCGGAATCACCAGGTACTTTTACAATTACCCCAACATATTCTCTAATTATTGTCTGTGGTTTAGCTAAAAACCATAGAGCAGGAAACAGTTTGTATTCCTCACTCATTTTAAAAATATGAAACTTTAGTCATAGATTGATTGATAATATTAAGATAATATGTAGCCTTATGAAAAACCTGTATTTATGCATACATCAGGACAAGCTGTCACTCGTATACCTATCACATTCCCAAAATGATGGGTGATGGAAATTCTTACGAATTTGTTTTCTATACATCTGCGCTGTTTTGGGTACTATACTAGGAACTTTACATACATTATGTCAAGCAGCTGAACTTTGGATTCAGATTGCTTGGATTTGTATCTTGATCTGCCTCTTACTTATTCTGTGTCTGACATCTGGCTATTTAAGCTTGCTGTGCCTCACTTGTAGTTACCTGTAAAACGCGGATGACAATGATGCCTATTTCATAGGGCATGTATGGAAATTACCTAAGATGAAGTGCTTAAAACACAGCCTCAATATGCTCCGTACATGCTTGTTGTTATTAACACTTGCAGAGAGTTGATGTAGTTGTTCATGCAGCTGTTGAAAACATAAGCAAGGTTCAGGGGTAACACATTAAATATTGACTCATAGTACTTAATAAATTGTAGTTCTTAGGATTGTTTCACTATTTGCATGTAAGCAGTGTGTTTTGAGGCTGCAGGCACTGTTTGTGACTATTTTATTCCTGGGTGTAAGCCATTTGATTTACTCCATTAAATTTGTGGTAAGGTGTATATTTGGGGTGGTGAGAAACAGGAAAAGTAGCAGTAATTCATTCCAGGTTGTACGAGATCCCATTTGTCACTTCATTAATCAAGCAGATAAGGGATTTCCAGTTTGTTAGCCACATTCCTAATTGTGTCATTATTGGTTATATAATAATGTCGATGCATACTTAACCACTAAGCCATGACTTTCATTTTCCAAGTGCTTTTATTTAATTAATGACTTAAGCAGGAGAACTTCTGAAATTTAAATAAGTGAATCATGTTCAGATTTCAAGTCCAAAAGGCTCATTGATAGGAGTCGAAGTTTATGCTTGAGAAATCTTTGAATATTTTGAAAGTAGATCTGCTAAACTAATAAATTCCTTTGTAATAATAATAATGTAGTGGCTTCTATTTATTATTGCTTGTTTTGTGCCAAGTACTGTGCTAAATCCTTTATATATATTATCTAATTTAATTTTTACAACCTTATGAGGTAGTAACTACCTTACCACCTTGCGTATTTCCTTGGTACAGATGAAGAAACCAAGGCTTAGGTTCACATGGCTGGTGAGTATGCCAGCCAGGATTTGAACCCAACTATGTCTGATGCCAGCACCATGCTTTAGTTTCTCTTACTAATAAATTTCTTTTGGGGAGGGGAGGTTTTTAATATAATTGTGCTCAAATAGCATATACAAAATCGTGAGCATTAAGTACTACTCATAATGTCTGTTTCTTTTTATTCTGATTGAGGTATAATGACATACAACATTATATCAGTTTCAGTGTTCAAGCTACTGATTGAATATTTGTACATATTGCAAAATGATCACCACAGTAAGTCTAGTTAACATCATCACATACATAGTCATAACATTCATTTTTCTTGTGATGAGGACTTTAAGATTTACTCTTCAGCAACTTTCAAATGTGCAGCAAGTGTTATTAACTGTGCTCACCATGCTGTTCATTACATCCTCAAGACTGACTTATTTTCTATCAGGAAGTTTGTATCCTTCAATCTCCTTCACCCAAGGCCCCCACTCCCACCCCCTGCCTCTGGCAAACACTGGTCTGCTTCCGTATCTAGCTTTTTTTTTTCTCTTCTTAATTTCACATACAAGTGAGATCATACAGTACTTGTCTTTCTCTGACTTACTTCACTTAGCCTAATGTCCTCAAGGTCCATCCATGTCATCACAAATAACAAGATTTTATTCTTTTGTGTGGCTAAATAGTATTTTGTGTGTGCGCGCGCGTGTGCAGGCTCACACACGAGTGTGTCACGTCATCTTTATCCATTCTTCCGTCAGTGGACACTTAGGTTGTTCTGTTTCTTCATTTAATCCTCATGCATGTTTATAGAAGATGTTTGGAATTTGAACTTCACTTTTGTGTTTTTCTCACTTTAGGTGGTTTTCTCGCTGTATCCTCCAGAGAACAACAACCGATGTTGCAGATTGCTTAAAAGTTTTCATGACTGGTACTCAAAGTATGGCGGTGGGGGTGGGCTCTGAGCACTATTCTTTCTGACCCAGAGTCTGGGTGCCCATAGCAGACCAGCCGGTGGAAGCAGATGCCCTAAGCCTGCCTGAGGCGACTGTCACCTGGTGGGAGATTCCCAACGCTGTGTCCTGTGCCCCCTGCTCACAGATGCTGTAGAATCTACATGTGTCATCTGTGTGTGATAAACAGAAAGCCAAGAGGAAGCTACTTTGTAGCTGCTAGTGGCTCTGGCAAGCAGTGCAAAGACCAAAGGAATCTACCCCAGAGGAACAAGGATTGTGACAGAGTGGTGTGAGGTCTAGAACTAGGAAGGAAGCCTTTGGGGCCAGGATAGGAATGATGGCAGATGAAGTGCGGCATAACAGGAGAAGATGGGAAAGAAGGCAGGCGAGGAAGGGTGCCTTCTTCAGGGTGGGATGCGGTGGGAAGAGCATCTGGAGCTCCCGTCCCTGTCTGCTCCCCAGCCCTGGTCGGGGTCTGGCTTTGGCGCTCCCTCGCAGTGCAGCTCCAGTTCACTTCCTCTCCTGATGCACATTTTCCCATCTATAAACTTCGGGGACGGGGGGAGGTTGTAAATATTGTTTCCTAAAAAAGTGAATTTGGTGATATGTGTTGGTTATGGCCTTACCTATATGATCATCTTCTATTGAACTAAAATGAATTTCCCAGACAATAAACTCTTCTAAAACAATTGCCCAAAATATACATGAAAATAAGTATTATATTATTTTGCCCTCACTTCAGAACTTGATCCTTTTTCTAAGTAGTTGTGAAAAGTTTGTGTTGAGTAGGAGTTACTGTCAGGTCTCTGTCTTGGGGCGGTTTCTGGTTGGAGTGGGTGGAAATGTTCTCAGAATTCGCATTGTCGGTGCAACTCAGAAGCGAATTGGGTGAGTCCATGGTAAGAGATGCTTTCAGAGGGGCGGCCATGTCCTTTCCTTATGTCTTCGTAATTATGCTCGGAGAAGAAAATGACATGAAATTATCCAGTCTGTATCTATTGATAGCATTTAAAAAAGACTCGGAGGAACTAAATTAGTATTAATTTGGTTTTGGGAATTTGTATGTCTATTGCATGACTTCATTTATTGCTTAAATATTAAAATGTCACTACAGAGGTGTATGCTCAGTTTAGGAAGATGTTATACCATAGAAACCATTATGATTCCTCAAATAGCTGAGATGCCAAATGTTCCCTAAAGTTACCCGCTTTTATATTATTGCAGTTACAACTCAAGTTAGGAATTACCCTCTTTTATAGTGGTCCGTAGTAATGGACTTCTCTTAAAACATTGGACTCTAAGAGGATGTTATTCTTTGTTGGCATCGGATGAGCCATTCTCTTCTCACCAACAACACATTCTGCAGGAGCACTCAACAGATGGTGCAAGCACAACCATGCTCCGCCTGCGCGCATAGTGGTGTACCGGGATGGGGTAGGGGACGGTCAGCTGAAAACACTGATTGAATACGAAGTTCCGCAGCTGCTGAGCAGTGTGACAGAAGCAAGTTCAAATACCAGGTATTCAATTACCGTTCTTTCCCCACACTCGCGATGATAGCACATTGATTATAACTATTAAAATGAGTATGGCTCTGTGTTTGCTTCCTGTGGGTACAGTCGGATGGTTAGATTTCCCCTGGCTTTGGAGCATAGTCAGGTTGCTCTTCCGTGAATAGGGTGGGGTGAGCCCGGGTGGGGGTACCTGGAGGAAGGCAGGTGTCCCGCAAAACAGCTCACGCGGAGATTCAGCAGGAAGGCCACGGGGCTGCTGGCGGGGAAGATGCTTCATGCATATTGATAAGCCGCGGGACTGAACAAGCTGTGGTTTGAAATTCAAGGCCCAAATCAACAGCCAGGGCTAAAGCCCCTCAAGTGCAGGCCCTGGTGTGTGGCTAAGGTCGGTGGGAGGTGCTGAAAGCAGTGGAGGGCAGGTAGCTGGGCTGCCGATGATCAGACCACCCTAAACACCTTGCTCCGTCGCCACGTTTCTAGATTCAGTGGTGCGGTACATTTTCCTCAGTGAGTGTGTCAAGTGTCAGGTGCAAGGAAAATATTAGAACTGACAAACGGGGGAGGATGATAATCTTAATTGGCTTCTTAAAATATTCGGAGAGCATCTTACTCCAAGCAGAGCACCGCATTCGTCTGTTGGGTGACACCGTCAGCACCACCGGCAATCAAAATTGCCGCCGTGAGCCACGGAGGAGCTGAGCCTGGATCTCATCAGGGACTGTCAGCGAGGACGGAGAGCATAATGGCTTGGGGGCAGTGTCGCCTGCAGCTGCATCCAGACCCTCACAGCCCAAATCTCTCCCTCCCCACTGACCTCAGGTGACTGTGTCTATTCAGAATCACAAGCATTCAGTTTAGGGCTAGCAGGAACACATTTAGCAGCTGACAGAGCTAAGGAGTTTTCTTGCAATATGGCATCAACTTTTAAAAGTTTCAATATTCTAAACAATAATTATTTTTTAAATAAAATGCTTAAAGTGAGATTTCCCCATAGTCTTTGCATCCCAGAGGTTCCTTTGGGAAAGATGGCCAGTATTTGGACTTGGTTTTACCAAATCCTGACTTTAATCCTTGGTCATTCAACATTTGGCCCAAATGTACATTTGGTCCATCCATCTGTCCTCCCAGGCGTGTGTCCTGCAGGATTCAGGAGTGATGATTGAGGAGTAAGAGGAACTTGTGGGTCTCTTGCTATTCAGAAATTGAGAGGAAGGGTGAAGGTGAAATAGGACTATTGCTAATGGAAAAGAAATCTTTTGTCTCCATGGAAAATTCTGGAAAATCTTCCTTTAGAAGTGCTAGTTGGAGCTCATTGCCTTACTAACCATTCCCCACTGTCCTGTTCAAGTGATATAAACCAGCCAGGTGAGTGGACCTGCCATACTTTTGCCACAAATAAGAATCTCTAATTTTGAAGACTCTGTGTATCTCGGTGCAGGGGGTTGGGGGAGTTGAGGTTGGGGGTAATTTTGACTTTCTTCATTTTTGCAGTGTTTTTCTAATGAGTGAATTATTTTATCTAGAAATTGCCAAGAAAGATGAATAGAAAGCTGCAAGCTTGGTTTTGGTTCTCTGCATCTCACTTTTTGCCTTTCTGGTTCCAAGCGCCAAACTGTCGGTGATTGTGGTCAGGAAGAAGTGCGCGCCGCGGTTCTTCACCGAAGTGAACCGGTCGTTGCAGAACCCGCCGCTCGGCACCGTGGTGGACTCAGAAGCCACGCGCCCTGAATGGCATGTTGTGTTCGAAAGCCGGTTTTCAATGAAACGTTCGCTGTGTGTTCTTCGAGTCGGGCCTCTTTCTCACATTCCTGCCGGTTTTCCCCCAGGTACGACTTCTACTTGATCAGTCAGGCTGCCGGCCGGGGAACGATTACTCCCACCCACTACAACGTCATCTATGACGACAATGGCCTGAAGCCTGACCACATGCAGAGACTCACCTTCAAACTGTGCCACGTGTACTACAACTGGCCGGTGAGTGACGCTGTGGGACGCCGACGCTCAGTGCTCCTGCCCGGTGAAGTCACCCAACTCCCCCAGCACAGCGCCTGACTTCACGAAGGAGGAATGCATGCATGCATGCATGCAGGAATGAATGAATGAATGAGTTCTGAGTCCACAGTGGGAGAAACCCAGTCTGTCATAGAAACGAAGCAGCAATAACTGTTAACGTTATTATTATTACTTAGAACATTAGTATTTATCATTTCCAGGGGACTTTATTCTATGCATTCTCTTATGCAAGCCGGGGAGGAAATCGGGGTCGTGTTATTTCCAAGTTGCAGTTGAGGAAATTGAAGCCAGCCCAGACACTGTGTCTGGTGGGAACGTAAGGACGCGTCTGTTCTGTGTTTCCGTGCACGAAGCCCAGGGCTGCTCTCAAAGTCCGAGGCCAAGGTTTGTTCTGAGCCCCTTGGAGCCTCAAGTCACAGGAAACTTAGCGCTAAGTGTGACGGCTCCCAGCTGGTTGGAGCCAGACTGGCCCTTGGCCCCATCTCGCCCGCTGAGCCTGTACTCCCCGTGATGCGGTTGCCCTTTGTCGACTGAGTTTAGTTAAGTCTACTCGCGAATGCCTTCAACTGTGTATGGAATTAGCAGAGGCTAAAACTCAGGAACATAGATTATTTTGAAGAACAGGTTAACCTCTTAATTGCTGTCAATACGTTTTCTCCTCAGGGCTTAATCAGTATCCCAGCCCCGTGTCAGTACGCGCACAAGCTGACCTTCCTGGTGGCGCAGAGCGTTCACAAAGAACCGAGTCTGGAATTAGCCAACTCTCTCTTCTACCTGTGATGACGGGAACCACGGGCGTCCCTAGATGAGCAGTCTGAGGAGTAGTGGGTGGATTTTGTGTGAACCTGCCACAAGTGCGAGCCTGTGACCGGGGAAAGGAGACTGAGCTTACTTGTAACTTTTGGAAAAACACCCAACACAGCTTCATCTGAAATGGTTCAAGAGAAATGTATAGTGTTTTATTTTGAAGAGTTTTCTGCTCGCAGTTAATTCTCATGCTGGTAGATGGAATTAAAAGGTACCATCATCTGTAAGTAATTCCACAAAGCTGAGTATCCTCTAAGAAAATAAGTGTTTGCAAGATGTTTTTGATGGTAGGGAAATGGGGTCTAATTTCCACCCTAAATTTCGCGGAAGTTTTGTTAGATAATATTGTAGAACGTTTTGTAGCGTGGTTCAAATAGTTATTAGAAAATAAAGAAAATTCAGAGCATCGTATATGTGTTTACCATTGTTTGGATTTCAGTTGAAGCTACATGCAAACCTCATGATTGGTTTTCAGCACAGACTTACCCGCTAAACCACACCACCACCACTCGGAGTGATATTTCTAAATCGGAACATACCACCTGCTCTCATGAAGGTACTTAATTTCACTTAAAAGCAGGTGCTCTCACTGATGACCTTGCTTCCCACGGCACTGAGAAAACGGATTCCACAAGAAGAGAGCTGGCCCAGGCCCTGTCCCCTCCCCCCACCGCAGGGCAACTGTGTGCGGAGCCCCCCCCCCCCCCCCGCGCCGCCCCTGTCATCACAAATGAACCATGTCTCTGCTCGTGCGGGTACCAAATCCCGCTCCCGCTGACCTAGGAAGGGAGCTGCTCCTGGAATTCTTCCTCTCCCTCCTGCAGCAGCCCTTCTTCCCTCACCCTGGATCATCCCTGGTATCACCACCCATAGGCTGTTAGTCCTCCCATCCTAAAGACGAAACTACTTCCTCCTCCAGTGACCACCCCATTTCTTGGCTCCTCTTTATAGAAAAACTTCTCAGAGAATAGTCGATGCTTCATCTATCAAATTCCTTACTCCAATCAGAATTAACCACACCCACTACAGCAACGTGGCTTTTGTCAAGGTCACTAATGACCTCCTCTTTGCTAAACTGGATTGTCCGTTCTCGGGCCTTGCCTTCCTAAGGGATCCCAGCATCTGACCCGGCTGGTCATTTCCTCCATCCACGACACTTGAGTGGCCTCTAGGATGACACACTTTCCCGGTTTTTCTTCTACTGTGTCAGTCCCTCATTCTCCCTCTGTCTCCTTTGCTGGCTGCTCATCTTATCATCTAGAATGACCATTTCACAGGTGATAAAACAGGACTAAAGATGCCATGTGGCTCACCCAAGTTTATAAGATCAATAAATTGTAGAGCTAGAATTTGTCCTCAGGTATATTTGACTCCAAAACCTGTGAGATGAACCATAAGCCTACTGCCTTAATAACAGGTTCTATAAGATCTTAAAAATTTCTCGCTGAGTTTTTATGTGAGGAAGTGTCTCATATAGTTCAAGTTGGCGTGATATACAAGTCTTTGGAGGGAAGCACTGCACCAATCCAGAGTGGCTGTGTTTTTGTTTTGATGTTGTTGTTTTCTTCTTTCCAAGTGCGGGGATGCTATAAAGTGCCACTAACCTAGCAGCCACCTTGTATAAATCAACATGCCGCGTTTAGATTAGCAATACAGAGGCCTGGAGAACTCCTTACTCTCTTACCCATGAAGCACTGCCCAAGACAGTGGCTCCATACCATTTTATCCCACCAGGGGGCACACAAGAACCATCATATGGGCAGAGCCTGGCCTCTTTGCCCACGTGGTGCCAGAGAGAGTGGAAGAACGGTCAAGTAATCTTGGACAGGGCAACAAGGGATTAGAAAAATCTTCATCTGTGCTCTGGGTCCGACACTTTTGGCTGTGGAATGTGGAATGCGGTAATCTCCCCTCTCTGAGGCTCAGTTACCCAATCTGTAATAAGAGAAGGGGGTGGTAAAGATCAGTGGTGCTCAACCTTGGAAATGATAGAACTTCCCACATGTAAAAGCTCTTTAAAAAAATACAAATGTCTAGGCCCACCTCAAGAAATAGTGATTTAATCAGTGTGACGTGCAGCCTGATCATCTGAATATTTTAAATTTCTGCAGGTGATTCAGATGGTTAGCCAGGGTTGAAGACTTCTGGTCTGGAGCAGTGCTAGGTTTGAATCCCAGAACCACCGCTTACTAGCTGTATGACCTGGTCAAGTTACTTAACCTTGCTGAGCCTTAGTGTATCAACTTGTAAAGACACCTAACAACGTCCGAATTGTAGGGTTTTTATAAGGATTAGAAATATCAAATCTAAAGTATCTGGCTTTAGGGCGCCTGGGTAGCTCAGTCGGATGAACATCTACTTTCGGCTCAGGTCCCAAGACCCTGGGATCAAGCCCCCACATCGGGCTCCCTGCTCAGTGGAAAGTCTGCTTCTCCCTCTCCCTTTGCTGCTCCCCCTGCTTGTGCTCTCTTTCTGTCAAATAAATAAATAAAATCTTTAAAAAATAAAGTATCTGGCTTTAATTAAGAACAGCATATTATTACACCTCATGAGAGGAAAAGAATCATAGAAATACCATAGGATCCAGTAATTCCACTATTGGGTATTTACCCAGGGAAACGAAAACACTAACTCAAAATATATGCACCCCTATGTTTATTGCAGCATTATTAACAATAGCCATGGAAACAACCTAAGTGTCCATCAGTAGATGAATGGATAAAGAAAATGTGTATATGTACAGAATAGAATATTACACAGCCATAAAAAAGGATGAGATGCCATTTGAGACAACATGGAAGGATCTAGAGGGTATTATGCTAAGGACAAGTCAGGCTGAGAAAGACATACGATTCCACTCATAAATGGAATTAAAAAGTAAATAAACAAAAAACCAGAATCAGAACTATAAATACAGAGAACAAACTGATAGTTGCTGGGGGTGGGGGTGGGCAAAATGGGTGAAGGGGAGAAGGAGATATAGGCCTCTAGTTACAGAATGAGTATAAGGAAGGCAGTAAATGATATTGTGATAGCGATGTAATGGGACAGATTGTAGCTTGTGGTGAGCAAAGCATATGTATAAACTTGTCAAATCACTATGTTGGACACCTGAAAATAATGTCACATTGTGTGTCAACTATACGCAAAAAAAAAAAGGATCAAATAACAATTTAGTCGACAAATACTCGGGTATATATAATGTGCTAGGAAACATTCTAAGTTCTGAATTCTTCTACAATCCCATTTAAAGGAAAGCTCAATATTTTCTCTCTATATAAGCAGCCTACCACTTGCTCTTTTATGGAGAAGGTTTTTTGGTTTTGTTTTTATTTCAACGGTGAGAAGGAGACTTTGAAGAGAGTATACTTTAAATACATTGCCATGGCATCCAAGAGGTGCCCCACTCAGATCTCCCTTAGCTGGCTGACAGGGTCCACCACAGTGTTGATGAAGCAGGATCCCCCCAGCTGCTCCTAGCCGCTGACTGAGCTCAGCAGAAGTACTAGGTTTGGGCCATTTCTGCCCAGCATGGGAATCCCCTGTTGGGCAGTCTTTGCTAGAGTGTTCCTTTTTGACCAAACCAGGGCTTTCTGAGAACTGCCCAGTAGTTTGGGGGCTCTTCCAACCTTTTAAATATTGGGCTTTGAGTTAGCAATTTTCCATGGGACAATTTACTCTTAAACCTTTCTAACACACTTAAAGATCTCAGACATGGAATGTCAACTGCTTTTGAGAACTATTGTCAAATGTTTGAGTTTTGTTGCTCAGATGAACCTGCACTTTTCGCTTTCAATTTGATCCGGTGTCCACTGGCCAGGAATAACCTAACAGTGCCCACGAGAAAGATGAGATAGGGACTCATTTCAAAGGGGGAGAGGCCAAGCGCAACTGAAGATTTTTTTTTCTATTTTATTTTATTTTTCCTTTAACTTTTTTATTGTTATGCTACTCACCATACATTACATCATTAGTTTTTGATGTAGTGTTCCATGATGCATTGTTTGTGCATAACACCCAATGCTCCATGCAGAACGTGCCCTCTTTAATACCCATCACCAGGCTAACCCATCCTCCCACCCCCTCCCCTCTAGAACCCTCAGTTTGTTTTACAGAGTCCATCATCTCTCATGGTTCGTCTCCCCCTCCAATTTCACCCCCTTCATTTTTCCCTTCCTGCAATCTTTTTTTTTTTTTTTAACATATAATGTATTATTTGTTTCAGCAGTACAGGTCTGTGATTCAACAGTCTTACACAATTCACAGCACTCACCATAGCACATACCCTCCCCAATGTCCATCACCCAGCCACCCCATCCCTCCCACCCCCCACCACTCCAGCAACCCTCAGTTTGTTTCTTGAGATTAAGAATTCCTCATATCAGTGAGGTCATAGGATACATGTGTTTCTCTGATTGACTTATTTCACTCAGCATAACACCCTCCAGTTCCATCCACGTTGTTGCAAATGGCAAGATCTCATTCCTTTTGATGGCTGCATAATATTCCAGTGTGTGTGTGTGTGTGTGTGTGTGTGTGTGTGTGTGTATACCACCTCTTCTTTATCCATTCATCTGTTGATGGACGTCTTGGCTCTTTCCACAGTTTGGCTATTGTGGACATTGCTGCTATAAACATCAGGGTGCATGTACCCCTTCAGATCCCTACATTTGTATCTTTGGGGTAAATACCCAGTAGTGCAGTTGCTGGATCATATGGTAGCTCTATTTTCAACTTTTTGAGGAACCTCCATACTGTTTTCCGGAGTGGTTGCACCAGCTTGCATTCCCACCAACAGTGTAGGAGGGTTCCCCTTTCTCCACATCCCCACCAAAAATCTGTCGTTTCCTGACGTTAATTTGAGCCATTCTGACGGGTGTGAGGTGGTATCTCATTGAGGTTTTGATTTGGATTTCCCTGATGCTGAATGATGTTGAGTACTTTTTCATGTGTCTGTTAGCCATTTGGATGTCTTCTTTGGAAAAATGTCTGTTCATGTCTTCTGCCCATTTCTTGATTGGATTATTTGTTCTTTGGGTGTTGAGTTTGATAAGTTCTTTATAGATATTGGATACTAGCCCTTTATCTGATATGTCATTTGCAAATATCTTCTCCCATTTTGTCAGTTGTCTTTTGGTTTTGTTGACTGTTTCTTTTGCTGTGCAAAAACTTTTTATCTTGGTGAAATCCCAATAGTTCATTTTTGCCCTTGCTTCCCTTGCCTTTGGCGATGTTTCTAGGAAGAAGTTGCTGTGGCTGAGGTCGAAGAGGTTGCTGCCTGTGTTCTCCTTTAGGATTTTGATGGACTCCTGTCTCACGTTTAGGTCTTTCAACCATTTGGAGTCTATTTTTGTGTGTGGTGTAAGGAAATGGTCCAGTTTCATTCTTCTGCATGTGGCTGTCCAATTTTCCCAACACCATTTGTTGAAGAGACTGTCTTTTTTCCACTGGACATTCTTTCCTGCTTTGTCAAAGATTAGTTGACCATAGAGTTGAGGGTCCATTTCTGGGCTCTCTGTTCTGTTCCACTGATCTATGTGTCTGTTTTTGTGCCAGTACCATACTGTCTTGATGATGACAGCTTTGTAATAGAGCTGGAAGTCCGGAATTGTGAGGCCGCCAGCTCTGCTTTTCTTTTTCAACATTCCTCTGGCTATTCGGGGTCTTTTCTGGTTCCATACAAATTTGAGGATTATTTGTTCTATTTCTTTGAAAAAAGAGGATGGTATTTTGATGGGGATTGCATTGAATGTGTAGATTGCTCTAGGTAGCATTGACATCTTCACAATATTTTTTCTTCCAATCCATGAGCATGGAACGTTTTTCCATTTCTTTGTGTCTTCCTCAATTTCTTTCATGAGTATTTTATAGTTTTCTGAGTACAGATCCTTTGCCTCTTTGGTTAGATTTATTCCTAGGTATCTTATGGTTTTGGGTGTAATTGTAAATGGGATCGACTCCTTAATTTCTCTCTCTTCTGTCTTGTTGTTGGTGTATAGGAATGCCACTGATTTCTGGGCATTGATTTTATATCCTGCCACTTTACTGAATTCCTGTATGAGTTCTAGCAGTTTTGGGGTGGAGTCTTTTGGGTTTTCCACATAAAGTATCATATCATCTGCAAACAGTGAGAGTTTGACTTCTTCTTTGCTGATTTGGATGCTTTTTATTTCTTTTTGTTGTCTGATTGCTGTGGCTAGGACTTCTAATACTATGCTGAATAGCAGTGGTGATAGTGGATATCCTGCCGTGTTCCTGACCTCAGGGGCAAAGCTCTCAGTTTTTCCCCATTGAGAATGATATTCGCTGTAGGTGTTTCATAGATGGCTTTTATGATATTGAGGGATGTACCCTCTATGCCTATACTCTGAAGAGTTTTGATCAAGAAAGGATGCTGTACTTTGTCAGATGCTTTTTATGCATCTACTGAAAGGATCATATGATTCTTGTTCTTTCTTTTGTTAATGTATTGTATCACGTTGATTGATTTGTGGATGTTGAACCAACCTTGCAGCCCAGGGATAAATCCCACTTGGTCGTGGTGAATAATCCTTTTAATGTACTGTTGGATCCTATTGGCTACTATTTTGGTGAGAATTTTTGCATCCATGTTCATCGAGGATATTGGTCTGGAATTCTCCTTTTTGATGGGGTCTTTGTCTGGTTTGGGGATCAAGGTAATGGTGGCCTCATAAAACGAGTTTGGAAGTTTTCCTTCCATTTCTATTTTTTGGAACAGTTTCAGGAGAATAGTTATTAATTCTTCTTTAAATGTTTGGTAGAATTCCCCTGGGAAGCCATCTGGCCCTGGTCTTTGTTTGTTGGGAGATTTTTGATGACTGCTTCAATTTCCTTAGTGGTTATAGGTCTGTTCAGGTTTACTATTTCTTCCTGGTTCAGTTTTGGTAGTTGATACATCTCTAGGAATGCACCCATTTCTTCCAGGTTATCTAATTTGCTGGCATATAGTTGCTTATAATATGTTCTTATAATTGTTTGTATTTCTTTGGTGTTGGTTGTGATCTCTCCTCTTTCATTCATGATTTTGTTGATTTGGGTCATTTCTCTTTTCTTTTTGATAGGTCTGGCCAGGGGGTTATCAATCTTGTTAATTCTTTCAAAGAACCAGCTCCTCGTTTCATTGATCTGTACTACTGTTCTTTTGGTTTCTATTTCATTGATTTCTGCTCTGATCTTTCTTATTTCTCTTCTCCTGCTGGGTTTAGGCTTTATTTGCTGTTTTTTCTCTAGCTCCTTTAGGTGTAGGGTTAGGCTGTGTATTTGAGACCTTTCTTGTTTCTTGAGAAAGGCTTGTATTGCTATATACTTTCCTCTTAGGACTGCCTTTGCTGCATCCCAAAGATTTTGAACAGTTGTGTTTCATTTTCATTTGTTTCCATGAATTTTTTTAATTCTTCTTTAATTTCCTGGTTGACCCATTCATTCTTTAGTAGGATGCTCTTTAGCCTCCATGTATTTGAGTTCCTTCTGACTTTCCTCTTGTGATTGAGTTCTAGTTTCAAAGCATTGTGGTCTGAAAATATGCAGGGAATAATCCCAATCTTTTGGTACCGGTTGAGACCTGATTTGTGACCTAGGATGTGATCTATTCTGGAGAATGTTCCATGGGCATTAGAGAAGAATGTGTATTCCGTTGCTTTGGGATAGAATGTTCTGAATATGTCTGTGAAGTCCATTTGGTCCAGTGTGTCATTTAAAGTCTTTATTTCCTTGTTGATCTTTTGCTTAGATGATCTGTGCATTTCAGTGAGGGGGGTGTTAAAGTCCCCTACTATTATTGTATTGTTGTCAATGTGTTTCTTTGCTTTTGTTATTAATTGCCTTATATAATTGGCTGCTCCCATGTTAGGGGCATAGATATTTACAATTGTTAGATCTTCTTGTTGGATAGACCCTTTAAGTAGGATATAGTGTCCTTCCTCATCACTTATTACAGTCTTTGGTTTAAAATCTAATTTGTCTGATATAAGGATTGCCACCCCAGCTTTCTTTAGGTGTCCATTAGCATGGTAAATGGTTTTCCACCCCCTCACTTTCAATCTGGAGGTGTCTTTGGGTCTAAAGTGAGTCTCTTGCAGACAGCATATCGATGGGGTCTTGTTTTTTAATCCAATCTGAGAGCTTGTGTCTTTTGATTGGGGCATTTAGCCCATTCACATTCAGGGTAACTACTGAAAGATATGAATTTAGTGCCATTGTATTGCCTGTAAGGTGACTGTTACTGTTTATTGTCTGTGTTCCTTTCTGGTCTATGCTGCTTTTAGGCTCTCTCTTTGCTTAGAGGACCCCTTTCAATATTTCTTATAGGGATGGTTTTGTGTTTGCAAATTCCTTTAGTTTTTGTTTGTCCTGGAAGATTTTTATCTCTCCTTCTATTTTCAATGACAGCCTAGCTGGATATAGTATTCTTGGCTGCATATTTTTCTCATTTGGTGCTCTGAATATATCATGCCAGTCCTTTCTGGCCTACCAGGTCTCTGTGGATAGGTCTGTTGCCAATCTAATGTTTCTACCATTATAGGTTACATATCTCTTCTCCCGAGCTGCTTTCAGGATTTTCTCTTTGTTTCTGAGACTCGTAAGTTTTACTATTAGATGTTGGGGTGTTGACCTATTTTTATTGATTTTGAGAGGGGTTCTCTGTGCTTCCTGGATTTTGATGCCTGTTTCCTTCCCCACCTTAGGGAAGTTCTCTGTTATAATTTGGTCCAATATACCTTCTGCCCCTCTTTCTCTTTCTTCTGGGATCCCAATTATTCTAATGTTGTTTCATCTTATGGTATCGCTTATCTCTCGAATTCTGCCCTCGTGATCCAGTAGTTGTTTATCTCTCTTTTTCTCACCTTCTTTATTTTCCATCATTTGGTCTTCTATATCGCTGATTCTCTCTTCTGCCTCATTTATCCTAGCAGTTAGTGCCCCCATTTTTTATTGCACCTCATTAATAGTCTTTTTGATTTCGACTTGGTTAGATTTTAGTTCTTTTATTTCTCCAGGAAGGGTTTCTCTAATAACTTCCATGCTCTTTTCAAGCCCAGCTAGTATCTTTAAAATCATGATTCTGAACTCTAGGTCTGACATCATACTAATGTCCGTATTGAGTAGGTCTCTGGCAGAGGGTACTACCTCTTGTTCTTTTTGTTGAGGTGATTTTTTCCATCTTGTCATTTTGTCCAGAGGAGAATAGATGAATGAGAGAACAAAATGCTAACAGGGTAACAAGGTCCCCAGAAAATATACTCTAAACAAATCAGAAAAGACCTGAAACCAGGGGAAAAGAAAGGGAAAGAAAGAGAAAAAAAAAGATAAAAACAAACAAAAACAGAACAAAACAAAAAAAACAGAATATGATCAAATATGATGAGGCTAGTGCATAGATCAGTGCCACACACTATATATTGGGTGTATTTTGGTCTGTTAGAAGAAAGTGGCTCCCTTATATATGTACAAAATAAGCGTTGATACGATGAAGGGATGGAATATGACTGTAAAGATGAAAATTATAAAAAATTTTATAAAAGGAATTGATATGATAAGAAGTTGTTTGAAAAAAGAAAGAAGTGGATTTAAAAAAAAAGAAAGAAAAAAAGTGGGAGAGAATGTCATCAGGCAGGAGACTAGAACAAAGCCATAGACTAGAGATTTAGGGTATATTTTGATCTGTTAGAAGAAACTGTATCTCAAAATTTTAAAGAGAGAACAACTTATATATATATATATGCCAAAAATAAGGGTAACTACTATGAAAGGATAGAATATGACTCTAAAAATGAAAAATAAAAATGTTTTTTTAAAAAAGGGGTTGATAAGATGTTGGTTGAAAAAGGGAAAAAGAAAAATTCAAAAAAAAAGACAGTTAAAAAAATTAACTTTGAAAAACTAATGAATCATGGTAAAAAAGCCATGAATTCTATGTGCAGTATTCCCCTAACTCTGGAGTTCTCCCGTTCTCGTTGATCGGTAAACTTGGTCTTGGCTGGCTGTTCGTACTGATCTTCTGGGGGAGGGGCCTGTTGCCGTGGTTCCCAAATGTTTTTGCTGGAGGCAGAATTGCCCCGCCCTTGCTGGTCCGGGCTAAGTAATCAGCTTGGGTTTGCTCTCAGGAGCTTTTGTTCCCTGCAAGCTCTCTGTACAGCTTTGGAGGACGAGAGTGAAAATGGTGGCCTCCCAATCTCCACCTGGAGGAGCCAAGAACTTGGGGCCCCACTCCTCAGTGCGCCCCCAGAGAAAAGCAGTCAATCACTCCCGTCTCCCTGGCCTCCAGCCGCACTCCGTGCTCACCCAGCCTGTGACCAAGCATTTCTATCTCGGGCACCCGACCCCGTGTGGAGTCTCCAAACCCAGCAGATCCCTGCGGGGCGCTCCCGCGCCGCTCCTCCCGGGGGAGGAAGGGGAGTCTCCCCTGATCTGCCGCTTGTTGGGTCCCTGCTGGAGGAGCAGTGGCCCGAATGGGGCGCGGATCACAGTTTATGGCAACCCTGAGCTGAGAGCCCGCGCCTCGGCTCCGTCTCTGCAGCCGGCTTCCCCGCTCCAATACCTGGGAGCTCTGCTGCACTCAGGCACCCCTGGTCTTTCTGTGACCCCGAGGGTCCTGAGACCACACTGTCCCGCGAGGGTTCCACCCCCCACTTAGCCACTGGAGCGACGTCCCTCCACGGAGCCAACTTCTAAAAGTTCCGATTTTGTGCTCCGCGGCTCTATCACTTGCCAGAAGCGGCCAACGGAGGCCCCCTCCCCCGCCGTCTATCCTCCCGAATATCGCCTCGGATTCACTTCTCCGCACGTCCTACCTTCCAGTAAGTGGTCGCTTCTCTGTTCAGAGAGTTGTTGCTACTCCCTTCTTCGATCTCCTGTTGAGTTCGTAAGGGGTTCAGAATGGTTTGATCCCTATCCAGCTGAATTCCTGGGACCAGACGAAATCCAGGTCTCCTACTCCTCCGCCATTTTGCTCCTCCCCTACAACTGAAGATTTTATGGCTGAGTCAAGTTCCTTCCAATTCAAGAAGTTTTCTTAATCTTTGATTTAAACATTATAAAAGTAATAGATGTACATTATGGAATATATGTAAGGTACAAAAAAGTATGATGAAGTAGAAAAACAACCACATCAGTACAACTACTAGCCAGAAGTATATACTGTCAACACTTTGATACATACTTTTCTTTTTTTTTAAGATTTTATTTATTTATTTGAGAGAGAGGACATGAGGAGGGGAGGGTCAGAAGGAGAAGTAGACTCCCTACTGAGCAGGAAGCCTGATGTGGGACTCGATCCCGGGACTCCAGGATCATGACCTGAGCCGAAGGCAGTCGCTTAACCAACTGAGCCACCCAGGCGCCCTCTTTCATCTATTTCATCCATTCCCCCCACCCTCCTCCCCTCTGGGAACCATCTGTTCTCTATAGTTAAGAGTCTGTTTTTTGGTTTGACTCTTTTCCCCCTCTTTGTTTGCTGTTTTATTTCTTAAATTTCACATATGAGTGAAACCATATGGTATTTATTTTTGCCTGACTTACTTCGCTTAGCATTATACTCTCTAGATCCATCCATGTTGTTGAAAATGGCAAGATTTCATTCCTTTTTATGGCTGGGTAATATCCTATTGTATAGATATACGAAATCTTCTTTATCCATTCATCTACCAATGGACACTTGGGTTGCTTCCACAGGTTGGCTAGCTTAATGCTGCAGTGAACATAGGGATGCATGTATCCTTTCAACTAGTGTTTTCATATTCTTTGGGTAAATACCCAGTAGTGCAATTACTGGACCATAAGATGGTTCTATTTTTAATTTTTTGAGGAATTTGCACACTGTTTTCCACAGTGGCTGCCCCAGTTTGCATTCCCCCCAACAATGCATGAGGGTTCCTTTTTCTCCACATCTTTGCCAACTCTTGTTGTTTTCAAAATAAGACCAAGGTTTATCCCAGGAATGCACAGAAGCTTGAACGCAAGACAATCTATCAATATCATTCACCAAGGAACAGATTAAAAAAGGCAATCCACATGATCCCTGCAATAGGTTCGACCAAGCATTCAGGAAAATTTACAACTCATCTGTGATTTACTAAAACAATACTTAAAGTATAAATAGAAGGGACTTAAAAAAAAATCTAACAAAAATCTCTATCATATCTTAATACATTTTATCAAAGATCCTAAAATAAGTGTTTAGAGACTTTTCTAGGAAAGTCAAGAACAAGACAAAGATACCCACTACCACACTGATAATATGGTTATCATCAGTACTGCCAACAAGGCAGTGGAGAAACATGGATGAAAAGGGAAGAGACATGCTGGAGGGGAGGGGGTGGGGGGATGGGTAACTGGGTGATGGGCATTAAGGGGGCACGTGATGTGATGAGCACTGGGTGTTCTATGCAATGGATAAATCACTGAACTCAACATCTGAAACTAATGATATGCTATATGTTAACAAATTGAATTTAAATAAAATAAGTTAAAAAAGGAAGAGACAAATTATCATTTTTTTGATGGCATAATTGTCTATTCATTTTTATTTTTTTTAAAGATTTTATTTATTCATTTGAGTGAGAGAGAGCACACACATGAGTGGGGGTGGGGAAGGGGCAGAGGCAGAGGGAGAAGCCGACTCCCCGCTGAGCAGGACCCAGGGCTCGATCCCAGGACCCTGAGATCATGACCTGAGCTGAAGGCAGACACTTACCTGACTGAGCCACCAGGCTCCCCTATAACTGTCTATTTAGAAAATCTAAGAAATTTTACAGAACTAATAAAATTATTCAACAAGATAGATCATATAAACCTACCCCCAAAAGCAAATAACATTGCTTTTTTAAAACAGAGTTTTCTTTGTTTTGATGGGACCAGTTTTTTATTATTATTATTATCATTATTATTATTTTGAGAGAGAAAGAGAGTGTGAGCGAGGTAGAGGGGAGAGGCAGGGGGAGAGGGAGAGATAGAGAATCCCAAGCAGGCTCCATGCCCAGCTTGGAGCCTGACGTGGGGCTCGATCTCATGACACTGAGATCATGACCTGAGTTGAAATCAAGAGTCGGAAGCTCAACTGACTGAGCCATCCAAGGGCCCCAAAACAAACAGCATTCTTACAAGCTAATATTTACACAAAGACACTGAAAAAAATCTAATCTAGCAATAAAAGTAATTTGATGCCTAAAAGTCAATAAAACAAAAAAAGTAAAAATTATTGCTGAGGTAATTTCAAAAACTTGTATTGAAAATGTATACGTTCTTAAAAAATAAACTGTCTTATGAATAGGAAGGTTCAGTATGGTAAGAATGGTAATCTTCCCACAGATAAATCTATAACACTAGTGCAATGCCAATAAAAACCCTCATACGGTTTTCTATAAAACTTTATAAAGTTGTTTTAAAATTCATGTGGCAGAAAAAAATGCAGAAATATCCAGCGCAATTCTGAAAAAGAATAACTAGAAGGGAATGCTTATTTTACTAGGCATGAGAGTTTATTATGAAGTTAAATAAGTACAATAGTGTGGCTTTGGCTGATCCATAGATAAAAGATCAGTTGAGCAGATTAGAAATTCCAAAACAGGTTACTGCATCTATGGACGCTGTCATTTAATGGACCTGGCATTACAGATCGGAGAGAAAAGGATAAATGACTTCAATAAAAAGGTCCTGGGCAGCTGGGCTTCCTGCACAGAGAAAATTAGATCTTCATCTTATGCAGAAAAAAAAGGGGGGGGGCAATTTCATGTAGATTAAGGACTTACACATTAAAAACATATAAAAACTTACAACAACTAGAAGAAAATACAGGGACTATTTTTAGGATATTAGGGTAGGAAAAAACTTCTTAAGCAATATACAAAACAGCATAAATTATACAGGAAAAGAATAATAATTTTGACTATGTCAAAATGTCAGATTCTGAATGACAAATGAGAACAGTCATGCTGAAAGAGAAACAGCAGACTAGCACAATGTATTTGTAGCATAACACAACGGGAAAGGATTATTCCCTAAAATAAGTAAAAAAAAAATGCTATCAGATTAATTTAAAAAAAAAAAAAAGAAAAAGAGACCCAATAGTAAAGTGGCAGGGGGATGGGGGTGGAGAACAAGCAATTCACAGTCAAGGGAACCAAACGTTAGTGAATATATGAGATGATGCTCAAGTTCACGGGCATTAACTAATTAAAAGGGAAATTAAGAATAAAATACCAATGAGATTTAATTTCACATTCAGAAGTTTGGGAGAAAATGTCAAAGTCTGCTTAAACTACCTATGGCTGGGAATGTGGGGAAGGGAACGTTGCTGCTGGAGTATGAACTGGTATGATTGTAACGGAAGGTTCACACTCTACAAACCAGCAGTTCTATCTCCAGGCGTGCACCGTAGAGAGTCTCTGGTGTGTGTGCACTGGAAGGGAATGGGTAACGTATACTGTAGTCACACTCTGGAATACAAAGTTAAAAGACAGGGGGGCTGGGGGCACCTGGGTGGTTCAGTCATTAAGCATCTGCCTTTGGCTCAGGTCATGATCTGGTATCGAGCCCCGCATGGGGTTCCCTGCTCGGCGGGAAGCCTGCTTCTCCTGCTCCCCCTGCTTGTGTTCCCTCTCTCGCTGTTCTCTCTCTGTCAAATAAATAAATAAATAATCCAAAAAAAAAAAAAAAAGACAGGGGGGCTTGCTAGGTCTGTGGAGATCTCCCCGAATGGTTCTCAGAAACGATGCTGAGTGAAACATGAATGAGGTGCGTGTGATGCCATTCATGGAAAAGTTTTAAAATACACATAACATAACATCTATTTGCCTGGTTGTGCAGATGCACATGTCCACAGTGGAAAAAGGGGAAAGTGGAGATGGAGCATTACACCCGGAGTTTAAGGCTGTTGCAGCCAGGATGTTTTGGGGGCTGTAGATGCAGATGCTCGGGAACAGGGATCTAACGTCCATTCGTTTTTAAAAAATGGATTGAATATCACAAAAACGGTAACAAACGGCAATTCTGGGTTGAAGATATGTGCATGTTTAAACTCCAGGCTAGTAATGAGAAAAACATCAAACAAATCCCAGCTAAAAGACACTATAAAAGGTCTGGCCAGTACTCCTCAGCACGGATGGGCTTGTAAAACACAAGGAAAGTCTGAGAAAGACTGGGTAGGCAAAAGGAGCCTACGGAGACATGATGGCTGAACGGAATGTGCTGTCGTGGATCTGATCCTCCAGCAGAAGAAGGATGATGGGACCTAACTAAGGAAATCTGGATAAAATAGGGATTTTGTTAACAGTAATGATCAATAGTGACCCATTCATTGTGATAAATGCACCGTACTTGTGGGAGCTATTGAGAATAGGGAACCGGGCACAGGGCATCTGGGAACTTTCTGACCATCTTCACAACTTTTGCTTAAATCTAAAATTACTCATAAATGAAAAGGCTTATTTAAACAGAATAGGTACAGAATCATTCCAATTTTGTGTGAGCGTGTGAGTGTGTGTGTGTGTTTGTGTGTGTAAAAAACCCCGAAAGACAAGCAAAATATTTAGCAGAAATAGCAGACAATGGTTAGGTCTGGATGGTGGGACTGTGGATGGCTTTCAGTTTCTCTTTTTTCTTTTTATTTCTTTTTAAGATTTTATCTATTTATTTGACAGAGAGAGCGAGCGAGCACAAGCAGGGGGAGCGGCAGAGGGCGAGGGAGAACCAGACACCCTGCTGAGCAGGGGGCCCAATGCGGGTCTGGATCCCAGGACCCTGGGATCATGACCTGAGCTGAAGGCAGACGTTTATATTGCAGGCGTGATATATGGACACACGCCAGACATCAGGCTCATCATCAAGACCTGACATTGTTCTTCTCCGCACTTGGGAATTAGTGGGCCCATCCTCCTAACACCTGTTTCCTAGATTTGCCCGAGGTGCTTGCTCCAAGTGCAAAGTCTGAGCTCTCTGCTAGGAATTTCCAGGGAAGAAGTTTGAGAATTTATTTTTTAACAAGCCTCCAGGTGATTATTTTGTGTGTGTGTGGTGGCTGTTCAGATAAGTTTAGGAAAGAGACTCTGCTAATTCTCTCTCAAACTGTGAGACTCAGCACCAGCTCCACTGACAAGCTTTCTCTACCCATCTCAGGCACTTACGAGACTTACGAGCTCCCCTGTCTCTGAACGCACCATACCATGCACAGAGCTCCGTTCTTGCTCGGCTGGCAAAGTATTGCTGTTAGTTATGGATACATTGAGTCTCTGGCTGTTCTGCATATTTTTTTTATCTCAGTGAAAGCATACGGTAGGCTCTCAATATGTGTCATTTGGATAAATATATGGAAGGGTAAGTAGATGGATGGGCTGCTTTTGAATTGGGCAGGTCTGAGAATTTCACTAGCACCTGCCATTAGGCCCTGGTATCCCTGGTTGCTTTGCAATGGGTGGGATCAGCCTCTTCTATCACCCTGTACAGTGAAGCTTGGTAATATTAATTTCACTCCATTCTATATCGCTTTAGAGTTGGATAATGGTCAGAGAAACTGGAAATGTAAATGTGTTTCTACATATCTGGGAAATTATCCAAACCCAAACTTGCTTACATGGGGGTGGGCTAGTCCGCGCTTAGAACCGTGCTATTCAATATGGCAGCTTCTGGCCAGCTACAGCCTTTGAAATTTAAATGTAAAGTAATTAAAACTAAGTGGAATTTAAAAATTCAGTTCCTTGGTCACATATTTTCTAATTAGGTCTGGATTGTGGTAGTAGCTGCTGTGTTGGAAGGGGCAGGTATAAAACATTCCCGGGATCACAGAAAGTTCTAGAGGAGAGTGCTGACAGAATATTCCTCTTTATCCTTCAAAATCCATATCGGAAGCCTTTCATCATCCCTCCAAACAAAGTTCTGCTTGGTTCACAGTGCCAGGCATGTCCTTGGCACTGGGAATTTTTCTCAACTGGGGCACTTTTGCTGCCCAGGGGAGATCTGGCCATGTCCGGAGACACTTTTGGTTGTCATAACTGGTGCATGTTGTATGTGCATGTGTGCGTTTGTGTGTGTGTGTGTGTGTGTGCGCATGTGCGTGTGTGTGTGTGTGTGAGATATTGGCATGTAGTGCACAGAGGCCAGGGATGATGTTAAACATCCTGCAAGGCACAAAACAGCTCCTCTCCCATCAAAAATGTATCGGGTGCAAAATGTGAATAGTGCCGAAGTTGGGCTTAAAGCCTTGTTGGGGGCAGAGATCCAGGAGCAGACAATGCCAAGTAATGAGAAAAGGGAAGAGAGAGGGGAGGTGTCCAGAAATGGGGTCAGGATGATTCCAGAGCTGCATCTGGGAGGAGCTAGAGGGTTAGTCGATCCTTCTTCCAGGATCCCATACCACTTGGCACGTTCCTCTGAATGGCACCTAACGCTGCACTGTATTTTGGCCATTAGTTTATGCATACTTCTTGCTGTCCCACTGAGTATTCTTCAAGAGCAGACCCTGGGTCTCTCTTGAGAGAGAGAGCACAAGCAGGGGGAGCAGCAGAGGGAGAGGGAGAAGCAGGCTCCCGCTGAGCAGGGAGCCCGATGCGGGGCTCGATCCCAGGACTCAGAGATCATGACCCGAGCCGAAGGCAGACGCTTACACTTACCGACTGAGCCACCCAGGAGCCCCTGGAGAGTGAATATTGAAAACAATGTAAATAACCATCAGCAGGAGAACAGATAGACTGGGATACTATTCAGCAATTAAGATGAATGAAATATATTGATACATACTAAGTGCAAATATCTTCAAAACACACTGTTGAAAAAAGCGAATCACGGAATTATATGCACAGCATGAAAACATTTATAGAAATCTTAAAATGCCAAAATAATGCTCTCCCATGTTTATTTATATATGTGTAATAGAAGTAACAGAAAAACAGAACGTGGACACAAAGGGCATACACCAAATCTATGAAATTGGCTGTCTCTGATGAGGGAGGGGAGTGGAACCAAAGAGACTTCTAACTCTGTAGAGTTCTTTTTACTCATTTTTAAATGAGAAGCAAAAATAACAAGATGTTACCATTTCTTAACTCCTGATGAGGGGTTTTGTGGGTCGTTCCCTCTCGCCCTCTAGAAGCACACTTACTCTCCAGCCCCCGCTGTGGCCCAGGAGGCTGGCCTCTCTGCTCAGCTGCCCTGCGGCTCCTACCCAGTTCATCCAGTTGGGAACAGGGCAGGGATGGGGGGCGGAGAGGGGAGCGGGACTCTGGGTATTTATTCGCCCAGCCCCCTCCAGCTCAGTGGCAACGCAGGTTCCTTTCAGTAAGCCTTATCTTGTCAAGTTCTTGACAGCTCCCAACCTCGCCCCTTAAAGATGCTAAGGCTCCTGAAGCTGGGGGGTACAGCACTATCTCTTGGGGCTTTCCTACACCTTGCTCATTCCTTTGCTATGTATTTCCTGTCGGGACCCTTCCTGATACAGGGTTTAAAGGGGTGACTATTTCTCTGCAATTTCTGCATGTTTAAAACTATGTAAAAAAGAAAAGAAGTCATAGAGAAGTAAGGAATTGAGAGGGAAGAAGCCCAAGAGTATGAAAAGCTCCCCAAGAAACCGGCATGCCTGGAAAAACTAGGTATGAGTGAAAATAAAGACCCTCACGGCTGTGTTTTCTGTGTGTTTTGTCCCCTCCCCAGCCCGCGCAGATGTGCTGCACAGGAGTCCTTTCCTCTTGCAGAGACACAGCCTGGGACATTTGCTCCTACCCTGTCATCAACTTGACACGGAACAGAGATAGTGCAATAAGCCAGCAGTTTACTCTCCCTGTTAGGTTTTGTTCAGCACACGTGACGGGGCATCTCGGTTCCATCAGCCACGAAGCCAGCTGCTGCAGGTGCCGAGTTAGCCTACTCTCCAGACTTTGCTGCCTGGCGGCAGAACCTTGCCCGGAAACACAGGCCTTTTCAGCATTGAAGCAGAAACTTACTTTATTTTACTTTTATTGTGGTGAGAACACTTAACATGAGCCCTACCCTCAACAAATTTTTAAGTGTACAATGCACTATTTTTTGCTATAGATACAATTTGTATATAGATACTATATCAATATCCATATAGTTACTAGCAGCTCCCTAGAGCTTGTTCACTTGGCTTAGTTGAAACTTTCTGCCCATTGATTAGGAACTCCTCTTTTTTCCCCCTTCCCCCCAGGCCCAGCAACCACCATTCCATTCTTTGACTCTGTAAATGAGACTATTTTGGATCCCACATGTAAGTGAAATCATGCTGTATTTGTCTTTCTGTGACTTATTTCAATTAACATAATGTCCTCAAGGTTCACCCTATTGGCTTATGTGGCAGAATTTCCTTTTTTAAGATTTTATTTATTTATTTTTGGGAGGGGTGGGGGAGAGAGAGCACAGGCAAGGGGAGCAGCAGAGGGAGAAGGGGAAGCAACAGGGAGCCTGATGCAGGGCTTGATCCCTGGACTCGGATCACGACCTGAGCTGAAGGCAGACACTTAACCCACTGAGCCACCCAGGTGCCCCAGAGAATTTCCTTTTCTTAAAAAGACTGAATAGTATTCCATTGTATGCATATATCACATTTTACAAAATCTACTCACCTGTTGATGGACATTTAGATTGTTTCCACACGGTATTAGTGAATAGGGCTTCAGTGAACATAGGAGAGCTAATGATCGCTTCAAGACCCTGATTTCAATTCTTTTGGATAAATACCCACAGGTGGGATTGATGGATCATATGGCAGTCCTATTTTTAATTTTATGAGGATCTTCCATAATGTTTTCATTTTTTAATTGGATTATTTGTTTTTTTGGGTGTTGAGTTGTGTAAGTTCTTTATATCTTTTGGATACGAACCCTTTATTGGATATGCCATTTGCAAATACCTTCTTGCATTCTGTAGGTTACCTTTTAGTTTTGTTGGTTGTTTCCTTTGCTGTGCAGAAGCTTTTTATTTTGATGTAGTCCCAGGAGTTTGTTTTTGCTTTTGTTTCCCTTGCCTCAGAAAACATCTAGAAAAATGTTGTTATGGCCAATGTGAGAGAAATCACTGCCTGTGCTCTCCTCTGGGATATTTATGGTTCCAGGTCTCACATTTATGTCCTTAGTCCATTTTGAGTTCATTTTTGTGTATGGTGTAAAAAAATGGTCCAGTTTCATTCTTTTGCATGTAATTGTCCAGTTTTGCCAGCACCATTTGTTGAAGAGACTGTCTTTTTCCCATTGCATATTCTTGCCTCCTTTGTCAAAGATTAATTGACAAGCCCAATCGTGGGCTTGTTTCTGGGCTTTCTATTCTGTTCTATTGATCCATGTGTCTGTTTTTTATGCCAGGACCATACTTTTTTTTTCATACTGTTTTGATTACTACAGCTTTTTAATATAACTTGAAATCTGAAATTGTGATACTTCCAGCTTTGTTCTTTTTCAAGATTGCTTTGGCTATTCAGGATCTTTTGTGGTCCCATACAAATTTTAGGACTGTTTGTTCTAGTTCTGTGGAAAAATGTTGTTGGTATTTTGATAGGGATTGCATTAAACCTATAGATTGCTTTGGGTAGTATGGACATTTTAACAATATTTGTTCTTCCAATCCATAAGCATGGAATATCTTTCCATTTGTTTGTGTCACCTTCAATTTCTTTCATTGATCTTTTATAGTTTTCAGAGTACAGGTCTTTCACTTCCTTGGTTAAGTTTATTCCTAGGTATGTTATTCTTTTTTGGCGCTATTGTAAATGGGATTGTTTTCTTAATTTCTCTTTCTGCTGCTTCATTATTAGTGTATAGAAATGTACTGGATTTCTGTACATTGATTTTCTATCCTGTGACCTTACTGAATTCATTTATCAATCCTAGTAGCTTTTCAGCAGAATCTTTAGGGTTTTCTATATAGAGTATTATGTCATCTGCAAATAGTGAAAGTTTTACCTCTTTCTCACCCGTTTGGATGCTCTTTATCCCCTTTTCTTATCTGATTGCTGTGGCTAGGACTTCCAGTACTATACTGAATAAAAGTGATGAGAGTTGACATCCTTGTATCATTCCTGACCTTAGGGGGAAAGCTCTGTTTTTTCCATTGAGTATTATGTTAGCTGTTGGTTTTTCATCGATGGCCTTTAGTATGTTGAGATATGTTCCCTCTAATTCTACTCTGTTGAGGGTTTTTATCATGAATGAATGTTGTACTTTTTAAATGCGTTTTCTGCATCTATTGAAAAAATGGTCATGTGGTTTTTATTCTTTCTCTTATTGATGTGATGTAGCACACTGATGGATTTGCAAATATTGAACAACTCTTGCATTCTGGGAATAAATCCCACTTGATTGTGTTGAATGATTTTTTAAAAATGTATTGTTAGATTCAGTTTACTAGTATTTTGTTGAGGATTTTTGCATCGATGTTCATCAGAGATATTGCCCTATAGGTCTCTCTCTCTCTTTTGTAGTGTCTTTATCTGGTTTTGGTTTCCTCTTTCCAATGCTGGCTTCATAGAATTAATTTGGAAGTTTTCCTTCCTCTTCTGTTTTTTGGAATAGTTTGAGAAGAATCGGTATTAACTCTTCTTTAAATGTTTGGTAGCATTCACCTGTTAAGGTGTCTGGTCCTAGACTTTTGTTTGTTAGGAATTTTTTGATTACTCATTCAATTTCATTGCTATTAATTGGTCTAATCAAATTATTTTTCCTGATTCAGTGTTGGGAGCTTATACGTTTCTAGGAATTTATTGATTTCTTCTACTTTGTCTAATGTGTTGGCATATAATTTTTCATAATATTCTCTTACAATCTTTTGTATTTCTGTGATGTCAGTTGCTATTTCTCTTTCATTGGTGATTTTGTTTATTTGAGTCCTCTTTCTCTCTTTTTTGGTGAGTCTGGCTAAAGTCTGGCTTTTATCAATTTTGTTAATCTTTTCTTTTTTTATTAAGCAGGCTCTACACCCAGCTTAGAACCCAGCATGGGGCTTGAACTCACCACCCTGAGATCAAGACCTGAGTCCAGATCAAGAGTCAGACGTTTACCAACTGAGCCACCCAAGCACCCCTTTGTTGATCTCTTCACAGACCAGCTCCTGGTTTCATTGATCTGTTCTATTGTATTTTTAGTTTCTATAGCATTTATTTTGGCTCTAATCTTTATTATTTCCCTCCTTCTACTGGTTTTGGGTTTTTTTTTTAGATTTTATTTATTTATTTGAGAGAGACAGTGAGAGAGAGCATGAGAGGGGAGAGGGTCAGAGGGAGAAGCAGACTCCCACTGAGTAGGGAGCCCGATGTGGGTCTCGATCCTGGGACTCCAGGATCATGACCTGAGCTGAAGGCACTCGCTTAACCAACTAAGCCGCCCAGGTGCCCTGTTTTTGGGTTTTGTTTGCTCTTATTTTCTAACACTTCGGTATAAAGTTAAGTTGTTTATTTGAGATTTTCCTTTTTTCTTGAGGTCGGCCTGTATTGCTATAAACTCCCCTCTTAGAACCATTTCTGCTGCATCTCAAAGATTTTGGACCATTGCATTTTCATTTTAATTTTTCTCCATGTGTGTTTTGGTTTCTTCTTTGATTTCCTGGTTGACCCATTCATTGTTTAGTAGCGTGTTATTTAACTTCTATGTATTTGTGCTCTTTCCAGAACTTTTTTCTTGTGGTTGATTTTGAGATTCATAGCGGTGTGGTCAGAAAAGATGTATGGAATGACTTTGATCTTTTTGAATTTGTTGAGACTTGATTTGTAGCTTAGTATGTGATCTATTCTGGAGAAAACTCCATGTGCACTTGAAAAGAATGTGTATTCTGTGGCTTTAGGATGGAATGTTATGAATATATCTGTTAAATCCTTCTGGTCCAGTGTGTCATTCAAAGCACCGTCTCCTTGTTGATTTTCTGTTTGGTTGATCTGTCCATTGATGTCAGCGGGGTGTTAAAGTCCCCTATTATTAATGTATTACTATCAATTGGTTCTTTTTGTTTGTTATTAACTGCTTTATGTATTTGGGTGCTCCCATGTTGGGTGCATAAATATTTACAATTGTTATATCTTCTTTTTTTTAGAGAGAGAGAGAGTGTGTGTGTGTGTGTGTGAGCAGGTGGGGGGGGCAGAGGGAGAGGGAGAGAGAGAATTTTTTTTTTTAAAGATTTTATTTATTCATTTGACAGAGAGAGACACAGCGAGAGAGGGAACTCAAGCAGGGGGAGTTGGAGAGGGAGAAGCAGGCTTCCTGCGGAGCAGGGAGCCTGATGCGGGGCTCGATTCCTGGACCCTGGGATCATGACCTGAGCCGAAGGCAGATGCTTAACGACTGAGCCACCCAGGCGCCCTGAAATAGAGAATCTTAAGCAGGCTCCATGCCCAGTGCAGAGCCCAACATAGGGCTCGATGTCACAACCCTGAGATTATGACCTGAGCCAAAATCATGAGTCAGACGCTTAACCGACTGAGCCACCAGGTGCCCCAATTGTTACTTCTTCTTGTTGGATTGTTCCCTTTATGATAATAGTGTCCTTCTTTGTCTCTTGTTACAGTCTTTGTTTTAAAGTCTATTTTGTCTGACGCAAGTATTCCTACCCTGGGTTTCTTTTCACTCCCATTTGTATGATAGATGCTTCTCCATCCCTTCACTTTCAATCTGTATGTGTCTTTAGATCTGAAATGAGTCTCTTATAGGCAGCATATAGATGGGTCTTGGTGTTTTACCCATTCCATCACCTTATGTCTTTTGATTTGAGTGTTTAGTCCATTTACATTCAAAGTAATTATTGATAGATGTACATTTATTGCCATTTTGTTACTTGTTTTATGGTGGTTTTTGTAGTTCTTCTCTATTCCTTTCTTCCCTTGCTCTCTTCTGTCATGATTACTTGGCTTTCTTTAGTGATAGGGTTGGATTCCTTGATTTTTTTACATACCTTTCCTGGTTTTTGATTTGTGGTTACCATTCAGTTTGTATATAACATCTGCACATAGCAGTCTATGTTAAGTTGATGGTCACTTAAGTTTGAACCCATTCTTCACTTCTTTACTCCTTCCCCACCACACACACATTTTAGGTATATGGTGTCATACTTCCCATCCTTTTATTTTATGAGTCCCTTGACTGATTTTTACAGATACCCTTATTTTTACTGCTTTTGTGCTTCCTACTTTTCTTACTTTTCCTTGTGGTTTTTCCTTTCCACTCAGAGTCCCCTTTAACATTTATTCTGGGCTGGTTTAATGGTCATGAGTTCCTTTAACTTTTGTTTGCCTCGGAAACCATTTAGCTCTCCTTCTATTCTGAATGACAGCTTTGCTGGATAGAGTATTCTTGGCTGCAGAACTTTTTCCTTTCAGCACTTTGAATATATCATGCCACTCTCTTCTGGCTGGGAAAGTTTCTGCTGAGAAGTCAGCTTTATGGGGCTCCCCTTATAAGTGACTGTTTTATTTTCTCTTGCTGCTTTAAAATTTTCTCTTTACCACTACTTTTTGCCACTTTAATTATGATGTGTCCTGGTGTGGATCTTCTTGGGTTGAATTTGTTGGGGGATTTCTGTGCCTTCTGGATCTAGATTTTGGTTTCCTTCACCAGATTTGGGGATTTTTCATTGAACAAATTTTCTGCCCCCTTTTCTCTCTCTTCTCCTTCTAGGACCCCTATATTGCAAATGTTATTATATTTGATGATGTCACTGAGTTTCCTTAGTCTATTCTCATTTTTATAATTTTTTTTCTCGCCTGCTCAGCTTGATTACTTCCCATTACTCTGTCCACCAGGTCACTGATTTGTTCTTCTACTTCCTCTAGTCTACTATTTATTCCACCTAGTATATTTTTAATTTCATTTATTGTGTTCTTCATCTCTGATTGGTTCTTTTTTGTTTTTTTGTCAAAGATAAGTAAATGTTTATGTCCTCCATTCTTTTCTCAAGTCCAGTGAGTATCTTTATGATCACTACTTTAAATTCTCTATTAGGCATATGACTTATTTCTGTTTCACTTAGGTGTCTTGCTGTGATTTTTTGGCCTGTTCTTTCATTTGGGACATATTCCTCTGTCTCCTCATTTTGTCTAACACTCTGTGTCTTTTTCTATATGTCAAGAAAGTTGACTATGTCTCCTGCTCTTGAAAGCAGTGGCTTTGTGAAGAAGAGGTCCTGTCATGCCCTCTGTTCACTGGAAACTGGTGCTTCAGGGGTGTTGCCTATGTGTGTTGCATGCACCCTGCTATTGTGGCTGAGCCACTTTTTCCTTCAGTCCAGTCACCCGCAGTGGCTCTCTTTGCCTCTTGTGGGCAGTGTTTCATCCCTGTGATGTTAATGGGCCAGTATGGGGAGACCCGGGGCTTGAGTTGAGTCAGACCAAATGTTTATGAGATGCAGTAGCACCAAACTACAGGGCGCCTTCCCTGTGATGTCCCCTGAGCAGCTTTTGTTGGTGGATGGGACCTATAGTCAGACCAGCTGTCTGGCCCCAGCCCACGGCTGGGGTTGCAGTATGACTGGTGTGTATGGTTATCTTCCCCTCTCTCCAGGACAGGAGTCTCTTTGGAGTGGTGCTGGCTCCTGTTGGAGCTGCTTGCACATTGCCAGGCTCGTGGTACCACTTTGGAAGGTCTCAGACCCAGAGCATATTGCAGAGGTCAGATCTGCAATGTGTGCAGCGTCGGGAGGCAGAGTGTTTGCAAGGCTTGTGCACTGGTCCTCTGGGACAGAGGACCTGCTGCGCCAGGACTGAGCTAGGCCTGGCTGGAGGAAGTGGATCTGCTGAAGCTTGAGGGGCCAGATGCTTGGTGTTAGCAAGTTAGGTAGTGAGTGTTGGTGCTTCACTGGTTCCTGCAGGTGGCTGTGTGCTTATGCTGGGAGGTGGGGGAGGGAAATGGCACCTGCCAACTTCTTTGTTCTTGGAGAAGTCCCCCAAAGATCTCTGTCCCTCCAGGACACACTCTGAGCTGGGTAAACAACTTTCCTTCCCATATGCCCTAGGTGTTTTTCAAACTGCTATTTCTAGGCTGTATCTCTGCTGGCTATCTGTTGTGCTGTCTTTTTAAGGGCAGGGACTCAGTTTCCTCTTGCCCTCCCAGCTCTCCCAGAACAGAGTTCACTGATTTTTAAACTTCCAGGTTTTAAGTCCCGCTGGTTGTAAGAAATCATAGAATTCAGCCCCTCTGGTTTTCAAAGCCAAAAGTTATGGGGATTCATCTTCCCTGTAGAGGATCCCTAGTGTGATAGTCTGTTTCTATGCCCTCTCCCTGCCTTTGGGTCCCTGCCTCCCATGGACAACCCCACAGGTCAGTATAGTTCCCAACCATATCTCTGCCTTTCCTATCCTCTTCAGTGTGGCCTCTTCTCTACATTTAGTTGTGGAGTCTGTTCTGCCAGAATTTGGGTCATTTTCTGTGTTATCTACACTGATGTGAGTGTTACCTAGTTGTATCTGTGGGACAAGATGAGTTTAGGGTCTTCCTACCTCCCCCCCATTGTCCCAGCAGTCTTGTCTTTGTTTTCTTGATAATGAGCATTTTGACCAGCGTGAGGTGACATTTCATTGTGAGTTTGATTTGCATTTCCCTGATGAATGGTGATGTTGAGCACTTTTTCATGTATATTATTGGCCATTTGTATGTCTTCTTTGGAGAAATATCTGTTCAAGCTTCGCCCATTTTTTAATTGGGTTATTTGTGTTTTTCTTACTATTGAATTGTAGGAGTTCCTTATATATTTTGGAGATTAATCCCTTATCAGATTATATGTGGTTGCAGTCCAGATATATGATTTGCAGATATTTTTTTCCATTCCATAGGTTGCTTTTTCACTCTGTTGATTGTTTCCTTTGCTGTGTAGAAGTTTTAGCTTGATGTAGTTTGATGTTTAGTTTGGTTTAGTTTATTTTGATGCAGAATTTGATAAGACAGAGTTTTGCCTCAGTCTCGGGGAGCCTAGAGTGGAACTCAGTGAAGGCTTCCATGCAGAAATGAAGATGAGGCTCAGATTTACCAGAAGAGTATAACTGTCATTAGTACAAGAAATAGTTGTCAAACACAATGCTGTATGATCCTAATACAGGTTCTCTGAAGGGTACTGAGGAGTTTTCCACCACCTTCCAGAGCAGTGCTGTCCCATAGAACTTTCTGTGATGATGGGAACATTTTATTTGGTATCATTAGCCACATGTGCTTATTAAGCACTTGAAATGTAGCTATCATGGTGAAGGAACCAAATTTTAAGTTTTATTTAACTTGAATTAATTTAAATTTAAATTTGAAATGCTAAATGTGAAAAAAAAAAAAAAGAAAAGCTATATGTGGCTAGTGGCAACCATATTGGACAGTGCACTTCTAGAAGATCACAATCTATTAGGACAGATAGGAGATGATAATTATAGTTATATGATATGGCAATTATAAGTCATCTTTTTCTTCATTCAATAAACAATTTTTAAGAACCTAATGTATGCTAGCATCACAATATGGATATGCCCAAGCCTTGACCCTGTCACCAAGATGTGCCCAATCTAGTGGGACTCCAACACCAGCCAGGTCAAATCCTCACTTTTGAGAATTTTATGGTAGCATGTAGAACATCTCACTGAAAGCCTCACTGAAATAAACCTCACCAAACCAAGGTCTTTTAAGGGCATGGGGCTGGGGAGTATTTACCTACTCTGATTTGGCCTACTCTGAGCATCAGAATCTTGACTATGATCATCAGTAGAGACCATCTGGTCCAGGTGTACACATTTACACACATCTGACAACATTGGAAATGATCCTTTGACTTTGAACTATAGTAAGACCACAGAAGAATCTGATGGTAATTCACCCACATCCTAGAGTGAGAACCCACACTGAGTTTACACATCACTATATACATCTATATAAGGTAGCTGTAGGACACACAGGGGATTCTGATACCAATTCCCTATAAATACAATTTGGTAAGAGGCTTTAAGCAGCTACTGGTGCTGTCTGGATTATTTTTGGTGTGTTTCACTTTGTTCTTATCAGATCATGGGCAGTATAGTCTGTGCTGGAACATTCCCTCCCTCCTTCAGGGCTTTTGGTTACCCAGACCTCCTTTGCTTTATGCACTTCCTCAAAGCACGCTCTTCCTCAGCCATTACTAGGAAAGGTCTTGTAAGATGCTACTGTAGCTCCTATCTAAATTTGGCCCTGTGCTCCTATACCTGCCTTCTCTGCTGCTGCTACATTCTTTCTGGGAGATGGCCTTTCTTCTAAGTGCTGTGTTAATGGGAGCATAGTTTTAAACTCATTTTGATGGGAAAAGTCACTTCTGGCTGGAAACAGGTCCCTGATCATATAGCACATGGCATCACCTGTGGGACACCATTAAAAAGGTCTCATTCTGCTCCATCCACTGCTCAGTGAAGGGCTTTGTTGCTAAATCACATACAAGATGGTGTGGAGTATGCACATTCTGGCCACTGATGACAATGCCTTACACTGAGCAGTGCACATCTTTTGGGACTTCAGCCTCTTTCTACGACGAGTAACTCCCAACCCCCCCCCCCATGGTCATCATGAGTGACGGCTGTGTTTGTAGCATCGGTCCTCCCCTTCTGCCAGAGGTGACTGCGCTAGAGATGAACATCTGGTCCAAGATTCCTTCTCTTAGAGTTTAGAACTGTGTGGGAAAGAGAGAGACAGAGACTGAGAGACAGAAAGAAGAGAGACATACACAGAGAGAGACTAATTCTCATTGGCTGGACCTGTAAAGCATAAATTGCAGATCAGATAAGGTTGGTCCACAGAGACAGTGATGAGACAAGTGCCTTGGTCCCCAAGACATCCTTATTTCCTTAAAACAAATTTTCCTGTTTGCTTAGGTGAGTTCAAACAAGTTGATTTCTGCTTACACACATACACACACACACACACACAGAGTAGGGGCTCAGCAAATGCAAGTGTGGCAGGTAGAATTTTCAGATGGCCTTTGTGATTCCTATCTCTGGTATCCATGCTTTTGTATAACCCTTTCCCCTTAGGTTGTGGGGTGGGGGGGAGGGAAGTAACTCGCTTCTGATCCATAGAATATAGTAAAATGAAGGGAATTTTCTGTCATTAATCACTTGACTGTAAGTTAACCAAACAAGAGTTTATCTTGGGCTGATCCAACCTAATCAGGTGAGCCCTTGAAAGAGGGTCTAGAGGTCAGAGTTCAGTCTTTTCTGCTGGCCTTGAAGACATAAGAGGCATGAGCTCTACACCCGCAAAGAACTGAATTTTGCTAACAACTGCATTAGCTTGGACTACTACCCGGAGCCTCAGACTTGACCCCAGGTAGGCTGACACATTGATTCTATCCTCATGACATCCTAAGCCAGGGACTTAATTACACCGTGCTTCACCGGACTTCACATATGGAAACTTTTCAGTTTTAACCTATTAGTTTTGTGGTAATTTGTTACACAGCAATAGAAAGTTATACAGAAGGCACATGATTAGATGCTATTATTCAAGCCCCCACCTTACCTACCTCTCTCTCCTTTAAACAATAACCAGCATTCTCTTTCAGATCTGATCTGTAATGACTGCAGTCCCAGCATCTAGATGGACTCTAGGAGGTCAGTTAGCTATATTCCTACCTCTCACTTTTTATCCTTCGGCCTTTTACCTCCATGAAATCTTGTGACAATCGTCACTCAGCAGTGATTTCTATGGAACTGGTGGCTTGTCATAAAGAATAGGTCAGCCACGGCCACGGTGAGGGCAGAGGTGGGAGAGGCAGATTTTTAGGAATGCCTCCTCCCAAGGACAAAGAACATGTGAAACTGCATTGGCTTTGACATAAAATGTGAGCACAAGGCTCGCTAATGGAACTTTCCTCATCTCTTCATGGACTTAGGGCTCTCAGGAGGAAATTAGGCAGAGGTCTTGCATTGGCAGGAAGCACCCATCTCATTCCGCCATTGGCTAGAGTCCACAAGTTATAGGCACCAGCAGGCCCCTGGCCACTCAGAACTTTTCTGGAAAACTAGAAGGCTAAGATGCTTGAGATTTGGGTGTTGGGGCTGTTGAATCCTCTAGTAACCAACCCAATTGTAAAAAAGTAATAATATATGGCATCCATATAACATTTTACAGGTTCCAAATTGCTCTAAGCTCCATTTATCACTTGGTTTTCTCAATAGCCCTGGAAACAAAGCAATTGTCATCATCCCTGTTTTACAGTTGTGAAAATTAGTGCAGGGAAACCTCACTAAGATGGAGTGGAGATGTTTGGCAGGGGGAGTTCTCATGCCCTATTACTTGAGGTCAATTGCAAATCCAACAGGAAGAGACAGACCTTGCATGTGGATACTACTTTACTCTCCCAGCCAGAGGAAGAAAGGCTTACCTACGCCCCTGGCAACAGCTCAGCCAATGAGAGATAGTCACAACTTTCCCCTGGCAACAGCCCAGCCAATGAGAGATCGCCACAGCTCAACCAATGAGAAGCCGCTATACTTCCAACGCCCAGTTTAGTCCAATGGACCTCTTGTTTATAACAGCCCTCCCAACTACCTCTTTTCCTCTGTAAAAGAGTGTGGCTCTCCTCTGCTCTTGGGACTTGTGTGGGGTTTTGCTGTTGTTTTGCTTGTCCTGGATTGCATTTTCTCTTATTCCCGAATAAACCCATCTTTCGCTGGCAAAATAACTGGCAGTTTTATTTTTAAGGTTACCACAGAGGAGGAAACAGGTTCAGAGAGATTAAATGCCCAAGATTACACAGCTCAGCGAGAACCAGGCCTGGTAGCAGTGCTTCCTCTCAGCAAGTCCCTTGCTCATTCGTTCCTTCCACAAAGATGTGCCCAGGGTCTTCCAGGTGCCAGGTCCTGGCAATGTGGCGGTGAACAGGAGAGGTGTGATCCTGAGCCGCCAACAACAACCACAGAAACTAGTTAAAATGTGATAACCAGGGTGGGTCAGTTGGTTAAGCATCCAGCTTGGGTTCAGTTCATGATCTCCAGGTCCTGGGATCAAGCCCCACAGCGGGCTCTGTGCTCGGAGGGGAATCTGCTTGTCCCTCTCCACCTCCCACCCGCCTTCCACTAGTGCTCTGTCTCTCAAATAAATAAATAAAATCTTGTTTGAACATGTGATAACGAAGGAGATGTGCAAGGTTCTGTGAGAGTTTATTAGAGGGGTCTTTAACCTAGCTTGGAGAGTTGGGAATATTTCTTCTGAGGGAATAGCATTTAAGCTAACATCTAAAAGCCAGACGTTGTTAACCAGAAGATTGGCAGTGGGATAGGATTTCAGACAGAGGGAATAACCTGGCACCTTCAGGGAAGAGGAAAGTATGTTCATATGGCTGCAGGGTAAACAAAGGGAGGAGTAGGGCAAGATGGGGCTGGGCAGGCTGGCAGGGACCAGGCCAAGAAGCGCCTTAGAGTTCTGGTTAAAGATTTTTGTGGTGTTTCAAAGAGCAAGAGGAAGCCTTGACAGTGTTCAACCTGGGGAGTCACATATTCAGATATGTATTTTTAAATACATGTAGGAAACTGACTGGAGGTCAAAGAGGGCAAGAGTGAAAACAGGGAGACAAAAGAGGAGCTAGAAGTCCAAGTAAAGGCTATGATGTGTGCCATGGCAGTGGGGCTGCAGGGATGCAGATGGGATACGGTGGTGGGGAGGGAGAAACAGAGATCAAAGATTTCCCTCTTTCCATGGTCTTCATCATCTTTTAGGCTTCTTGTGTTTGCTTCCTTCTTACAGAGCAAACGCAAAACCAGGCTCTTCCCCACAGCAGCTGGAACACAAAGGAAGGCCAGCCAGGCCTCAACTTTGTCAAAAGCTCTTAAAAATAACCCAACTTAGAAAAGCTCTTCAAATATCCCATTGTTAGGGATTCCCAAAGGATCAGGAAAGCAGGCAAAATGTTTCCACTTGATATTCACCTGTTTGATCAGACTCTCTGAAGAAGACATTGAACTTCTCCCCAGGTAGGAAAAAACAAATAGCTTGTTAGGTAACATGAATGGGGGAATGTCATGTTCCATAAAATCTTCAAAATACCATATTGAGATTAAGCCCATTGGTTTACCATTGCTGCTCTGGACAATGATAAGAGAATGACTCAGAATTTAAAAAAAAAATGGTTCTTAAATTCTCTCCTCAAAATCCTGGGGGAGGGAAGGCTTATAAATGTATGCAGAATGACAGACTGGAAAGAAAAGAATTTGGTGGCATTCAGTTCATGCCTGGTGTCTTGCCACGTCTTGAAGAGCAAGGTAGTAGAAAAAACCCCAAATGGATAACCCTATGAGTCTTCAACAATAAATAAAAAAAAAAAAGTCTGCTTTAGAAATTGCTGCCAGAGAAACTCAGCCTGAACAGTCCCCACTGTGAGAGATTGAAGGGTTCCAACCAATTTTCAATTCAATTCAAAGTCACCAGTATTTTCTGAACATCTACTCTGTGCCAGTCCTGTGGGCCACAGTGCTCTGTTGGCCATCTCACGGGCCAGTGGAGGAGGCAGACATGTGAACAAATACATTATGAAACAGCATCCAGAATATGGTGTTAGAGATGTGTTCTGGGTTCAGAGGTCAGCTGGAGGAGGGGTGATGTCTGAGGAGGGGAAAGGGGATGTCTGAGTTGGGTTTGAAGGCAGAACAGTAGGATTCAAGGGAAGGGTAAGGGAACATGGAGGTGTGAAATGGCTTTTCGGGTAAAATAAGCAGCTGGGAGCTCTAAACAGGTCTCACCTCAGGGTGGACCCGGCTGACATGTGAAGAAAGCCACGGCCAACCTTTCATGCTTTCTGGTTTGCAGAACATTGAGCCAACTCTGTCCCAGATACCTCCTCACCATTGTTCAGTGCATCTACTTTTAGCTTCAAGTTTTGATCCTTGTTCAAAAAACAGACATATTGTAGGTTGTTGCTATTCATTTATACTTGAGTGAGGATGATTCTGTGTCTTTTATTGAGAGATGGTTTAAAATATTGAAAGAGCAATATGTCTGAGTCCCCAAGTAGAAACCTGGTTGGGTTCAGCTCCTCCCTCGCCTTCACCCCCACTAGCTTCAAAGCCTTTGTTCAGAAGGCCAGCTACTGATGACTTACATATTTGAAAACTTACACATATGCTGGTTTTCAATGATGCTAACTTTTCTCTGCTTGTTGTCAATTACATTTTATTCTTCTAGGCTACATTAGTAAGAATTTCTGACAAATATCAAGATGAGTTGCCCCATCATAATATTAGCCGGAAGTTGGCCTTTAGCTACAATCTGTTCTTTCCATTCAGATACAGCATTCTGAGAAAGATAAAAAAAAAAAAAAAAAAAGACCTCTTTCTTCCTTTTTTTTTCCCTTTTAATTAAACCTACCTGGAAGTGCACAAACCGTGTTCCCCGATTCCTCCTGCGGCCCAGGCCCAGATCCTCAGAGGAGATTCTGTCTGTCTCTATGAATGGCTCAAGTGACTAGGTGAGTTCCCAAGCCATTCTCCCAGCCATGTGAATGCACATTTTGTGACTTGCCAGATACTGCGTGATATTGTTCTTGGCAAAATACTTTGTTCTGTTACTTTCCTGCCCAGGGGCAGGGAGGACAGAAGGGCCTCGAGAGGCCAACTTGCAATTCTATTACTCCATATAATTGTGGAAGGTTCTGGGAGTAGGAAAAGCATGTAATCAAAATAGCACTTCCACAAGATGTTTGGTGAAAACCAAATATTGAAGTTCTTGGGAGATAGGAGTCTTGGGAAGCCAAAATCTCAGCAAGCATGACCATGACTAGGACATGTCTGATGGCGTGAGATCTGGCAAGAAGAAGACAGGGGTAAGATGGAAGGGAAGTGACCTTCAACAGAAGATACAGAGGGTCTAAAGCTAGTTAGGAGGCCGAGGACAGTGCATCTTTATTTTCAGCAGTTGCCTGCTGAGGAAAGGGCAGCAAGAGCAGCCTGGGAGAAGCAGCTTTGTCTCTCTCTGGGACTAAAGAAGGCACCAGAATGCACATATAGAGGGGCAGGGCCTCTGAGAAGACACACGCTTGACTCCAAAGCTGCTGTTCTTTGCATCCCATAAAACCTCATTCTGGGAGGAATTATCTCAAGATGATTATACACTTTGAACCCTAAGAAGAGTCCTTTTGGGGGCCTTGATCCTGACCCAGGAGTCTCTAGTAACAGGTACAGCATGCCTAGAAGATGGGGGGTTGGTGAGGCGAAGGCATCCATCATGTCATTTGTTACTTGAGCTGGTGTCACTGACTTTGGAGAAACGGCCACCATTATTTGGAATTTGGGGGGGCAATCATTGGAATACTAATGAATAAGATCAAGGAAATCTCTCAGCAGTGGTCTCAGAGCATCTGGGACGAGCAAGAACAACAGAGTTGGAAGAGAGTAGTGACATTTGAAACTGGGAGATCTCTTCAAGTATATGCTAGAAGAAAATTTGCATGACATTCATGGAGATTGAAGAAGAACAGAATATGTCACATAGAGAGAACTGGAAATGGTGTCAGCAGACTTAGGTTCCACTGTCCTGCCTCTAGACCATCTTACACTCTGCTGTCCGAGTGGTAGCCCTAAAATACAAATCTGGCCATGCTACTTCCTCCATAAAGCTCTTCGGTGGTTCTAGTTACTTCCTTCAGGAAAGCTCACTCTTGGCATAACCCACAGGCCCTCACTGACGTGTCTCTGCCTTCTTGCTTGAACTCCTTTCTCATTATCCACTGCCCCATCCCTACCCTGACCCTTTTACCATCTTCTTTGTCCTTACGGAACGATTTACCCACAAAAGCCATGCTCTTTAAAGACTGTTCACTTGCACATACTGTTTCCTTGGCCTGGAATATCTTTTTTTTTTTTTTTTTTTTAAGCCATCAATACTACATGCAAGTCTTCTGGGAAAACCCACTTCAAGGGGTATTAATTACTCCACCCCTCGCCCTACTTGCTCCTTCTTGCGATCACTGTACCCCCAGTGCAATTGATCCTTATTAGTAATTGCAGATTTAAATTGCATGGGTTTTGAACATTATCAAGCAATTAGAACATCCACAACATACACGAATTTTCTGATTTTGCTGAGGCTCCAGTTTGTATGCTGGGAGGCATGTTTCTAGAAAGTAAGTTCCTAGCTAGTGAGGGAATTTAGTGAACCACCCAGCGTTTACCTCTCAAAGTGACTTGTCCTCCCTGCCTTTGGTCATGTAGGCAGTAATCTTATGGAAGGATGAGAAACTTTGCTTATCTCTACCAACAACATTAACTGTTCAGTGTTATACAAACATCTCATTCACCCCTTACAAAACTTCCATGAGCTCTTATTAAAATTCCCATTTTATAGGTAAGGAAATTGAAGTAATTTTCCCACATTGACACTGCTAGCAAGTGAAGTCAGGAGTCAATCTCAGGGTCCAAACTAACAGAATGGAACACAGAACATATAGTTAGCACCAGTTTTTTCTGAAGATGGTGAAAAGGGATGAATAGACTCTGGAGAAATTTAAGAATGTGATTATTCTTGGCTTTAAAAAAGTTTGAACGAATTAAACAGTGGGGAAAATCATGTTAGAGAAGAATTTGCGAATTCCAGGATTCTTGATGGTATCACGACAAATTTTTGGGACACAAATCTTTAGGCATAGCCCTTAGTGTTAAAGATGGCCTCTTTACTATGGCCTCTGCATTGCTAACTCCAAAAGTCAGCCTGAGGCACCTGGGTGGCTCAGTCGGTTAAGCGTCTGCCTTCAGTTCAGATCATGATTCCCCAGGGTCCTGGGATCAAGTCCCACATCGGGCTCTTGGCTCAGCGGGAATCTACTTCTCCCTCTGCCCCTCCCCTTGCTCACGCTTACACACACTCTCTCTCAGATAAATAAATAAAATCTTAAAAACAAAACAAAACAAAAAAACAAAAACAAGAGTCAATCCACAGACTTGCACAAGCATTTGGCAGAGTTGATGACATTTCCTCTTTTTTTTCATGGCTCCTGGGCCACAGGCTCACCTGGTTCGCCTCCCTCCTCACTGGCAACTCCTTCTCAGTCTTCTCTGCTGGTTCCTCCTCAACTCTCCAGCCTCCAGATGTCCGAGTGCGGGGTCCCTTGGGTCTATTCTTCTCTGTCCCTATATCCTCCTGATGACAGTGTCCAGTCTTGGGCGGTTAGATGTCCCCTATATGCTGCCAGCTTCCCTGGAACTTCAGACATCTCCACGACGGTACCTAGGAGACATCTCAAATATGAAAACTCTCCAAATGTTCATCTTCTCCTTCAAACCTGATTTATTTTCAGTCTTTCACATCTTGGTTGATGACAACTCTTATCTTTCTAGTTATTTAGGACAAAAACCTTGGAGACATCACTGATTCCTTTCTTTTCCTTATGCCTCACATCCAGTCTATCAAGCAATTTCCATTAACTTTAACTTCAGCACAGACCAGGACCACTTCTTGCAGCCCCCATCGCCACTACCCTGGCCCAAGTCATCCTCACTTGCCTCCCGGGTATACAAGATCCTTCACTGTTTTGTTTTGTCTACTCTTGTCACGCATCTACAACCCACACTGTCTATTCTCAAAACGGCAGCCAGAATGATCCTTTTAAAACATAAATCAGATCATGTCACTTTGTTTAAAAACCTCTCTTACAGCCTCCTTTATGCAAAGACCGCCATATTTCTCAGAGTAGAAGCTTAAGTCCTGACGTTGGCTTATAAGGCCCTTCTCCCCCTTACCCCATTGTCCTACTAAGATACTGTATAGGACTTCTTTACTTAGTGGGCTTGTCATCTCTCTTCCTTTCCAGCAGAGAATGGGGATTTTGCTGTTTTATTTACTACGTATACGCTGAGAGACGCTGGCTGCTCAGAAAGTGTTTGCCAAATACGTCAATGGGATTTTGCCTAAGGTCAGTCCTTAGGGAGTGTATGTGATTCTGGGCCTCTCTCAGAGGAGGCGAGTAAGACACAAGTTAATACGGGAACTAAATTAAGAGCGGTATAATTGTTAGAGGCACTTGTTTGTGATACTGTTTTCCCAAGTGGAAACCTCATTCTTAATGAAATCCTTTTTTCAAATGAGACCTCTTTCTAAATTAACCGGAGAAAACATACCAGCCCAATGCCAATTTTACTGTTAAATGTCAACAGAAAATCACCAGTCTGTTGTTTTAAATAGTACAAGGAGTCAGTAAGTGCTGAGCACCCAAGAGACTGGAGTTAGGTGGTGGGGAGGACAGATCTTGCCTGTCTGTCACCGAGAGTGGGCAAAATTCACCAGGCTCTGCATGAAGTTTTCCAAGCTCTTTTTGCTTCCTCAAAAAAAAATCTGATCCTTCTTTTCAGTGCTTTAGGGTTGACCACAAGCAGAGATGTGTTTTATTTTACACAGTCTCACACAGGAATTTTATGCTCCCACTAAGCTGCAAATCAACATTCCAGAAATTCAGTTATGTAAGGTGGGGGAGAGCTTACTCTCAAGACCCTGAGGAGAAGGCGTGTTGGGGGTGGGGGGAGAGCCCGGTGTCTGTGGGACCACGAGGAGCCTTGGGTCTCCCGTTTCTAGGGGTGTCTCTTCATCCTATCAGTAAAATGGGCTCATAGCATCCATGTGACAGATTGTTGAGAGTATCTGAGAAAGTTAGTATATATGAAAGGGATTTGTAAAGTGTAACGTGATGTCTAAATGTTGGTCTCCGGCGAAGCAGTAAAACATTTTCACAAATCAAAATGCCCTCCCGTAATCCTCACATAATTTACCTACCTTGTAAGTTTGGATTTCACATACTAACCTGGGTTAGATGTTCTTGTTGCATTTTTATTCTTCTGTCGCCACCTCAGTAGTGAACACTGAAGTTGTGTCCAGTCGGTTCAACATTTGGCTCAATCAGTTTATTCAAAGAATGAGGTGTTTTAGGTCAGCTTTCTGAGCTGCCCAGGGGTTTCACCAAATTGCTCACCTTGGCCAGTTGTATAGGTTGAATTGCGTCCATTCTCCCCCAAAAAAGGTATGTTGAGGCCCTAACCCACAGTCCCTGTGAGTGTGACTTTATTTGAAAATAGGTCTTTGCAGGTATAATCCGGTTAGGAGGAGAATGTCAGGTGGGCCCTAATGCAACGTGACTCCTGTCCTTACAAGAGGAGAGACACAGTCGCAGACGCACACAGAGGGAAGACCAGGTGATCACAAAGAGTGGGGTTATGGGTTTACGAGCCAAGGAATGCCAAGGCTTGCCAGCAGCCGCAGAAGCTAAGAGAAGGGCCTGGGACTGAGAGTCTCCTGGAGCCTTCGGAGAAAGCCTCGTCCCGTTGACACTCAGAGTTGGGACTTCTCAGGTCCAGACCTGTGCGGGAGCAAATTTCTGCTCTTTCAAAGCCTCCCACCTTATGGTACTTTGCTATGGCGGTTGATTAGCAAACTCATGACAGCCAGTTATCCCACAGGCGCATTTGGGGTACGCCTGGTCACGGTGATGAGGACCGTGACTTATTTCCCTACATTTGGTAAATGAACTGCCACCCATCCAAAGGCCTTGAAGTGAGTGGTCGGGAGGGACGATTCCATCCACGTATGTTCCTGAAGGAACAGGCAGAAGTTAACTACTGGTATGCGAACAAACCTCTGCTTTGTTTTTTTCTCTCAAAACTTTCTTTCTGTTCAGTTGTGATTTTTTTTTTAAAGATTTTATTTATTTATTTGAGAGAGAGAGAACGAGAGAGAGAGAGCACATGAGAGGGGGGAGGGTCAGAGGGAGAAGCAGACTCCCCGCTGAGCAGGGAGCCCAATGTGGGACTCGAACCCGGGACCCCAGGATCATGACCTGAGCCAAAGGCAGTCGCTTAACCGACTGAGCCACCCAGGCGCCCCATGATTTTTTTTTTTTTAAGCAACTGCTTTTTTTTTTTAAGTTTTTGTACGATATTAAATATTTATTAGCAAAAACAAAATTAAAGGGAAAGCTGTATCAGGCTTATCTCAATCTGTAAGGTAGACTGTCAGAGAAGAACTCAGAAAGCAGCTCAGTGATCTCCTGGCCCAGAGGTTCCCCAGTCCTGGCTGCCCCTCATGCTGACCTGAGGCCTTCCAGAGTAGCATCTTTTGAGTTCCACCCCTATTAATTCTGATCGAATTAATACGAGGTGGGGCTTAAGCTTTGGTGGCTTCTTATGTGCCCCGGATGATCGTGACCTGTAGCCAGGATTGAGAACCAGAGAGCTGGTCCGACCTTCTCATTTTACAGAAGAGAGCACCGAGGCCGAGAGAGGTCAGTGACTTGCCCAGGATCAAAGAGCTAAGGGCCTTGCCTCTGTGCGTGCCATCTCTGTCCCCAGAGCATGCTGTCCCTCCTTCACTTGGATCATTCCTGGTCACTTACCAAGGCTTAGCTCAGTAGCAACTTCTCTTTCGGGCCTCATCATACTGATGGTTAGAAATTTGGAAAGTATTCACAATTACTTTGATTAAATAAAATTCCCACAGAACCATCCCCTGAAGGCCTGTCATGGATATGATTTCTCAGTCAATCAAGCATTTATTGATAGCTCTTATATGTTCTTTGGTGCCAGAACACTTAGGTTCAAGCCAGCCCTCAACCTCTGTGTCGTCTCTTTCTTTTTTTGTAAAATGTGCTTTACCAGTAAAATGTTTGTTCTCACAACAGTTCCAGAAATTAAGTATTAATGTTCCCACATGAACAAATTGAAGCTTAAAGAGATTTTCTACATTTCTTAGTTTGTAAGAACCAGTCCTGGGATTAGCACCTAGGTCAGGCTGACTCACGGCCCGTGCTCTCTCCTCTATTAGAGCTGTTCAATCGCTAAGCTCTAAATGCCTGATCAGTTCAAGCTAGCAGTGAAATTCTGAGCTCTACTAGTTACCGTAAAAACACATTGTTAAGAATGTGTAAGCAGGGCCATTGCAGACAGCTGCACAGTTTACGCACTGTCAACCCAGGAGGTGTCATTCACATTCCAGTCCGCATGAACAGATGTTCCAGGCATCGTGTGGTGACGTGTATTCAGGGGTTAGGGTCTGCCCTGCACCCAGGCCTGTGGCCTTGGGCTGAGCCTGGAGCATCTGCAGGGGGTGGAGTTGGTGGTCAAGCCACGTTGCACACTGAGCCACAGCACTGAAATGCCGCACTCACACGGGTCTTCCGAGATGTTCTCTGGACTGCCCTCAGGAAAACAGAGCAAGAGGAAGAGGGCTGCACAGTATGGGCTCTGCAGAGCCAGTCAGAGGCCATGTTTACGTATCTCAGGGAAAAGCGCTTTCTAGGAGAGCAAAGCGGGACTTGGTGGCAGGCCAGCCGCAGGAGGCGGACTCCCAGGCGGGACCGAGAAAGCGCAGCGGGGACTACTCCTTGATCAGATCGCTTGCTGCAGATCCTGCAAGGCCACGTCGAGGGGCTGCTCCAGAAACGTCCACGCTTCTTCCTGGGCATCTCGGTGAAGTGAGCAAAGCTGACACAGCTTTCTTGTCAGCAGAGGAGGGGTGGCCGTGGCCCTATTAAACCTCAGGACAAGAGATTCAGGGCTCACCCACAGCTCAGAAAAACCAGGAAGAGGAAAGGTACGGGTGGTGGGAGCAGACACAAGGACAGAAACCTGTAAGAGATGCAGGGCGCAGAAGAAACCATTCTTCTCTTGGAGAAGGAGTGTTGCCAGCCAACAAACCCTGGCATTTCTGGGGCATTTCTGAGCATTTTCATATGCGTTTTCCCATTTGGTCCTCTCGGCTGCCCTGAGAGGTCATTGTCATCACCATTTGACTAAAGAGGAAACCGAGGCTCAGAGGGAACTATGATCCAGCCCCATATCTATCAAGTGCCATAGGCGGGACTGGACCTCTGCACGAAGCCAGGGCTCCTGATGCCAAATTGGAGCTCCCTCTGTAGGGAAAAGCTTCAGAACCATGGGAAGATGTCCGTTGGGAAGAATAGTTGGGAAGATGCCCAGGAAGAGGACAGGTGACTCTCAGCAGTCTGGTCCATTTTTTTTTTTTTTTAAAGATTTTATTTATTTATTTGACAGAGAGAGACACAGCGAGTGAGGGAACACAAGCAGGGGGAGTGGGAGAGGGAGAAGCAGGCTTCCTGCCGAGCAGGGAGCCCAATGTGGGGCTCGATCCCAGGACCCCGGGACCATGACCTGAGCTGAAGGCAGACGCTTAACGACTGAGCCACCCAGGCGCCCCAGCAGTCTGGTCCATTTTAATCTTGCAGGGCATGGCCCCTGCCCACTCTCCAGAGTCTTTACCCTCTGTTGCGTCTTATTTCCGGCACTCCTGACTCCCCGAAGTTTAGCCCTTAGGAGCTGCTTCTCTGCTCTGCTGGTATGGAACTAATTCTTCCAGCTCTTCCCCTGACTACTTCCTTTACAGCAGGTTGCCTCTTCCAGGAAGCCTGCCTGGATGCGCAGACTGACCACCAGACTGCTCTGAGTTCTCATAGCTTCCTTTCTCATACTTGTCCCACCGCAAAGATTGATCGGCTATTTTCTTAGCTATCTCAGTAGTTCTGTTGATGATCCCTCTGCTCCTGCCTGGCCCTTGCAAGCCTGGCCCCTCCTGCGTCAAATCTTCTCCACCCTTAGCCACAAGAGCCCACCCTTCTTTCTCCACTGCCCACTGGGCTGGGCAGCAGTGAATTCTGCTGTAGGAAACCTTGGAAAAGAAGAACACCCCCACACACATGCATTTTCTAGAAAAAGAAAAGAAAATGGGCCAGGAGCTCAGTCCAGGCTCTTACTCCAAGAGAAGAATGGTTTCTTTCTCCTTAGAAAAAAATGTACTCATGGAGGCACAAAGCAGAAGGAGCCCAGCAATTCCGTTTTAAATAAAATCCCGCTCCTAAATTATCAAATTTCAGATTGGAATCCCGCCCTCCCTGCCTCGGCCCCTGCCCCGTAGCTCTTTATTCTGTGTGAAGCCGCAGTGGGGAAATGTGAAAGGCACTGATTAAAAGGAGCCTGTGATGGGCCCGCCACCAGCCGGGTCTGAAGAGACACATCCAATTAAAACAGACAACATTTTCAAAGACCCCAGGCAGGCATTTCATCTCCTCCGCACTTCCTCCAACTTGTCAGTGTTACCTGAGGCAGTTCTCCCCTTTTTTTTTCTCCCCCAGCCTGAAATTTAGGTCAGTAACTGCATAATCCACGAAAACAGCCCTGGCTGCCTCCCCTGCCTCCCCCCACCCCTTCTGGAGCTGTCTATTTGGAAATACCTAATTGGGCCCAAATGCTTCCCCCAGCTGACTTCAGTGTGTGGGGTGAGGACGGGGCCGGGAGTGCTGGGGGGCTGCTGGCTCTGCGGCTCACAGGACGTGTGATGAGAAAAGACCAGAAGGTTGATCATGAGGTTCGAGAGCGAAGTCAAGCCAGGCTGCCAGCCCCGGGGGCCCGCTGGGCTGTCTCAAGGTGACGTCAGATTCCATGCCCTACTGTCTGCAGAGAGAATCCCCGTTCAGCCACCTGAGGCGAGGGAACTGGCGTCCTTCCCATGCTTGAGCTGGGACAAGCATTGTGCTTGCCACAGAGACAGAGCTATTTTCTCAAACAGGAAAGCAGATTTTGTGCTTGGAAAGTGGAAGGCAGAGTAGGCTGGCCACAGCATGCCCAGCCAAAGGGGACCTAAAAAGCTTTTCCTCATGCTCCCGGCTCTGGAAGACTCCTGGCATTGGCCAGGTGAGCTCGGGAAACTTTTATCACCCTGCATCTTTCCACAGGAGAAAACAGGGAGACAGACCTAGGGACAGCCACCCTGGTTTTGTCTGACCGACTATCTGTCTGTGCTGCAGGACTGAAAGGGGACACGGGGACCTCGGGGGTGAGCCGTGGTCATTCCACCTCTGTGGGGTCATACTCGGCTCCAGGGACATATCCCTGGTAAGGGACCTTAGGTGGTCTCTAGTCCAGCGTGTCCAATCTGCAGATGAGAGAACATGGTCAGACAGGGGAGGTGACCTGCCACGTTCACACAGCTGCTGGAAGAGCTGGGGGACTAGGGACTCCTGACCGCCAGGCTGAACGAGGCTTCATCATCTTGTGGCCTTCCTCCCATCACGTTTTCTTCTTCCCTGTTTGAAAATTAATTCAACACAATCTAGCAGGTGTTTACAGAACACCTGCCTTGTTCCAAGCACTGTGTTGGGCACTGGAGATAGAGAAGTGAAGTGAGCCACCTGACGACGTTCACTGCGTACTGGGAGAAAACTTTCTGCAGGGAAGGAGGTACAGGCCAGTATGCTGTCACCTTACCTGAGCTCCTGGAGCACCTGTACCTGCCTCAGTAGTGTCCCTGGCTACATCAAAGCATAAGTGATGTCTACTCGATACTGAGAACTTGAAGGACGAGGACCGGCTCATTAATTTTGTATCCCAGATGCCCAGGACGACGTCTAATACATGGTGAGTGTTTAGTAAATATTTTTAAAAAATAAATGAGTAAATGTGAGGCACCTGGGTGGCTCAGTCAGTTAAGAGTCTGACTCTCAATTTCAGCTCAGGTCATGATCTCAAGGTCGTGAGATCGAGCCCTGCATCAGGCTCTGTGCTCTGCGTGGAGCCTGCTTAAGATTTTCTCCACCACCTCCCCCCGCGGCCCCTCCCCTCCACTCACTCATGTTCTCTCTCTCTAATAAAAATAAAATAAAATCACAGACCTGTATCCCTGAAACAAATAATACATTATATGTTAATTAATTGAATTTAAATTAAAAAATAAATAAAATAAAATAAATGAGTGAATGTCTCACTTAAATGTAGTAATTTGACAAGTTATTCCTATGCCTCAGTTTCCTCATGTATAAAATAGGGATAAGCACTGTATTTTCCAACTCTGGCAGACAAGCTTGTATAGTTGTCCCCCCTTATCTGCTGTTTCACTTTCCATGGGGGTCTGTCACCCATGGTCAACCACGGTCCGGAAGCAGATGATCCTCCTTCTGACTGTCGTGAGAAGGTCAATAGTAACCTACCACTAAGTCACAGCGCCTACATCATTCCCCTCACTTCATCTCCTCATATAGGCATGCTCTCATCTCAAATCACCACAAAAAGAAAGGTGAGTACAGTGCAATATTGAGAGAGAGAGACCACATTCACCTAACTGTTATTACAGCATATGGTTATAATTGTTCTATTTTATTATTAGCTATTGTTAATCTCTTACCATGCCTAACTTATAGATTACATTTTATCATAGGTATGTATGTATAAGAAAAATCAGTATATATAGAGTGCATCACTATCTGTGGTTTCAGGCATCCACTAGCGGTCTTGGAACAAATCCCCAGTGGATCAGAAGGGACTGACTACTATATTAGAATAACCTTTTCACTAAGAACAACCATAAAAGCAGAACTATAAAAACAGAAATATATATATTTAAATATAATAAATACGTCTATTTAAGAGTTCATATGTGTATATATACATAAGTATGTAAATATATACTTTAAAATATATATTATGATAACTGTAATATATATTATAACTAATACATATTTTTATAAATATATAAAAATTATATATAATTGTATATATAATTACATATTACAATATAGTATATACTTTTAAAGTATATATAATTGTGTATAATGTGTATGTATATATATATATATTATATATAATTTTTAAAATGTATTGACAGGAACAAGGAAGTGAGGACTTGAATGGTCAAAATCCGAAAGAGAAGAAAAAGAGAAGTTGGTTTGATATTTGAAGTTAATTTTCCCCTCCACGTGTTTGCCAATTTCTGCCCAGCAGCCAAGAGACCAAGAATCTGAGCAGGAAATTGTGGCATGGGAGCTGAGAAGCTGAGAAGCGAGCAGAGCTGCAGTAGCCACTTTGATTTGGAAAGTTAAAAATTGGAGTAAGGGCCCATCGGAGTGGAAGGCCCTGAAAGGCAACATGCTAGGAGCAAAGATGAACCTGAAATGCCAGTCATCACAGACTGAGGCACACTTCGGATCAGCTTAATATCAAAACTGATTAACCTCATCTGCTTCTCTCCTAACAGACTTCAGAAGCAGAAGCAAGTCCACTCTGGAGAACAGTAACATCCTCCAGAACCTTGAAATGTCTCTACAATTCATTGTCCATGAACAATTACTAGCATTCAATCTGAAATCATCAGATAGATCAAGAAAAAAAGAACAAAAAGGATCAAAACCAAGAGAAAAATTGACAAGAGAAACAAACCTCGAGGACACGCAGTTGTTGGAGTTATCAGACATGGACTTTAATATAGAAAATGAGAGTGTAACAGTAGTACCTACTAAATGAGTTTGCACATGTTTAATGTCCAGAGTAATGCCTGGTGCGTTGTAAGCTTCATATCCTGCTTGTTAAATATAAAAGAGATATTTTGGAATCATGGGGGTTCTGTTGGGGGAAAATACCAGGCATCCATTCAATAGACACTTATTAGGTCAGGTAAGCACTGTGCTAGGTCCCGTGAATACAGATAAGGTGAAGACCCTGACTACAAGATGCTCACAGTTAGGTGAAGTAGAAATTTCTCAGTATGGGAGGGTCTTATAAGGTTGTTCTAATGGAAAGAGGGAAAAGAAAAGAAAAATCACAGTATATGGGACCAATGGATCTAAGTAAACAGAATACAGAGATAAATGCTATGACACTGTGGCCAGGGAAATGGCCAGGTGCAGTGTGACAACCCCCCCCCCAGTGACTTTGACCATTTTCTACCATTCTTGAGGCAGCTATGACCGTTAACAGCACCCCCATTTTATATAGTAGAAAACAGAGGCCCAGAGTGGTTAAGCGATTCGCTCTGGGTCAAAGAAGAGCTGGTATTGGGATCAGGATAGCCTCTTGAGACAGGAAACCATCAAAATCCTAGAGGAGAAGACAGGCAGCAACCTCTTCGACCTCGGCCGCAGCAAATTCTTACTAGATACGTCACCAGAGGCAAGGGAAACAAAAGCAAAAATGAACTATTGGGACCTCATCAAGATAAAAAGCTTCCGCCCAGTAAAGGAAACAATCAACAAAACTAAAAGGAAAGCTTACAGAATAGGAGAAGATATTTGCAGATGACATATCTGGGAAAGGGATAGTTTCAAATCCAAAATTTGCAAAGAACTTATCAAATTCAACAACCAAAAACCAAATAATCCAGTTAAGAAACGGGCAGAAGACATGGACAGATACTTTTCCAAAGAAGACATCCAGATGGCTAACAGACACATGAAAAGATGCTCAATATCACTCATCATCAGGGAAATACAAATCAAAGGCACAATGAGATACAACAACACAGGAAACAACAGGTGTTGGTGATGGTGGGGAGAAAGGGGAACCCTCTTACGCTGTTGGGAATGCAAAGTGGTGCAGCCACTCTGGAAAACAGTATGGAAGTTCCTCAAAAAGTTAAAAATAGACCTACCCTATGATCTACCAATTACACTAGTAGGTATTTAGGCAAAAGACACAAAAATACAGACTCGAAGAGGGTACATGCACCCCAGTGTTTATAGCAGCACCATCAACAATAGCCAAACTGTGGAAAGAGCTAAGATGTCCATCGACAGATGAATGGATAAAGAAGATGTGGTATATATATACAATGGAATATTACTCAGCCATCAAAGGAATGAAATCTTGCCATTTGCAACAACGTGGATAGAGCTAGATTATATTATGTTAAGCGAAGTAAGTCAGAGAAAGACAAAAACCATAGGATTTCACTCATATGTGGAATTAAGAAACAAAACACATGAACATATGGGAGGCAGAGAGAGAGAGAGAGAGAAACCATAAGAGACTCTTAACGATAGAGAACAAATTGAGGGTTGATAGAGGGAGGTGGGTGGGGTGTGGCTAGATGGTGACGGGTATTAAGGAGAGAACTTGTTATGATGAGCACTGGGTATTGTATGTAGGTGATGAACCACTGAATTCTACTCCTGAAACTAATATTGCGCTGTCTATTAACTAAATAGAATTTAAATTAAAATTTGAAAAAAAGAAAAAGTAAACGATAGTCTCCTGAGTGCCATACAGTGCTCTGTTCCCTTCTCCATTACAGTACTATTGCAGAATGTGGGATTCAGGCCAAAGTGAAGGAAAGACACATATAGCAAGAATATCTCCAATTGTTTCCTGCTTTACCTACACCCCCCCACCCCCGTCAGGCATCCCAGGCTCAGCAACTGGAAAGCTAGAGACCCAGACTGCTACCCAGCTGAGGATCTGCAGATGTGAGGAGCCCTGCCTGAATGCCCTTCCAAGCAGGAACCTCTCTCAGACAGGACACATGGCTGTGTTCCAGAAGGCCAGGTGTTAGAGCCATTGACCCTTTGACGCTTGCTCCAATTTCACAGAATGTTCCCATAGTCAGACGGCTATTGGAACACAGACCTGGGCCTCTGGATCTTTCCCCACTAGTTTGTTGCTTGGAGGAACTGTAGCTGCCAATTTATGGTTCCTGAGGCCTGGAGGCTCTCTACTTCCTGGCCATGTGAACTTTCCCATATCTGTCTCTACTTGCCCTTGGCTTCTTCACCTGGAAAAAAAAGAAAGGCTATCCCCAGGGAAATGTGCTCCAAGGGAGGACAGGACAGCTCACCACGGCACCATGGCCCACCTGGCCAGGGTAAGAACAACATGCCCCAGAGTGGCATTTGTGGAAAGCTAAGCCTATTTTGAGTAGATGCCTGCTGTATCCATGAGATAATCTTACCCCATGGAGCCAATGCCAAGCCCTTTCAGGTAGTGAAATGTCAACCAGAGGCTGAGCTGGAGGAAGCTCTCCTGGGGTGGCAGGTGGGGGTGGCTCCAGGGTGGGTGGATGGAAAGGAAGAGTCATCTTGCCTTTATTTATGATATGACAGCAATATGAGACAGAGGAACAGAAGAAATGCCATGTGAGGTCACACACGTGACCCATCTATACCAGCCTCTCTGGCATCTCTTCCTAGGGACTTGCTGGCCATGAGCCGTCTCCTGAGTAGTGGTGCTTTCCCCCACAACCTAGGGGGCTGAGAGAGGACTCCAGGCTTCGAATCCTGGCCTCACTGCTCACCTGCTGTGTGGCATGAATCCTAACCTCTCTGAGTTTCCATTTCCATCCAGTAAAATGAATATTAAGATACTTGCCCTGAGCGCCTGGGTGGCTCAGTTGGTTAAGCGACTGCCTTCAACTCAGGTCATGATCCTGGAGTCCTGGGATTGAGTTCCGCATCGGGCTCCCTGCTCGGCGGGGAGTCTGCTTCTCCCTCTGACCCTCTCCCCTCTCATGCTCTCTATCTCATTCTCTCTCTCAAATAAATAAAATCTTTTAAAAAAATAAAAAAAATAAAAAAGATACTTGCCCTGCTGACTTCTAAGGATTTTTCCGAGGGCCAAAAAACCCTTGAGTTTGTGTGAAAGCCCTTGGTAAGCTGCAAAGCAGTGGTGTGGTTGGTAGACCAGCTGCCCGTCTACAAACGATTTGTTACTGATTCCACGGAGGAGCTTGTGCCAGAATGTAAATCAATGGTCACCAAACACATGGTTTAGGCGAGAGGACAGTTTGTTTATAGAAAGACTTCCTTACTGAAAGAGGCAGTGCTGGGAGAATTCTTTATCTCATCTGTTCAAGAGTCTCAACAGGCTCCAGGTGTGGTGGTCGGGATGCAGTCCCACCTGGAGGCTGAGAAATGCATGAGGCAATGACCTTTCGAAATGGAAAGATTCTGTGGAGCTTGATTCATTCCATACACAACCATTCATCACCTATCACGTGCCAGGCATGGCGTAAGGCACTGGGGGTACAACTATGAGCTAAGTGCAGCATCTGCTCTCTAGAACCTGCAGCAAATAGTCTACATATGTGGGTATGAGCTTGTAGAATTTGCAATAAGGCTTGTCTTTGACGCCTGCAAGTCCATCCCTGGGGCCTCCACCCTCAATGTAGGGCTTAGCCCACCTCTCTGCAGGCTGAGTGTTAAACTTGGTGTTGATCCGTGTCTTGCTTTTGGAAGAATCCTTCAGGGGGCTCACCTGCCGGTAAGGAAGAGAATTGTTACTGAAAAGAGAGAGGTAAGGGTCAAGGAAGGGCCAAAACAGGAAGGGGGAGAAGGAGAACCACCTCTCTTTCTCAATCCAGATCATACTTTCCCTTGATCTACTGGGTACCCCTTGTCCTTATCTCTAGTAGAAGAAGTACTTGTTAGTCACCTCCCTCCTTTGGGCCACCTTCCTCTGCATACAGTTTATATCACTATGGCACTTAGCAAGCTCCTTTGTAATGATTTGCCTAGATGTCTTCTTCTCCTGAGCTGTGAGCAAGTCTCCTTCTTTGTATCTTTCGCCTCAAATGTTTGTTTCTTGAGCAAATGAATAAATTGTCTCCATTTATACAAATGGAGACCCAGGTTCAGAAATAACTGCGTCCTGCCTACTGTCACAGGCTGAACGAGGACACAGCCAGACCTTCTGACTCCAGCCCTGGGCTCTGCCCTGAGGCCCAGCCACACCCAGCAGAATGGCCCTGAGGACTATAATTAGAAAACCACTACTCTAGATCAACTTTCCTGTTCCCAGAAGTAGAAGCAGAGACCTCCAGGGGACAGTGACCCTGTGCTCTGAAAGTTTGAAAGTAATGGCAAAGTGCAGCCTGAACTGAGTTCTCTAGCCTCCAGGTCGGCAGAGAACTGAAGGCGCTCTTGACATCTCCTTCCCCTTCACAAGCCATCCCACAGGCAAATTATTACTAAATCCAAAGGATTCTGCCTCCTTTATACCTTGCATTTCTCCTGATTGCCATTGTCACTGAATCAGTTCAGGCCCTCTGCAGCCTTCGACCTACTTTCCTTCCACCTAATGACTCCTGCCTTTTATCCCCCATACAGCAGCCAGACTGCTCTTTCTAGAATGCACACTCAGTCAGGCCCCTTCCATTACTGAAATCTTCCCGTGGTTCCCCATGTCCCAGGAATAAATCTGCATCTTTCTCATCTGATTGCTCACTTCTTTAGCCCCTTCCCACCACTCACTCCTGCTCTCGGGCTACTTTCTTCGTGCCTAACTGCAGCCTCGAAAACCCTGTCACTCTGCTCTGGAGTCCCAGGTTTCAGTCCTGAGGCCTTGGAAGTAGATATTTGACCAGTCCCTTCAAGTTGATGATCTGGCTGCACACGTGGCTCCGGTTATTCTTTCAGACTCACCCCGATGCCTCTGATAACCCCCATGGGTGGTCCAACAGCATCCCCATCCCTACCTTCATCCCACCCCACTGGCTCCCAAGTTGCCAGTCTGGGTCTGATCATTTCAGCTGCCACTCACTGGTCTGGAAGGGCTATCAGAATGAATGAATGAATGAATCAATGAGTGAATTTCTGCACTACTTCTTCTACTTTCTGCTCAGCCACCCAGGGCCCTCACTCTATGCTGTATGGTTCTCAGACAGGTCCTGATGCACTTTTCCTTACTCCAGGCCTCATCTCCCTGAAGTGGCCCATTCTCTGAAACAATCTCAGCCTTCCTTTCTCTATCCCCAGGTCAAAATTTTCCTCCCCATCAGGGCAGCCACCATGGAGAAAGTTACAAGCACGAGCCTCAGGAGTCATGGAGTTTGGTCATCTCTTAATAACTCTTAACCCCATCTCTTAATTCATTGCAGCTCCTCAGTTAATGGTTTCCCCATTCCAGGACTGTGCAAGGCTTGGTGAGATCATAAGCAGAGTAGCCCTTTGTGTAAAAGCTGGAGGCCCAGAGGGAGGCTGAACTTGTGGGAGATGGCATTTCTGAGCGGAGCTTTCCTCTATCCTGATGCCTTCCTAACTGATGACCACCGACCCACTGCTTCTTTTCTACTTTTCTCAATTCCCGTGCCCAGACTGGGATTTAATAACATAGCCTTCCCCACCAGAACTGCCTAACAGAGCAGGTGCCAGCCAGCAGCAAGGCTGTCCTAGGCTGACACCAAGGCCCTCTGTCTTGATTTATCTGATGTGATCCTTGAAACATCTTTCTGCGTCAGGCAGAGCACGTGTTAATATCCCCGTTCTATGGCTGGGCAAAGCCAGCTCCGAAATGTGGAAATACTTGGTCATGATCGCGGAACTGAGTGGCAGAATCAGGATCCGACTCCCGGTTTCTTGAAATTACAACCCTGTTGCTGCCCCTGGTAGAAGAAGGTGATGTAACTCACCGTGTAACTGACCAGGGGCCCTCACCCCTTCACTCTTTGCCTTCCTTCCTTCCTCATATTGGAAGGGTAGGAATACAAAGTGACAGGCTTGGAGGCATGGGGCTTAATCCAAGGTGAGGAGAGCTCTCATTGATGGAGACAAAGACCTCGCAAAGAGCTTCGGGGGCCCGGGGCAGGGAGCTGGCATTCTGCTGTCTCTGGAGACAGAAATGTGCATCTTTCAAATAGACCTGTAAGCTTTGTCCAAATAAACAACACACGTGCATGGGGAGGGGAGCAGTCGTCAGCTCTAAAGGAGAACGTGCTTCAATTTGCCGGTCTTGCATTAGACGCCATTCAAACTCAATGTGCAAAGCTCCTGGGGGTGAGAAAGATGGCAGGTGCCACTTCCAGTCCTTTCTCTCCAGGCATAGCATTGGAGGATGACTGACATCCCTCTCTTAGGCTAACTGGGTTGGGGGCGGTATCGAGACCTGTCCCAACAGCTGTGGGTGAAGATTCTTGGCCCTCTAAGCCGCACAAGAGCCTGGGGTAGGCTTGTACGGACACATTCAGGCCGGCTCCAGGCAGCTCCTAAAACAAGCTCCTCCAGGCACCAAAGGGAGGGAACAGCCCAGAAGTTTTCCTTTTTCCCAAGGAATCACCCCAGCACCACCTCAGCCCCAGCCCCCTCCCACACGCTCACCTTCCTACAGCCTTTGAGAAGCACCCCCACTTGGTTGGCTGGCTTGGGGCCCTTAGCCTGAGCCAGTGTTCCCTGCCTCCATTTACACTTGGTTCTAAAAGGATCCAGGGAGAGCCACATTAGCCCTGGACCAGCCACGTGCCAGCTTTGCTACACTGCTCTGGCCTCAGTTTCCCCAGCTGTAAACTAATGGGAAGGATAAACCTGCCCTGCCCATCTTACAAGCCTGTGGCAATGATAAAATGAGATCACTCAAGTGAAAGTGTTTTGCAAATTCTGAACTGTGATTATGCTGCTGCTGATTATCAGTATTATTATGCTCACTCCCTGGTTTGGGCCAGGAGACCCAGGGAATAAAGCCAGGTAGAGTCTGGAGACAATTTGCAGGAAATAAGCCATAGGATCGTTGGGAGGCACTGATTAAAATGTCCCTGGCTGCCATTTTAGGGAGAGAGAGAAGGGGGGGCCACTGGCCTCTCCGAGAGGTATGCAATAGAGCATTTCCATCTGCTCTTTCTGGAGGAAGAGAGACGTCATAGAGGCTCAGCGGTAACTAGCTCCCTGCCCACCCCCCTGCTGCTGGGTGCAGGCCACGTTCCCAGGCACAGCACCTGCACTCCCAGCTGACACTAATTGGTTCTCAGCACAAGTTTGGCAGCTCCGCAGAAGCACTCAATGGCTGGGAAGAGCTCATGTTTCTGAGCCTCCCAGGATGGGACCCACAGAGGGCAGGAGGCAAGGAACAGTCCCAGGCCCCTGGATTTCCATTTCCAGGGCTGGGCCCACCTTAACCATTGGAACAGGTTCCATCTATGCAGCATCTAAGCCTCCCAGTGTAAGAGGACCTAGAAATGCCAACTCATCCCATAGATGGCGGGGCCAGCTTTATGAGCCACACCAAATTGGAACCAACTCAGAGCAGCCTTATGTTCAGATACAAGTCTGATCTCCTACAAAAGCTTAGTATTAAAGAGTTCAGGTTCTAGGGTAACATGCACTTGGACTCAAATTCTAAGCCATCTAGTCACAATCTAGGGGATCTAGAGCCATTTTCCTATCTGCCAAATGGTAAAAGTAGGAATACTAACCTCTTTGGGTTGTCGTGAAGAATGAATGAGAAGATGGAGGTGCCTGATAAGTAGCTGGTATTCCACAAATTCTTTTTTTTTAAAAGATTTTATTTATTTATTTGAGAGAGAGAATGAGATAGAGAGAGAGAGAGAGCATGAGAGGGGGGAGGGTCACAGGGGGAAGCAGACTCCCCGCTGAGCAGGGAGCCCGATGCGGGACTCGATCCCGGGACTCCAGGATCACGACCTGAGCCGAAGGCAGTCGCTTAACCAACTGAGCCACCCAGGCACCCTGGTATTCCACAAATTCTTGTGGTTCCAAATTCCTTGATGCTTTCACTCTAGAAAGGAGATTAAATCAGGCACAAGACTACAATTATTTCTCACAAGAAAACTCATCCAGTTGCCCAAGCTAGAGTCCCAGGTGCCATCCTTGACTCCTTTCCCTCTTCCTCATCCACTGAGGCCACTCAGTCGGGTCTAGCTCCCAAATATCTTTCCTACCTTTTCCCTTTCCAAGACCTCAAACCAGTTCAAGCCATTACTGTGTCACCTACATTGCAAGATTAGCCTCTTTGATGATTAGTTTATTCATCAAAGGCATGTGCCTTTGACAATGAGAGCTCAAGATAGGAGGATAAGCAGAGTTCCCAGAGGGAACAAAATGCTGTGCTCCTGGGCAGCAATGCCCCAGGTCAATGTTCTGCCTCAAGTAGACTTGTTGAAATTGTTGAGCATGGCTTGAGGATCTCCTTAACTTCTGGGATGAGAGGCTCTTTAGGGTCTGGTACCTGCCTGTCTCTCGAGCTTTCCCTCTTGAGTCTCCCAAAGTGATACATGGTCACCAAACAGAATTATTTTCTCTCTGCTAGACAAGCCATGCTCTCTCTCTCTCTTTACACCTGTTGTTCCCTCGGCTTTTAGTACCTTTCACCTTCCTCACCTGGGAAAATCCTACTAGTCCTTTAGGACTCAGCTGAGGTGCCACTTCCTCTGGGAAGCCCCCTCTGGCTTCACCTATCCTCCACCCCCACTTCAAGGATCGATTAGGAACCCCTCTCCTCAGCTACCAGGACACCCTTTTAAATCTTTCATAGCACTTGTCACACTGGGTGGCCATCAACTCTTTGCCTGTTGGTCTCCCGCTATAGATGGTGAGCCCGTTGAGGACAGGGATACATCAAATTAACCACACTCAGGGTGATGCCTGATGAGGGACGGGTGTTGCCAACCATGCCTCATGAGACCACCAAGCTTGAGAAAGAGTACAACAGTTCTTTTAGAATTCCTGCCAAGGGCTGCCTTCTTGAAGTGACTTAGAGCCTCTTCTTATTTTTATAACCAGAGGTCAGTGGGCAGCAGTGACCTACTGTGAGTTTACAGCCCAAGTGACTTCTCCAGGGCAGTCTAGTCAGGGATCGGACTGACTAAAATGATTATAAGCTGGCAAATTCCTTGAGGAGAGAAGTAGCCTAGAGGGCCAGGTTCCCCTCATGGAGTTTCCTCTTCCCTCGGAGACCTCGGCACCTCAAGTCCAGCTCCTCAGAAAACACTCTAATGCCTTCTACTGGTTTTGAAATCCAGTTTTTTTGTCATTTGTTTGTTTGTCAGTGGGAGGTTTGGCCTGCTGAAAATTATTCTGTGTGTGTTCTTTTTAAATTCCACTTAAAGGTGGTTTTCACCAAAAGAGGTTTCACGATGATAAAAATTAACTTGAATTATTATGTAGTAAAAGTTCATTATGAAGCAGATCCAACCATAATCACTTCAGGTTAGGGAAAGAAAACAACCATTTAAATACTGTGGGCAATTTTGCTTAATAAACCATTCTGCTTAATAAAGTTGTACTCCAGAAGGAATGTGAGATGGGGGACATGAACCTCATGTTCCCTTGGTCAGCTTCAGGGAGACCTATTTGCCACTGAATGGGATTCTAGAATAACAACAGACAATGTGTGTGCAACATGGCCCCAAGAAGCCGGCTGCCTTAGCTGAAGAAATGGCGGTCCAGGGTGCAAGAGTCACGTTTGGCTTATGGAAAAATAGTATCTCAGTCTTCAAGATGATACCTTTCTAAGAGATTTTCTATGCTATGTTGAGTTCCATGCAATTTTCACATTGCACACTTACTCTCAAGGTCTATCTCTGTCAAATTTAACTCAACCCATGGGGCACCCATTTTTCTACTCTAATTGCTTCACGGGCCCTGTGCTGGGGAAAAGAACCTTCATGAGAGAAGGGTCAAATGCCTTTTTAGAAGTCTGGGAGGTGTGAGCCACCCTCGGGAATAAAAGGAGAAGACAAAAATCCAGAGGTACTTTCTCTTCTGTCAACTTGGAGTCAGGAGCTGGAAAAAACCAACTGAAAGATACCTTCATCTTTGTTAATCCCCCACATTTCTCTCTTTACACACACACACACACACACACACACACACACACATGCACCTTCAACCTGTTTTCCTTGGGTGATTAAAATTAAAAGGGTCTGTCTGGATGAAAGGAGAACCTCAAGGTTAGGAAGTGGCAGCACTGATGAGTGTGAGCGACACGCGGAGTGTCTAGGATCCACTGTGACAGGGAGGGAGCGGAAGGAAGCCTCAGCAGGAAACCTGGGCTTCCTCGAGTTTTTCCTGAAGATTTGGGGCTCTATGTTATAAATCTGTAAAAATTTACTTTAAAAAATTTGATAAGCTCTTTCAGATGGGAGTGAGACCCTTATACACCCTACAAGAAGATACGTTTGCTTTTCTCAGAGGGAGGTGGGATGGGGAAGCGGGGGGGGGGGAAGAGTCAGCACAGTGGAGGGAGGTGGGGACCGGGTGGGTGGAAGATTCTGGGCTGCGCCATGCTGGGCATGCTGAAGGAGGCATGGTAATGTTCCCTTTAAAACCCTTGTATTAGTTTGCTAGGGCTGCCGTAACAAAGGACCACAAACTGGGTGGCTTAACCCACGGAAATACGTTCTCTCTCTGTTCCGGAGGCTAGAAGTCCGAGACCAAGGTGTCGGCAGGGTTGGTTCTTTCTGAAGATTGTGGGGAAGACTGTATGCTTCTCCTCTAGCTTCCGCTGATGTGCTGGGAATCTCTGGCATTCCTTGGCTTGTAGAAGCATCACCCTCATCTCTGCCTTCATCTTCATGTGACGTCCTCCCTGGGTGTAGGTTTGCCTCTGAATTTCCCCTTTTTGTAAGGACACTAGTCATGCTGGATTAGGGCCCACTCTACTGACCTCATTTTAACTTATTACGTCTGGAAAGAACCTATCTCCAAATGACATCACTTTATTGAGGCACTAGGGGCTCAGACTTCAGCATAGCTTTTGGTGGACGGGAGACACGAGTTAACCCATGCAGCCTTCCTCTCATTCCTCACCAAGTTACAAGGGCTCTAAGAACTGGATTTGGGTGGAAGTCCCATGGCTAGGGCCATGTGCCGCTGGAGACAAGAAGTGCACAACAGGAGCTCAGGGGCAAGTGGGCCATGGACCCACTCACAGAAAATGAGGGAGGTTCCCATGCCTACTGGCTCCCCACTCTGCGGGGTTACAGGCTTTTTGGGAAATTCAGTTGAAGGCACATGTCAATGTTTTATTTGTTTCAGGTTTTTTTTTTTTTTTTTTTTAAGAGAGAGAGCACGTAAGCGGGGGGGGGTGGGGTGGGAGGGGCGCCGTGGGAGAGAGAAAATCTCCAGCAGACACCCCTGCTGAGCAAGGAGCCCAATGTGGGGCTCGATCCCAAGACCTGAGCCAAAATCAAGAGTCAGACGCTTAACCGACTAAGCCACCCAGGCACCCCCCACATTTCAATGTTTTATTACAATCTTGCTATAAGTGAAAAGGTCTTCAGTAGGTTAAGTCAAAGATTCACTTCTGGTAGGGACATCTGATAGGAAAAGAGATCAGTTAGTTCATTACTAGTCTAAGACACAAGAAGAAAAGAGATCACTTTTTAAACAATTGACTAAACACTAAGACAATTGACTGACAGTCAGCAGGTATGGGTTTGGGTGATTAGATGCCCAGAACAAAGCTTAATCTCTTTCAAGCTGATAAGAAAATGGATTGGTTAATCATTTTATCAGGAATGCTCACTTCTTCCCAGAAGTCGATTTGGAATTACATCAATCAAAAAGGTTCTGTCCTAGACCAGATTTAAAGTGTTTTTTTCTCTTACAAGGGCTCCAACTTGTCAGGTCCCAGTTGGCATCTGGGATGCTTTCTAAGGATCCAGGTCCCACGGGCTCCCCTAATCTCAGACACTTCACCTCCTCTGCCCTCAGAGTCTGACCCACAGTTACGTCCTCCAAGGCTGTGGCTCCTGCTCAACGCCAAGAGATAGGAATTCCTCTTCCCGCCGGCCTGGCGTGTCTCTGCCCCCCTCTCTCCCGTTCCCTCAGCCCTCTCCTCAGTTCACAGTCCTCTGTCCACACTGACTTCCTTTCTGTTCTTCAGACTGGTCAAGCTCTTCGCTGTTTGGAGCTCTTTGCCCTTGCTCTTCCCTCTGCCGAGAATGTTCTTCAGAACTGGCTCCCTCTTTAGTTCCAATGATACCTCCTCGCAGAAGCTTCCCCTATCCAGATTATTCTCCATGACGTCATCCTGTGGGTGTCCTTTATAGCCCGTAGCACCATCTGTCTTTATGAGCGTCCTTTTCTCTAGTCTGCCTCCCCACCAAATTGTTAAAAGCAAGAAGCTTGTCTGTTTGCTACAGTATCCAAGGGGCTGGCACATGTGGTAGATGATCAATAAATTGTCAGTGAATGTTGAATAAACAGGTGGGGAAACTGGCTCAGAGTAATTTTAAGTAACTTGCATGAGATCATACAGCATTAAGTGGTGGAATGGTGGTTATCTCCTCATGGGGAGGGGGGTGTGGTGTCAACCCTTCTTTGTTGTTAGGCTATAGTCCTGATCACAGAAGAGCTCATTTCCCTCTCGCTTTTCCTTGACCCAGAGGATACCAATCCCTCCAGATGCTGTGGGTCCCCTGGACAACACTTGTACACCCAAAGTTAATTGCCCTTCCTTCCAAAGCACAAGATACTCATGGGGTCTCCTCAAAGCATCTCTTCCTGACCTTAGCCAGCCTCTCATTCCACACTCAGGCAACAAGTGGTCATTAACCGTCTACTGTGGGCCAGGCCTGTTCTGGAAGCTTCCATGCCATCCCTCCTTTTCTCAACCAGTCTATCACTGCACCGCTCCATCTCATTTCTCTCTCAGTTTCTCTAAAACACAAATACATCAATAACCTTTTCTATTTTTTTCATGAGCCTCTTTCCTGTAGGGTCTCAGGCCTGGGGCCCTGCTCACACCTGTCTGATCCTGTCCCTGAGGTAAACCTAGCTAATAATCCATCCTAGCTCTGTACAGATTTTTTTTTTAAAGATTTTATTTATTTAGTTGACAGAGAGAGACACAGCGAGAGCGGGAACACAAGCAGGGGGAGTGGGAGAGGGAGAAACAGGCCTCCCACTGAGCAGGGAGCCCGATGCGGGACTCGATCCCAGGACCCTGGGACCAGGACCTGAGCCGAAGGCAGACGCTTAACCGCTGAGCCACCCAGGCGCCCCTCGGTACAAATATTAACATATAAAAAACCCTGGTTTGTATTGTGGTTACTCCCACTCAGCACAGCACCTGAGGCACAAATCCAAATAGATTTTGAGGCAAATGGTTTAAGATATTTCCAAATAAGGTGCCTGGCATGATACAGGTACACAAAGCCTGTGGCAAAATCTCCCCAACCTTTCTCTGTAAAGTCCAACCCAGATACTAAGGGGCAGGTTGGACTTGCCTGGCCTCGCCTTTTCTCAGATGTTAATCCAGGACAAGTCTAAAATTAGCCCCACCCCCTCCTGGTGCTAAAACTCAGCTGGAGCAACATGGGGCCAGTTACTTTTAGAAACCATCCCTTTGGGGCTTATTGCTGAGCAACAGAAACAGGTGATGGAAACTGGGCCCGGAACCTGCAAGGCAGGAAAGAAGAGCCGGATCAAGTTCAGAATCTGGGATCAGAATGCCAGATCCAGGGACCAGGGCTGCAAATCCAGACTGACATCATGGTCACGGTCAGATCAAGGAGAAATAGCACGAAATCAAGCCAGAGTTTGCCCGTGGCTCCTATTGCAATGCTAAGGTAGGGTGATGGTGAAGGGTGCAGGGAGGGAGGGGAGTGGATGTTTATTAGGTACACATACTTTATATATGGTGTCTCATAGAGTCTCACTGGTAAGCTCTATCATTTCACCTCTTTTACCGTTTAACTAAACACAATGTCAGACATGTTCAGTAACTTAGTGTCACATAGTTAGTAAATGGCAAAGCAGGGAGTCAAACCCTAGCCTATTTAACCTAAGTTTCTGGCACTTTCCTCTAGGCTGCCTCCAAAGTAGTGGGAAGGGAGATTTCAAACGTACTCCCAACCCACGGGAAAGGACCACCAAGTTGCTTCCTTGGTATTTGTTACCCTGAGTCATATCCCAATTTCCTGGGAAGCCTTGACAAAAATACCAGTGCTGGGGCACCTGGATGTTCTGTGTTAATCGTTCTTGGGTGGGGCCTAAGAATAGGTACTTCACAATCTCCTGGGAACTTCTGCCTGCTGCCTCGATCAAAAACGAGGCTCTATGCTTTGTTTCTGATCGGTTCCCCTGGGCAGCTGGAGAAATAGGGTGGTGAGAGATGTTAATCCCCAGCTCACCTGGGTTCCACACTGGACAGGTAGGACACCTGGACCAGCAATGACACATAGCTATAGAAGATTTTCTAGTGGAAGGTGGTCTTCTCGAATTCTGAAGTCAGGTAAAGAATTAAAATAGCATTCCCAAAAGAGAGGGCAGAGGCCAGGAGCCTGGGGACTTAGGATTCTATAAAGCAGAAATTTTCAAAGAAGGGAGGGGTGGAATCAGCCTCCCCTATCATTCTAACATATCACTGTGCCCCTTTCTCCAAACCTCTCTAGAAGGAGAAGGCTCCCTCAGTGTAACTGGCAGCAAGAAGTACAGATGACTCCACCTTTGGTTGCTCTCAGGTGTGTCGCTCCTGGCATACTTAACTTCAGTTTCTCGGCAGCTTGGCTCTTGGTTAGGTACGTTTGGTGTCCTTTTGATTTCTAATTGTTTCATGTTGAATGGCTTCAGGTCCTGCCTTCTCTGAACTCTACTGGAAGGCAAGGACTGTTTCATCTAGGAGACAGAAAATAACATCTGCAAGACCTCTGATAGCACTGGCTGGGACATCTTTAGGACCTCTGACTGTACATTGGCATCATCTCTGGAATATTAAAAAAATGCTTATGCCAAGGTCAGTCCCTGAGAATGTGAGTAAATTGGCCTAGGGTGTGGCATGATCAGACTTTTCAAATATGCTCAGATAATTATAATATGCACCCAAGGTTGAGAATAAAAATTTAAAGGGTAACAAAAAGCTATGTGAAAAAAAAAATCGTAATAATGATTATGTCTGGGGGGAAAAATGAGGTGACTTGATTTATTTTATTTCTACTAATCTGTGTTCTCTATTTGCTTCTTCACATTGATTGTATAATTTTGAAAAGTAAAACTAAAACAAACATTAAACTGGATTCTCATTCACTCACCAAATATTTATTGAGAGCCTGCCATCTCACATGATAGACACTGGGCATAGGAGAGGGACTTTCACAAACACAATTCCTGCGCTCATGAAGTTTACATCTAACAAAGAAGGTTAACCATCAGACAAACAAATACGGTACTCTGACTTCAGGGAAATGTTCTAGTAGGCACAAACTGCTGAGTATCACGCATTGTTTTGTAAATAACTGTATCAGAATTGACAAAGTTTGGGCTTACACTTCCCCTCCTATGTCGAAGGCAGACATTGCTTGTTGATTACGTCATGTTTTTCTGCTGAAGCTCAGTATCCTTTTCAACATTACCAATCAATCTGAGGTGGTGCTTGAAATGAAACATATTTAGTATCCCAAGAAAGAGCTATGAATTATCATGTTGAGGGTAAACAAGATGACTCAAAAGATAACTGAAATCTTCTGGTATGGCCAAGTAGTTCCTACTGGAGATAGTAACTATAAACTCTGGACGAAATATAAGAACAATCAGTAGAAGCTACTGGAGAGAGAACAAAACCTGACAGAAACCAGAGGAGACTGAATCACTGACAGAAGAGACAGACATGGGTTGAGTTTCCTGATTTATAGCTTTTAGCTTAAGAACAGGGCCCTATCTATAAATATGCTGAGCAGAGGGAAGCCCTCTAGCTCAAAAGATAAACTCTACTCAGATCTCTGGCTGACGCTTGAACCTCATAGGCAAGAGGCAGATTTTAAAAATCCCAGCTCTAGCTGAAAGAGCTGACCTGAACTTCTAGATGTTACATGGGGAGATAAGGTCTTGCAATTTGAGTTCAACCACTTTAAAGCCCTGAATAAAAAAAAAAAAAGCCAATACTCCATAGAAGAGCAGAACAGAATCCAGAATTTCTGCAACATAACATTCATAACGACCAGGATACACTCCAAAATTATTCAACATACAACAAAACAGGAAAACATGACTCATTTTAAAGAGAAAAGATCATTGGCAGAGACCTACTCTGAGATGACCTAGATTGATGGAGTTAGTAGACAAGAACTTTAAGTTACTACAACTATGCTCAAGTATATAGAGGAAAATACGTTTGTAATAAATGAAAGTATCGAAAATCTTAGCAGATAGATAGAAACTATAAAAAAGGGCACATGTGGTGATGAGCACTGGGTGTTATATGTGCTGACAAATCGTTGAACACTACATCAAAAACTACTGATGTATTTATATGTTGGCTAATTGAACATAAAAAAAGAAACTATAAAAAAGAACCAAATGAAAAGATAAGAACTGGAAAATAAATATCTTTAAATAAAAATGTAATGGATGTTTTTAAAAGCACAGGGAGATAAAAGAAGAAAAAGTCAATGAACTAGAAGACAGATCAACAAAAATGATCCAAACTGAGAAATAGAGATTTAATAATACATGTGCAGAGGCTCATAGATATTTGCAACAGAATCAAAAGATCTAATATACACATACTTGGAGTCCTAGAAGGAGGGGAGAGAGAGAAAATGACTCAGAAAAGTATTTGAATAAATAATGGGTGAAAAGTTCATAAATTTGGTAAAAGACATATATTTACGGACTTTAAAACCCCAATAAACACCAAGTAAGATTTATATTTTAAAAAAAGCACAACAACAACAAAATAAAAACAGGCAAACCATAGTCAAACTGTGAAAATCAATGACAAAGAGAAAATCAACAAAACAATGCTGTGAGAAAATCGAAGATGTAAATAAATGGGGAGATATGCCAAGTTAATGGGTTGGAAGACTCAGCGTTGTTAAGATGTTAATCACCAAACTGATCTATGCATTCAGCACAATCCTAATCCTAATCCTATGATGCTTTTTAGTCAAAATTGACAAACTGATACTAAAATTTCTGTAGAAATGCACAGAACTTAGAATATTGAAAGCACTCTTGAAAAAAGAAGTAAAAGTTACTTCACCACTTGACTTCAAGACTTACCCTAAACAAACCAGTGTGGTGCTGACACAAGGATCAACAGAATGGTAGACAGAATAAAGAGCCCAGACAGATATAGACCCACACTTCCATATTTATTTTATTTTTGACAAAGTTTTCAAAGCAACTTGATTGGGAAAGGAGAGGCTTTCAACAAATGGTGTTGAAATAACTCCATATTCACATGGAAACAAATCAACCTTGCCTGAATTTGTACCACCCACAAAAATCCAGTTATTATGGACTGTGGGCCTAAATATAAGGGCTAAAACTATAAAATTTCTAGAAGAAAACATAGGAGAATATCTTCATGCCTTGCGGGAAGACAAAAACCAAAAAAAGAACAAATAAATAAACTTAGTCAAAATGGAATCCCTGTTCATCAGAAGAAACATCATTAAGAGAATGTTTTGCCTCTGCAGGCCAGAGGGCAGGAGAGGTGGCTGGCCTAACTCGGTAGCTGGACATGACCTTGAATCCCACATTACAAATCCAATCGCTCCAGCCTCACGTTTAGCATACAAAAGAGAAAATTCCTTCCTTAAACGTCTGTTTTCCCCAACATTCTTGGTGGAATGTGGGCATATTTTGAGCTGACTATTTATGTTACAATTGCCCCGGAATTGGTTGAGTGGTACCATACTCAGTAAAAAGTAAATAGAAATCGGTTGCCTTCATTAGAAAGGCTGCCACACTTTCTTTCCATACAGTGACTCATCCCTTTGCTTAACTGCATACTTTCCTCTCTGCAACGTCCAGACCATCACCTCTTTGTCACCTTTATGTGCTTACAAATCCACCAGCTCTGAAAACCCCTTAGCAAGGTCATCGTCCCAGCTGCTCACCACCCCTCCTCCCGGCTGAAATCTCTTTGTTTCCTCCCTGTCCTTTGTCTCTTCTCCTTCCCCAAGAATTTTGACCTCTCAGAAGTTTAAATATCTGTTTTCCTTCCCTAGAACGCTATTTTTCAGACAGTTGGAGTCTCGGGAGATAATGATATGACTCGGGGAAAATAAGTGCTTGTTTCCCTATCTCTGGTGCCAGTTAAGGTGATTGGTGTTCAGGACTTTCGGAAGCTCTTTGAAAACGACAGGGTTGGCCGGATTCCAGCAATTTACCTTCTGAAGGCTGAGCATGTCTGGGCAGTGGCTGCATAATTTGGATGGAGTCATCCCTGATGAGACAGAGTTGGCTCAGCCAGGGAGCACTCGTTGCTCTTTTAAACTCCACGGCACCGGGGGATGAAGTCACCTTTCTTCTTTTAAAACCAACAGATTGGCCCCGTAAGTCCCTGCCACTTCTGTTAGAACTTGGTGTTTTTTTCTCCTGCTGGTCCCCAGGACCTTCTCTCAGGTAAGGAAGCTCTGATTTTGTGGGTTTCCATCCGGGAAAGCTTGATTTGAGGGGGCTCTTGGGGGGCGCACCTCTGGGTAGAGTGGGAGTCAGGTCAAGGGACACACGGGGTGAGGAGGAGGGCTGGGTCCCGGCCAGCTGGTGTCTACCTGGGGGGCTGGCAGGCTCTGAGCTGGGCGAGCAGAACCCCACTCAGCTCCGAGCTGCAGTGGCAGGTTCGCGCGGTGGGCATGGAAATCAAATCCGGACTTGGTTTCGGGTTCCTGCTGTATAACCAGCACGTTGGTGAAGCAGCGACGGGTGGTCTCCTCTGGGCGGGGGCCGTCCTGACTGCTTTGCCGTCCTGACAACTGGCTTTGTGTTTGGGGTAGAACCCTCCTAGGGTCCTGTGATAAAAGCTGATGTGCTAGAAAGCGGCAGCTCTCTGGAGAGCCTTCATTTGCTGGAGTACAGCAGGAGACAAAGGGGCCCGGCTCCCTGTTGTAACAGGCAGGGAGTGTAAACAATGGCTGTGCTACGGTGTGGGGCAGAGCTGTACGAACACGTCTCAGCGCCTGGCCAGACGAGTTCGCAGGGACGGAGCATGAGCGTTGGGGTGTGCGTGTGCAGGTAGACCTGTGGTCCTAGGGACTTCCTTGAAGTTCCCTGCAACACTTTCGATGAGTGATAGGAGGCTCTGTCACTGATTGAATCACACAGCTCTTATTAGCTCTGGAAGTCTCAATAAAGACATCTTAGTTATGATGGAGGCACCTGCAGGGTGATGGCTTTTGGAGAGCGGGTCGAACCACTATGGAGGGAAGACATTGAGAATTCCGGAGCCCCTTTATTCCTTGACATGGAACCCTGCCACACAGGGTGTTGAGTGCATTCGTCCGTAACCTTTGAAGGGAGCAAAGAATCTCGTTTCAGTAAGAGATGGCTTGTTTTGTTTTAAATACAATTGCCTACTGTCTGTCAGCTCTGGCTTGCATGTTCACCTCCAACTTGGCATGTCCAGAATTCATCCTTACCTGAAATCCCCTAGCTCAGCAAAAATCACCTGGTTTTCCGTGACAAATTTCTGAACTTCATCTTTGACCCCCCCTTCATCCTCGCATGCCCACATCTGGTTTGCCAACACATCCGGCAGATTCTGCTTCCATGTTACCTCTCATTCTTCCACCTCCATGGCTATTTTCCTCGTTTAAGCCAGGATCACCTCCTTCCGGGAATATGGAAGCCTCCCATCCAGGCTTTCCCTCTCTCCACACCTTTCCAGTGCAGCCAGCATGATTCCGCTGTGGTCGATCAGCACCTGCACAATCCAGTCCATCACTAATCTGGTGATTCTGCCTCCTTACTATCCCTCAAAAACGTTCACATCTTCCTCTAACCACCACTACCTTGGTCTGACCCACCAACACCCTTTCCCTGAGTTATTATGGTAGCTTCTTAGCTGACCTCCCTGCTACCAGGCTCACTCCGGCCCAGTAGAAGACACTTTAAACTTCTTATGTTTCCAGGCTTTTAAAGGACATGTTGTACAAGAGCAGAACTTGAAACACTTATTCCTTTACCTGGGGTTTAGAAGCATCAGCATTTTTGTGACTTCTGTAGATACTTCATGGAGGGAGGCAGAGGGAATGGGGGAAGTTGGGGGATGTATATTGCAGCAGGAAGATGGCCCGAGGAATACGTCAAGCTCACGCCTTGGAACTATGCAGGTCTACAGTTGAATCCCAGCTCCTCTTCCTAATGTGGCCTTGACCAAATAGGTAAGGCTTCTTGAGACTGATTTTCCTCAACTGTAAAATGGAATGGAGGTAATAATCCAACGTCGCTAGGTGAACGGTAACAGTTAAATGGGAAGGCTCTGAAACACAGCAAACTCTGAAACCTAGCAATTAAGAATTTGTAGTTCTTTCCTTCTTCCCGTTCCTTTTAAGGCTTATAATCTCTATCATGTATCTTGGAAGTATCCGTGTGTGTGTGTGTCTATAATTGTCCACCTTGGGCAAGGAATGGCAAAGAAATACACGAGAACTCTCTTAAAAGAATTTGCAGTTTACTTAGGGAGGCAAAGCAAACCTTAGTAGCATAAAAACATCTATGAAACAAGCATTCTGCAGTTGTCATGTGTCTAGTACCAGTTGAGCACATAAGCAGGGAGGGCTTGTGCAAACAGGTTTGTGAATACCTGTAGACAGAGTGTAAGTAGATCTGTATCTAGAAAATTTTCAATTTCGGTTTGTTGGGGACTTCAGAATCATCGGCCTCTCTGCTGTTGAGGCAAAACTTCCTGGAAGACTTTGTCCTTTTAGAATGACTTAAGGACACACATATTAAGTGCCATGCAGTGTGTAAATGACTTTACTCATTCATTTATTCATCGAGCATTTATTGAACACCAACTGTACCAGGTCCTATGCTGTACAATTGCTTTGCAACCCTTCCATGGGACATGGAGGGTAATTCTCCTGTTGAATCACAGCTAGCCTCTTGGAATTTTTGGGTGAATAAAATAAGAAGAAAGTGACATTGGGGATATCCATGGCTAGGTTCTAAGAAGCTTTGCAGCTTCCTGCTGGGGATTCTTGGCTTATTCACTCTGGGGGACGCCAACATTGTGTAAAGTCACATGCTGGCCACCCGGCTCTTGGGGACGATAGTAGGGGGATCTCTGATGTGTAGCATTTGGCAGTTTTCATGGAATAAGTACTCCCTCCCACCATGGTTGATTTCAGGCTACCAAAGTGATAGCGCTGAATGCAGGGTTGGAAAGAAAGACACAGTATTGGCTCTTACAAGTGGGTATGAGCCAGCCCTGGTGCGTGCCTGCTAATTCCTCGGAGACTACCATGCTTCGAGAAAGCCAGCTAGGTGGACAGGCCACACGGAGAGAGGGCCAACCAGCCCCAGATTTTCCAGCCATTTGAATTGAGGCTCCAGGAATGAAGCCTTTCAGATGAGTCCAGACCTGGCCACTAGCGAAGTGCAGCTTAGGAAGGACCCTGACTGGGAACTGCTCAGCTCAGCTCATCAAACCACAGAACCTGAAGAGATAAAAATTTATATCATCTAAGTTCAGAGGTGGTTGTCTCACAGCAAAAGGTAACTGGAACAAGCTGGCGATCTTGCTTCTGCAGAAGCCAGCCTGGATGAAGCCCCCAAGGGAGTGTGGAGGAGTAGAGGAGTCTATCCAGACAATTCTTTGTGCATAATCTCTGGCCTCATATCACAAAGGAGAAAATGTCTTTGTTAAAAAGGCCTGAGGAAGAGACTCTACCAACTAGATGTACTGTTGTAACTAAATCAGTGAAAAGCAATTCTCTTAGACACACACACACACACACACACACACACACACGGGCATGTGCACACACACACTTCTCTCACCTTCTCCTGCCATCCCTGTCCAAAGCTCTGCTGGAAGATCACTACCTGCTCTTTGGGCTCCACTTCATCCTCCGTGTGGGCTCTGGGAGTGCAGGGAAGGGGGCAGAAGAGAACAATAAGAAGTCGAGGAAATGCCCAATCCTGAGGTCTGGTGGAAAGCCACTGAGACCCCTAGAAAAGACAAGCAAAAAGGAATTAAAACAGGAGGCTTGGGGAAGACACATAGATGAGTGGTTAAAGCATGGATTTTGATATCAGATGACCTGGATTCCAATCTGGATTCTGACATTTTCTAGTTGGCTGACCTCGGAAAGCATCTTGACATCTCTGTTCTCAGTTTCTCCATCTAAAACCTGGATAATAATACCATCTCACAAAGTTCTCATGAAGATTAAATGCGATGATGTCTACAGAATGCTTAGCGCAGTACCTAACGATGTGCTGAGTTAGCAGCAGTTGACAAACTGTAGGAGTGATGGCGATGTTGTCACAAGCTCCTTGGTATAAGCCCTGAGTGCTGGTCGGTCCGTCACACAACAGGCGCCCAAGGTAAGTATTCAGTAAATACTCAAATCAGACTGAGGATCTATATTTGGAATATTCTACCACCATTTTTCTTGTTTTTTTAAAAGATTTTATTTACCTATTTGAGAGAGAGAGAAAGAAAGAGAGAGAACAAGTGGGGGGAGGGGCAGAGGGAGAAGCAGACTCCCCGCTGAGCAGGGAGCTCGACATGGGACTCCATCCCAGGACCCTGAGATCGTGACCTGACCCCAAGGCAAGACACTTAACCGACTGAGCCACCCAGGTGCCCCGACCATTTTTTCCTTATTGTCCCCCAGATAAACTTCCAAGGACTTAAAAAGCATAAGTATGCATCTTTTCTCCTTTAAGTGTGCAGGATGAACCAAGACCACATTTTCTCATTTCTTGTGAGTCCTCTTCATACCTTCTGCTGTGTAATAGGTAGTTGAGTGGTTCAGTGCTCACAGTGTTCAATACATTTTAACTATTATTATTTTGAAAATTCTATTTAAGGACAAATTTAAGTTGGATGACTTATGCTGGGATCCTGAACCCAGCATGCTCCAGAAATCGTAAGGTTGCCCATTTATAGATGCCCATCACTTTGGTAGGACAGTCAGGGTGAAGGATAACATGATTCTTGAGAGCAAAATCTGAGTGTTAGGTTCTCTTTCTTTATTTATACTTTGTGAATAAGAGTTACTAAAACTTTAATCTATGCACTGCCATTAGGCAGACTTGTCTCGTGAAATTTATGGTTAGTCCAGTCATGTGGATTTTTTAAACAAAGAATAGTGTGAACATTCTGTTAAAGAATAGCTGAATTGTGTGTTTTTTAAAAACTTGGATTACAAAATATTTATTGATTCGTGAGTGTGTGCCTGCTTGGCCCAGCCCCCCCCCAATGTTAACGTTTTGCATAACTATAGCATAATATCAAAACTAGGTAACTGACATCAGCACAATCCAGAGACTTTATCAGTTACATTTTATCATAGATTTTATCAGTTATGCATGTACTCATTTGTGTGCATGTATATAATTATATGGAATTTTTGTCATGTTAACTTCATGTAACTTCTACCACAATCAAGATACAAAACTCTACCATCACCACAAAGCTCTCTTCTACAACCCCTTTGAATCCATGGATCCTCCCATCCCTAGCCCTTTGAAACCATTAGTCTGTTGTCCATCTTTATAATTTTATTTCAGGAGCATTATATAAACAGAACCATGCAGTATTTAAAGATTATTTACTTATTTATTTGAGAGAGAGAGAGTGTGTGTGTGAGTATGAGTGGGGGAGGGGCAAAGGGAGAAGGAGGAGAAGGCTCCCCACTGAGCAGAAAACCGGCCGCTCCATCCCAGGACCCTAGGATCATGAGCTGAGCTGAAGGCAGCCGCTTAGCTGACTGAGCCCCCCAGGTGCCCTGGAATCATGCAGTATTTACATGCATGAGATTGACTTTTTCCACTCAGCGTAATGTCCCTGAGACCCATCCAAGTTGTTGCATGTATCAATAGTTGGTTCTTTTTTTTATTGCTGAGTAGTATTCCACAGTACGGATGTACCACGGTTTGTTGAATCATTCACCCACCGGAGGACATTAGGGTAGTTTCCAGCTTGGGGCTATTACACATAAGCTGCTGTGAGCATTTGTGTGCAAGTTTCTGCGTGAATGTAAATTGTCATTTCTCTGGGATAAATGCCCGAGAGTGTAGTACCTGGGTCTTATGAGTAAGTCCATTTCTAGTTTGAAAATGAACTGCCAAATTATTTTCTAGAGTGGCCATAACCTTTTGCATGACCACCAGCAATGTATGAGTAATGGAGTTTTTCTGCGTCTTCATCAGCATTTGGTGTTAGCACTATGTTTAAGCCACTCTAATAGGTTGGTAATGATATCTCATTGTGCTTTTAATTTGCATTCTCTAATGGCTAATGGTGTTGAACATCTTTTCATGTGCTTGTTTGCCATCTGTGTATCTTCATCAGTGAAATGTCTATTAATGTTTTTTGTTCATCTTCTAATTGGATTGTTTTTTTTACTGCTGAGTTTTGTGAGTTCTTTTTTTTTTTTTTTAAAGATTTTATTTATTTATTTGAGAGAGAGAGAATGAGAGATAGAGAGCACGAGAGGGAAGAGGGTCAGAGGGAGAAGCAGACTCCCTGCTGAGCAGGGAGCCCGATGCGGGACTCGATCCCGGGACTCCAGGATCATGACCTGAGCCGAAGGCAGTCGCTCAACCAACTGAGCCACCCAGGCGCCCGTGAGTTCTTTATATATTCCAGAGACATGTCCTTTTTCAGATGTGCAGTTTACAAATATTTCCTCCTTCTCTGTAAATAGGATTTTCCACAGAGCAAAAGTTTTTGATTTTGATGAAATCCAACTTATCGATTTTTCCTTTTGTCTATTATTCTTTTAGTGCAAAGCATAAGAACTTTTGCTTGCTCCTAGTGCTTAAAGATTTTATCCTATCTTTTCCTAAAAGCTTTATAGTTTTACATTTAAGCCCGTAATCTGTTTTAAGATAATTTTTGTATAAGGTGTCAGGTTTGGGTTGAAGCATGGTACCGAACCCAAACACTTATACATTTAAATACAGAAAATGTGCAACATGTAGATGAAAACAGTATAAATGACATCAAAATACAAATGACAGGCAGAAAAGTTATTTGCAGTACCTGTGTAACATAGCAGAATATATTTTCCTAAATATAAATTTCCTAAAATTTAAGTAGTATATCCAATAAGAGAAAAAAGTGAACATGGACCAGGTACATGAACAGGCTGCTCAGAAGAAAAGAAATGCAAATGGCCAATAAATTTAAGAAGGGATGATAAGCCCCCAATTTCAGGAGCACAAATTAAAAGTGAGAAAATTTGCTTCTTTTTATTACAAAAGAATTACAAAATTAACATGCATCGTAAAAAATGTAAAAAACATAAAAATATATCATGTTAAATGAATGTTTCCTTCAAAGCCTCATCATAACCCCCCAAGCCTGAAATCTTTCTTTCTTCTTTCCCTAGAAATAATCTCTCTGAAAAGCTTGCTATTCCTTCCAGCTCTTTCTCTGTGTGATTAGAAGCGTGCGTGTGTGGATTTCCTTCTTATACCAATTGGATCCTCTTTACAAATTGTTTTGCACCTGGCTTTCTACAATTGACATCATCATCATGACTTTTCTTTTTTTTTTAAAGATTTTATTTATTTAATTGACAGAGAGAGAGACAGCGAGAGAGGGAACACAAGCAGGAGGAGGGTCAGAGGGAGAAGCAGGCTTCCCACTGAGCAGGGAGCCCGATGCGGGGCTCGATCCCAGGACCTTGAGATCATGACCTGAGCTGAAGGCAGTCGCTTAACCAACTGAGCCACCCAGGCGCCCCATCATCATGACTTTTCATATCGACTGTTCGGGTCACCTTCTTTGTTTAAATGGCTGCATAGGATTTACAGTGTAACTATACCGTAAATGAGCTGAGCTGAGGGCAGCCACTTAGCTGACTGAGCCACCCAGGCGCCCTGGAATCATGCAGTATTTACATTTTATTTAACTGTTGAGAGGCACTCAAATGTTTCTTTTTTTCTTCCATTACAAGGAATGCTGCATTATATATATCTTTGCATTCACTTGTTTTACAGCTGTATTCTGTAGGCTAGATACTCAGAAGTGAAATTGCTGGCTCAAAGGACACATGAATTTTATATCAGAGAATATGTCGAATTGCCATTTCAAAAGCTCTCTCCGTTTATTCCTCTACCAAAATGTGAGGATACCTATTTCTTCAAAAAGTCACCATCTCTTGACGCTGTGAATTGCATAAGACGGATGAATCACAGACCTGCACCCCTGATACAAATAATACATTATGTGTTAATTTTAAAAAAGTCACCATCTCCTGATATTAACCAATGCTTTAGAACACTCTGACAATGTGATGAGTGAAAAAAGTCAGCATTGTTTTAATCTGCACTTTCTGAGTATTGAGATTGCATGTGTTTTTATACGTTTATAGTTCATGTCTGTTACTCTGTTAATTGTCAGTTTATAGCTTTGCCTGGCTCTCTGTTGATTGTCGTTTTCTTATTGCTATGTGAAACTCTTTTATAGTCTGGGTATTAATCTTTTTATACATGCTGTAAATATTGTCTTCCTTCACTCGTTTTTATTTTACTTTTCTTTATTGTGTCTTTCTTTTTAGAGAAGTTTTAATTTTATGTAATGCAATTTGTCTATCCTTTATTTTATGGCTTCTAGATTTCATATATTAGCAAAGTTTTCCCACTCCAGGAGAAAATTATTTCTTCTAATATGCTCAGGAATTTGCTTTTGTTGTTTAGATCTTTTATTTGTCTTGAATTTATATAGCCTGTGAAATAGGAGTCCACCTTAAAAAATAGCCAATTAACCTAGTACTCTTTATTGAATAGTCTATCTTTTCCCTGCTGACTTGAAATGTCAATTTTCCCATATGCCAAATCAATTTCATCGATTATTTCTTAAATTTTTTAATCTATGTGAATGAATAATTTATTCTGCCAACAAAATCACATTGTTTTAATTACTTAAGCTTTATCATTTGTTGTATTACGGAAAGTAGGTACCCTTTCGAATCCTGTCATTATTTTTCCTTATCAACAGTTTCTAGGTTAATCAGTGAGATGCGTTAGTAAGGGAAAAAGCCAGCCACAGGCTTTTGTGCGTTTGTGTATGTATGCATATGTGTGTATGGATATATATTAACATATTCGTAAAAAATATGTATACACATATAAAATATATGAAAACATACGTGCATATATACGTGTGGATGTTTGCATAGGCACAGATAATTCTTGGTGGGGCACACCACACCCTATAATAATTACCTCTAGGGAGTGGGACTGTTGGAAATTCTACAGATGAGTGACATTTACTTTTCACTTTGCATCATTCCCCACTTTTTATGTATCCTTGAAAAAATTTGCGTTTCTTTTATAATTAAGAACAGCATATGATTTTTCTCTGCCAGAAACCCAAGCCCGAATAAAGGCATATTCTCTATATCAGTGTTTCTCAATCAGAGCTACACATTAGAATGACCTGGGGAGTTTTTTAAAAAGTACAGATGTCCAGGGACCTGCCCCCAGAGGTTCTGTTTTCATAGCTCTGGGAGAGAGCCTGGGCATCAGCATATTTTAAAAGGGCCCCAGGTGGTGCCGATACACAGTCACAGTTGAGAACCATCGCTGTAGATGATATGAGGCCTAAAAGGGTCCCCAGAAGGCCACTGTGATGAGGTCTTTTTCAGAATATAATTACTTGGGAATGCAACCCAAAGTGATCCATCACTTCTCTGTCAGGCTAAGTGTTGGCGTGAGACTGAGCGCAAAAAAGTGTGGAGGGGAGGGGTGGAAAATAGCTTTGCCTGAATGTGTGTGAAAGCATCCCTCTCTGTGGTAGGCCTTTTTGTTGAAAGGTTTAGACTCATTCAGGCTTCCTCGACACATAAGAGATTCTTTTAAAATCATCATGACAATAAAAGGTACAGGAATCTCATGGAAAACCGAAAACAGCACAACAGCTGTGCCTCAAGATCCCAGACTGTGGTAGGTATTAGAAGGTTCCAAGGGAGCTCCAGGACCCAGGGTTACTTGGAGACCCTCCCATGGGAGATTTTCAAAATTCTTTCATCTGAAGAATTGCTTTGTTAAAATGAAATGGCTTTTGGAAGCCTAATCTGGGAAACAGACCAAAGAGGAAATTAAAGAAGCCTAAGGATTGACTGGATAGCCCATATCACTGTAGCTCTGCAGCTTATGTGTGTCTTCCTCTGATGGTGCTCCCCATCAGTTGGCCGATTCTGCCTCTGTGCTCCTGATGGAGGAGCTGATTGACTCAGCTCGTCCACCGTGATCTGTCCCTGGTTGGGCGGGCTTTTTCATACCAGGTAACTACAGAGATGGTTGGAATGGTTCATGGAGTCAGGTGCTCACCCGAGCCAGAGAGGGCATGGGGAGGAAAAGTGAGTGCGTGAGAGTTTCCCTTAGAATGGGAGAGTGGAGAGAACATGGATCACGCTTCACCTGGACAGGCCAAGCACTAAGTGGGTCCTCAGTGAAGGTTGAATTTGAGGATGGTTTCCAAGGGGGTGTGAAGCTGCTTCAATTCAAGCCAAGGTGCTAAGGAGCAATCTGTCAGGAATGGGTCGCTGGCCCTTGTGTTCCAAGTATCTCTAAAGGTCTTTTTTAGCTCTACTAATTTGGGCTTTTAAAAGGTCTTAACAGCCTAGGAATTCAGGAGAATGGAATTCATTTTCCCTTGGAATTAGGTCTGTGCCCTAGGTGGCTGTGGAGCCCTCCAGGTGTGGCTTGTGCAAATTGACAGGGGCTCTAAGTGAGAATACACACCTGAGCTTAAAGTCTTGGTATGAAAAAAAGAAATCTAATGTTGTCTTTAGTACTTTTTAAATATGGATTACATGCTTTTTTTTTTAAGATTTTATTTATTTATTTGAGAGAGAGATAGGGAGAGAGAGCACGAGCGGGGAGGAGAGGGAGTAGCAGGCTCCCCACTGAGCAGGGAGCCCGATGCGGGAACTCGATCCCAGGACTCTGGGATCATGACCTGAGCAGAAGGCAGACGCTTAACCGACTGAGCCACCCAGGCGCCCCTGTGGATTACTTGTTGAAATACTATTTTGAATATAGTGGATTAAATAAATATGTATTATTAAAATTAATTTCACCTGTATTATCATTTTGTTTTAAATGTGCCTATCAGAAAAAAATTTTAATTATACACGTGGCTCACGTTTTCTTTCTAACAGGCAGTTGGATTGGATGGTGACTCCGAGGGGGCGCCTGGGTGGCTCAACTGGCTAAGTGGCTGCCTTTGGCTCAGGTCATGATCCCAGGGTCCTGGGATGGAGCCCCGCATCGGGCTCCTTGCCCAGCAGGGAGCCTGCTTCTCCCTCTCCCTCTGCTGCTCCCCCTGCGGTGCTCCCTCTCTCAAATAAATAAATAAAATCTCTTTTTTCTTTTTTTAAATTATGTTCAGTTAGGCAACATATTGTATCTTAAAAAATAAATAAAAATAAAAAGATGGGGACTCTGACATTTCCTCCTGCACAAGTTTGTAAGGATCTGTATATGAACGACAGCCCTTTTCGGTGGGGCCCCCTTCAATACCCGACTCTCAGTCAGAGCTGTGGCAGTTTGGTCATCATCAGAGCTGTGGCAGTTTGTCTTCTTCTGGCTCCTTGTCTCTGTCCCAAGGACTGCAGCCCAATTCCTGTTCTCAAATAGAACCACTTAATCCTGTGGTTTAAGGTTTCCCAATATCCCACACCCAGGTGACATTGTTTATGGCTCTGCCTGGGCAAGTCCTTATGGAAGATTTCTCTGCTTCTTCGCCTCTCTTGCTCCTTCCTGCCTCGTTCTCCTTCTGGGACTGGCACACAGCAGATGTTTCAGGTACTCTCAGGTACTTTTTACACATGTCCTCTTCTGGCAAGTGTGTTCCAGCCAGCTGCCACCTTGCTCTGGGGACAGACGACTGCTTCCCAATGCCCCATCACAGTTCATCCTGTTTCCCCCCAGGAATGAAGTTTGCAGATGGGACTGAGTCACTTCTGGAAGTGTATCTACTTCAGGAGTTAATAATGATTTTAATAAAACCAACTACTATCGCCATTTATTGAGTTGTATTACCGGCAGCATCTAAACTAGGTATATTACAGATATGTCTCATTTAATCCCTACAACAACCCCACAGAGTGTGTGCTGTGATCCCCTATTAGAGATGGGGAAAATGAGGCTCAGCAAAGTTATATACCTTGCTCTCCGGTCACTGGTAGGAAATGGGGGACGTGGGATTTAAATCTACATCAGTCCCCAAAGTCTTTGCTCTTACCCCAAATTAGACTGTGAAGATATACTGCCTCCCACAAACTATGCCACCTCCCAGGTCGGGCAACTACAAGTTGGAATTCTATGCTGCCTAGCAGGAGATATCTCTAAGCAAATTTGCTGAATGATGACAGTGCTATGTGTTTCTTTGCATGCTCTTTTGATGATTGTCCAGTTGACATATGATTTGCACAAAACTCTGTGAAAGCTAGAATAATGGGCTCTATGAACCCTATTTCACACACCAGAGAAACTGAGCTCCAGGGAGATGAAGTGGTTTGTCCAGGGTCACTAAGTTAAGAAACAAACCCAAGCCACGTGAGAACCCAATTTTTTGGAAATATTTACTTTTTGTTTTCCTACTCCATCAGTGTGTACTTAGGCATTGTGCTGGCTGGATGGCAGAATATGGGGACAAATCTTTCATTGTGAATGGGCTGTTGGGAGTTGTGTGAAGAGTTTGCAGGCACAGACTCATTGGAGTCTCCCAGCTGTAGGTACGCCTACATCATTCACCCAGCAAGCGTTGCCTGACGCCACGTCTGGCCAGGCATGGGGCTACTGGGTGGACGGTAGCAATGGAAGGGGGATAAGACATGACTTTGTCCTAAGGAAACCATCTCCCGCTGGGCATGGCAATCATCTTGTAAAGAGAGTATTATCATCCAGCCGAAAAGTACTGTCCTAATGGAATATAAAAAGTTCTGCAAAGCACAAAAGGCAGAAGAAATAACTCTGCCTGGGAAGGTTTCATGGCGGAAGGGACTTCTGAGCTTGGTCTCAATGGACTGACTTTAGAGATGAAAAGCCTGAGTCACTGAGAGTTCTGCAAAGAGCCTCAGAAGTTTATAACTTCATTAGGTTTCCTAAAAATATGCTTGTTGCCATAACTCCTTAGAGAGTAGTAGCATACATTATTTGAGTACTTAAAATATTAACATCAATAACTTCCACAGTACCTTCACAGATACTCTGCCTAGTTGGATGAGCCAATTGGGAATAATGGTTTTTAAGTTACTCAAACTTTCCAATTCTACAAAGCCAGTACGAATACCTGGAAACAAATAAGAATCCCAGAAGAATCGTGTCAACTCTCTAAACATCAGCCATTTCAGACAGAGGAAAACTCTGTGTCTCTAGCACTTCATGTCCTTTTATTCATGTAAAGAGGTATTTTCTTACACAGTGGATACTTAAGAACATTCTACTCTTCTCTTCCAAGCGTAAGAAGCTTATATTGTATGTGAGGCTGAATTTTATCACTTGAATATTTAGAGCCCAAATGTAGACTCTGATGTGTTTTGGTTTATTTGGAGATGGAAAGAAAAGAACTTTCCAAATTTAGAAATTGAAACTCATCAGAGCCAAATTCTTGGGGCTGCCCAAGAGGAGACTGTCCTCTATGCTACTGTGGTCCATAGGTTGTTGATGATTGGATTTTTCTGATACATGATACCAGTACAATAGACTGAATATTTGTGTCCCTCCAAATTGGCAAGGTGAAGTCCTAATCCACAATGTGATGATATCAAGAGGTGGAGCCCTTGGGATGTAACCGGGTCATGAGGCTGGAGCTCTCTAGTGCCTTCTGCCATGTGAAGATGCAATGAGAAGTCAGCAGTCTGCAACCAAAGGGAGTCCTCCCAGAACCTGACTGTGCTGGCACCCTATTCTTAGACTGTCAGTCTCAAGAACTATAAGAAATAAATTTCTGGGTTTTATAAGCCACGCAGTCTATGGCACTTTGTTACACCAACCCAAACTGACGAAGACACCAAGACCCTAGATAATGGAGGTGTTAGCTAGAAATTGTTAGTTGAGAAGGAAAATCCCATCATGGGACCTCTTCCCTCTTGCGTTTCAATTTAGTTGTTTGGTTTGTTTTCTGGGTGTGACAAGATAGACTTACACCTTCTACTCATAACCAAGATGGAACGCTCCTTCTGATTCCTGACTAGTTGAAGAACAAGGTCCAGATCTGCAAGACTTGGGAGAGCATCAGAACTGGGGTAAAATCTTGATATTCCTGGAAGAGTATCTCATTTTTAAGCAGACTTTGAAGAACAGAAGAAGGGGTAGAAGTCCTAAAACAGCTCAGCAGTACTGAGGATTGTTGATGAGTATTAATATTTTAAGAATTTAAAAATGAAGTGCTTGACAAAAGCGTTCACAAATATAATGGGCTGCCCGGAGAGAAAAGGAGGTCCTTCCTATTGGTAGTACTTAAGTGCAAGCTGGGTGGTCACATGCTGGGGAGTTGTGCATAAGGCAAGGGTTGGACTAAAGGTCCGAAGATCCCTACCGAATTCTAGATTCTATTATTTGCCAATCCTTGTGCAAATCTCTATGCTTGCACTTCGTACATTATTCTCTAATGATATGGCTAGGTATCTGTCTCCCCGACAAGGTGGAAAACTCCTTGAAGGAAGAATGAGATCTACCCTGTTCTATCCCAAGCCTTTAGCACAGTGACTAGAACATAGGAGATACCAAGTAGATAGATCTCAAATGAATAAATGAACTAATTCTGTATATCTATATGAATATCTATATATGCATCTCGATTTATAGTATAGTTACGTATATCTTGATTGGTAGTGTAAGTTACCAGCAAGTGGGCTTGCTTGCTGTGAGGGTGTTCATATTCCTTACAACCCCTGGTTGCTTGAATACCTGGATGATGTGATATGCCATGTGATCCCCCACCTACAGCACTTCTGTGTCATTTATTCCTTCTCTAGAGTTGGAGCTGTAGTATGGCAGTTTGGGCAGAGTCAAGGTATGACCAGGGTTTTTTTGATTTTGTATTTCCAGATCTAACCCCACTGCCGGCCATGACCCTAGAGGTGTTGGTTAGAGGTCTTGGGTGTGACTCGGCTGCACTAAGTGGGCAGGTGTCTCCTGGGGGTTATCAGAAGTGTGGTTTCACCCCAAGCGTGGGGAGGGAGGCAGGTGTTCGAAGGGCAGGGGCTCTAGTGGCACGCTGGGCAAAGGAGCAGGAATGCAAACTCAAGTGGGAGTGTAAGAGGGAGAATCTCAGCGAGTTAGACTGAATGAGAAGGTCAGAATGGGGCCAGGAAGCAGAGGCAGAGAAGGTGTGGTTTTTAGGTGGAGAAATTGCCAAAGAAGCAGAGGAGGTGGGTGCGGTTGCAAAGAGAATACTTTGCAAAGGAACGTGTTACGCTGAGATATGTTCGACAAATAGATACTGAGTGCTTACGTTGGGACGGCCACTGTACAAAGGGTAGGGATACAAATGAGTAGGGTCTCTGCTCTCAGGTACATAAGCTATGAACTCAACTCTACGTATTAACAGGCAATTACAGTACGGTGTGACACATGCTGGAAGGAGGTAAGCAGAGGGACATCCGTGGGGAACACGGCAACTCTAAGATGAGATGTAAAGGACAATCTGTAGCTAGCAAGGGGAGGCAGGAGGAACAACCTTGCTAGAGCTCTAGAATGGCTGAATGAACACACACAAGACCAAAGAAGGCAGCGTACGCAGAGACTGTAAATACTTTGCTATAGTTGAGCCTTCTATATGAAGTGGTCAGGATTTTTTCCTGGGAATAATGAATCATTGGAGTATTTTAATCAAGGAGTGGCAAGATCAGAAGTGTGTTTTAGGAATATCACTACAACAAAGTGTGCAGACCAGATCAGAGGAAAGGTAGCCCAGGGACCCACTGACGTTGTTGCAGTCACTCAGTGGGAGATGATAGTGGCTGAACTGAGAACAGAGCAAAGCAAATGTCTTCTTGAGACATCTGAGAGTTAGGATGGATAAAGCAGGGTGGCTGATCCGATGGGCGATGTGATCAGTCAATCAAGAGTGGCCTGTTTCTGGCTCAGGGAGCCGGGCAGATGGCTTGCTCTAGAGGCAGCTCTGAAAAGAGAGGAGGACGTGTCCATTTAAGGTCATCGGAGAGTCAGAGAGCTAACCTCCTTGGATCCAAAGGTCCATAAAACCCCACACCACTCTTTCAGGGCAGGCAGGTCTCCTTTGCCAGCTTAACAAATGTCTGATATCTGACGAGGGTCTTTGCACACACTGGTCATTATCATTTACGCATCCATTCAATTAACCTTCTCATATTCATTTTCATATTCATGAAAGATCAATTATGTATTCACAGTATCCTGGTATTCCAAAGACCCCAATGTCCAACGATGCAGGTGATTTAGTTCTTCTTTTTATTTTTTCTATGTATTTTTTCAGCTTTATTGACGTTTAATTGACAATATTGTAAGATATTTGAAGTGTACAGTGGTGATTCATGTGTACATTGTAAAATGATTCTTCCCATCTAGGTAGCTTATCCATCAGTCACATATTTACCTTTTTTCCTTATGGTGAGAACATTTACGTTCTACTCTTTTAACAAATTTCACTTATACAATACGGTTATCAATGAGAGTCACTATGCTGTGCATTCGACCCCCAGAACTTATTCATCTTACAGCTGAAAGTTTGTACCCTTTTACCAACCTCTCCCTATTTTCTCCACCTCCCTGGCCCTGACAACCACTTTTCTATTCTCTTTTTCTAGGAGTTCTACTTTTTTTCTTTTTAGATTCCACATATAAGTGATAGCACGTAGAATTTGTCTCTCTTTGGCTTATTTCACTTAGCATAATGCCCTCCAGATTTACTACGCGTGTGTGTGTGTGTGTGTGTGTGTGTGTGTGTGTAAATAAAAAATATTAATCCAGGGGCACCTGGTTAAGTGTCTGACTCTTTGTTTCGGCTCAGGTCATGACCTTAGGGTCCTGGGATTGAGCCTTGTGTCGGGCTCTGCATGCAATGCAGAAGTCTGCTAGAGTTTCTCTCTCCCTCTCTCTCTGCCCTTCCTCCCCTGCACTCTCTCTCTCTTTCTCTCAGATAAATAAATAAATCTTAAAAAAACATATTAATGCATTCATTCATTAATAAGACACATTGCTTCCATATGTTGGCTATTGGAAATAATGCTTCAGTGAACATGGGAATACAGATGGTTCTTTGAAAAAGTGCTTCTCAAAGTCAGAGTTACAACTGTAGGATTTCAACAGGCTTTCCTACTCACACCACCCCACTTTATCCTTTAGAGAAGTTATTTCCTCACACCCCAGTTTGTCTTTTTAGTTTCTTCTTCGTGGACTTAGTCTTCGAGAGAGTTAATCTTGGATAGAGGTTCAAAGCTTTCTAGAAAACCCTGAATAAGTTATGGCCAGAGGCCTGGAAAATGTTCTCTAGGTCCCACACTTTCACGAGCAACTCTGGGGCTTCCCGTGACCGAAATGATGGTGTTAGAGTGTCAGTAACAGATGTGATTGATCAAAGTCTTCCTCAAAATACTGGTGTTTGATGCAATTTCATTTCACATTTTGTGTGTGGCTTTCTCAAGCTGGGGTTGTGAAATTCAAGCATCAGAGAAACCGGCAGGGTTTGTAGGTTGAAGTTAATGAAACAACGGGAACCTATGTAGTTCAGGTTTGTTCAGAATCTAGCCTCACACATCCAGAAGAGATCCTCTTACAAATCTGGTTCCTGGGGGCTGGGGGATGCCTAGGCCACTGGGCCAAGAAGGTGGGGAAACCACTGTCCAATTAATCAGTACAGCTCTATTTTTTGTCAAAGAAAGCTATTAGAATCCCCACCTCACTTCTCAAAGATACTGCAAGGATTAATGAAATAAATGTTGCTTTTTAAGGATGTAGTATTATTGCTAATAATACCAAGATACAAGATGTCGAATACTTACGTCGTTTGATTAAATGGCGATGCCCGCGTGATCATGGCTCAGGATTGGATTTCCATTCCAGACATGTTTTTAGTTTTGCACAGAGAGCATGTCTTGTTCTGATGGCAGATATCTCTAGCCCTGATCAGCCACCTCTCACGTGTTCAGGCTCATGTCTCAGTTTGCCAATAGATAAATAACACAGCTTTCTCCACCCACTAATGGGGGTGGATAGGTTGCCTTTGTATGTAAAGCATATTATTATAGGCTGCAAGTCTTGGAAGACTGAACAAGCCTTTGACAACATCTGGTCCTAATTCCTTCATTTACAGTTGAGGAAATTAAGCCAGAGAGAGTAAGTGGTTTGCCGAGAATCACCCAGTAGTGCCCGAGCCACGGGGCTAAAATCCAGATTTATTGATAAGTCCAATGTTTTTACTCTGGCATTGTGCTATATCCCCTCTGGTCTAGGATTCCCTTCTAAAACTTTTGGGTGCTTGGATGGAAAACCAATCCCTAGTGAGCCAGTGCCCAGTAACGTATAGTACAATCTTTGGTACCTCCTGGTGTTTTAGGAGAGATTTTTGGGTCTTCGCTGCAATTCCCAAGAGTACCAGACTTTTCTAGGCAGACAGCCAAAAGGCAAACAAGGCAATGTCTGCAGTCGGGCGGGCAGTGCGGGAACCTGCAGGGCAACTTTCCACAGTGTTCTAGAGACCAAATCAAGCCAGCTGGTCTGATTACAACAAATGATAATCGGTGCCCATCCTAATTAGGCTGACTGGATTTCTGACGTGGTAGATATCCCACTTGCTGCATTCCTAGATTAAGTCCATCAGTCATGTTCAGTTATTCAGCCATGTCCATTTGAGAACCTGCTGCATGCAGAGCTTTTATGCAAATCTCCTTGAAATGTAAGCCAGAGATTGGCTGGGAGCTGTAACCTTCCCAGATATAGGTAAAGCTTGCCCAGACTGGACTTCTCTGAGGCAGCTGGTGAAGAGACCTTCTTATGAAAGCCAAGAGCCCTCACGACATGTGACTTTCTATCATGGTATTCAAGGAGAAAATGGAAAATTGGCCTCCATCGTCCTTCCTGGCTCTGCTATTTTTCTTTCAAATAATATTTATTGTATACCTTTTACAGACTATAAGAGTAATGCATGTTTATTGTGGAAAATGCAGAAAATTCCAAAGAAAAGAAAAAGCACTCATAATTCCAATGGCTTAGGAGTAACTTCCAGGTTTCTAGTCTAAAATTTTCTAATCTGTGCTTTAGGCATATATAGAAGTAGATACCTATTTATTTTTATGAACTTGAGATTCTACTGTATCCTACCCTAGAATTCTAGAAGTCTATAAACCATGCAGAACTCAACACACTAAGTTCTTTGCTCAAAGCCTGGCATGTGGTAGTTGCTCCACAAACATCTGTTAACTGAATTGGGAGGGAAACCATGATTCGTGGACTTGAGCAGCCTCTTGGAAGATCTCACACTCAGGCCGTTCCCAAATCTTGACAAAAATTTTTGCACGCTAAAGAAACATAATGAACTGGAAATGACTACTTTCCTCCCAGAAAGCTTCTCCTTCCCAGGAGAGCATCAATGCGTAATTCATCTCCCTTTTTTGTGCTCATTATTTATTTCAGGAGATTCCATTTGATTCAAGAGCTGCACAGACAGGAGGGTCCACTGGAAGTATGGACCTCGGTGAAACATGGCCCCTGGAGGAAGGAACGTGGTTGTCTCATGCTGGAATTCATCCCTTTGCCAACACCAGAGGGGGTATGGCTGCTTTTGATGACCCTGATACACTTCGACTCCTGCACGCACTGGGTCAACCCAGTGGTGCTCAGTACGTGCCCCGTGCTGTTTGTCTTTTCAAAAGCAGCCAGGTGGAGAGGAGAGGAGCGGACTTTGGAGTCAGGCAGATCTGGGTTGAGATCCTAAATTTCCTCCTTGCAAGCTGCATGGCCAGAGAGAGCTTATTGTTTTCTCAGCTCTAACACGAGAGTAAGAATGCCTATCTTGTAGGGCTCTGATAAGGACCATGAGTTATGCAAGCTGTCTTTTACGGAGCCCTTAACCCTAGCCGGGCAGGAGGTTAGTCATACACCTCTGAGCACCTAACATATGTCAGGCACTGTATTCCTGTTTATCTTTTTTTTTTTAAGATTTATTTATTTATTTATTTAGAGAGGGCTTGTGCGAGTGGGGGGAGGGGCAAAGGCAGAGGGAGAGAGAGAATCTCAAGCAGACTCCCTGCTGAGCGTGGAGCCCAACTCGGGGCTCAAAGTCAGAACCCTGACATCATGACCTGAGCTGAAATCAAGAGTGGGATGCTCCCAACAGAGCCCCCCAGACACCCCTGTATTCCTGCTTATCTTGTCTCCTCTCCTCTCAATAGCCCCGCAGTCACTTAGGCCACCCTCTGCTGTGCCCCATCTCTAAAGTGGGGTCACCTACACTCAAGTGGCATTGAGAATACAACCGGTATAAACAGAGGTCAGCTCACCGTCCCTTCCTTTTCCTAGCATAGCGTCTGATTAACACAGCTCAGTGTGAAGTGATAGGGATGTTGTTGCTTTCATAGTTCATACAACATTCATACAAATGTAAGAACCATAACCCTCATACAGAGCTGTGGGTCTCTTTCAGGTCTAAGAGTCCACCCCTCCACCATCCCCCAAATCTAATGGATATCTACATTGGCGGCAGTAGCCATGCTGTGGCTCGGGAGATAAAGGCCACTGAGGTTAATGTATTCGCATGAGGGTTTTAGTAAGTTTATGCCTCCCATTGTTGCTCGTTCATTCACTCATTTGTTCAACCAGTACTGAGCACGTCCTATGTGCCAAGCACAGGGAACACAGAGAGGAAGGTAGGCATGGAGGGATCACTAGACCACCCTCTGCTGTGCCCCATCTCTAACGTGGGGTCACTTACATGGCACTGCACCAGGGTACATCTCCAGCCAAGGCTACGGCTCGCAATGGGGGATTGCCCATGGGGAAGGTCGGCACTTTGGGAAAACTCGGATGAGCTCAGCCAAAAGGCAACAGTTGTTCTCTCCTGTGCCCTGTCACGCCGACCCCCTTGCCACTTTTTAGAGGTTCTTATGCCAGTATTTCCTCACCACTCATGGAATATAGTGGAACCTCCTTAGCTCAGCACACAGTCCTTCCTGATCAGACCTCTGCCTGCCTCTCTAGACCCGTCTCCTGCTGTTCACTACTAAACACAAATTCCCTCCGTTGCTGTACTGAATGCCTCCGGAACCTTGGATACATCCCGCTCGCACAGACTGGGAGCCTCTGCATGGGCGGTTCCTACTACTTACCTTCTGCTCGGCAGGTTCCCACCCATCCCTGAAGCTTCAGCTGACCTCATCTATTCTAGGGTCTCTTCCTGCCCCGCCTCCCACCCTACCCAGGTCTGAACGAGAGGCCCGACCCCAGCGCTACCTCAGAACTAACAGATTCCTGGGTCACAGTGCCTATCCCACTGTGTCGTGATGGTCCCTATCCTGGACAGTCTGTGGGCTTCTTGAGACAGAGTCTCGCTTTAATTCACTTCTGCATCCCTTTCACAAGCAGCCTGGCAAATGGTTGATGCATGTATATTTACCGGCGGGCTGGCTGGGTGCCTCCATGAGTGAACTGTGGGCAGGACCACGTCCCCTGGGTATCTCTACCTTCCCTGAGAGCCATCTTCAATGGTGCTAACCCAACTGGACTCTGCACAAAAGCCCCTTGGCCCCAGGTGTCACTTCTCAGGATGTTCAGCACACCCCTGGCATTTCCTTCCCAGCTCCAGGTTGGTTCGCCAAAGTCTGCAGGCAGAGGAGAGAAAGGAAGTAGGTGTGCTTTGTCTACCGGTGCTTTTGTAACCTAAGTGATAGAAGCCCCCATCATAGAATTTTAGAAGCTTTCAGTATCGCTGTGACAAACCGGTGGCTGAAAACTGCTTATTGTGACCAACTCCGCAAACCACTGCATCCCCCCATGAGTTCACCCTTGTCTTGTATCTGCCGTCTTCGGGGCATGGCTGGCTAGTAGGAAGGGGAACTGTGTACTAGATCTGCCTAATGGGGAGTCCCTGTTCTCAGATAAGGGATAAGCTTCTGGGGCTGCTGGAGGAGCTTAGCTTTAGTGGGTGACAGGTACCATGATATGTGGTCCCTGCCCAGACAATCAGTAGGCGATGATGGAGGTGTCCGAGACACAGCATAGTAGTGCGGTGGTATGTGGGTGAAGCACCGTGACAAAGAATCAATGTAGCAGAACCTTGGAATTCCTTTTGGGCAGCCGGTAGTAGGGTGGTTCTTAGAAGCCTGGACTGGGGCTCAGGGAAAGGGCTCAGGTCCCAAGAGGACTAGAGAGGGGACCAAAATGGGAACTTGCACTCAGAAATAATGGAGAAGCCCCGCTGGGCCAAAGCTAAGTCAGATTTGGAGTAATCACAAAAAAACAAAAAACAAAAACAAAAACAAAAAACAAAACACCAAACCCAAAAAACAAAACAAACCAGTCATTTATACATTGTACCATACCTTATGCTGAGCCTTTTTTGTATAGATGATCTCAATTCATTCTTACAGCATTATTCTCATTTTATAAATGAAACTGAGCACAAAGAGGCTGACACGAGGCTTGCACAAGGTCATTCAGCTGCTGAATGGCAGAGTGGGTATTTGAACTTAGATCTGCTTGACCCCCAAGGCACAGTAGGCTATTGCCCCTCACTTTACCCTCCAACACTCCCCACTCTGCTTTCTCGGTTTAAGACTCCAGTGGGCCAATTACAGATTTTTATTGCTGGTTATTTCTTTGTCATAGTAGAAAAGAGCCCTGGCCGGGAGTCGGGCCAGAAAATCAACAGTGCTGTTGCAATGTGTGGATTATCATCCAAGACCCTCCTCCTGCCACCCGAGGTAATGCATTGCCAAGGCGCTGACCCACCTGCTTCTGAGCATCTTTCCTCCATGCCCTGGGCCTTTCCCCGCTCTCCCACCACTGGCTGGTACCAGCAGCTCCATTTCTGAGACCCAGCGTGGGCTAAGAGAGTTTCCATTTCTAGTGAAGTCCTAGGGAAAGTCCTGGAGGTGTCCAAGCCTTGGGGTTTTGTTCTTGGCTTCATGGAGTCCTCTGAGAACCATGCTATCTGCCAGGGAGGCTCTGTCATCCTGGTGAGTCATCACCCTGGAGGCAGGGCCAGATCCACACCACATCTGCCTCTGCGTTATCCTCGGGGCATCTCGGGCTGCCATTAGAAAGGGACAGCCTCCAGGAAGCTGGCAAGGAGAGCCCAGGATGTCTGGGGGTGAAATGGAGTTTCTGGAGGAAAGTCCCTCCACCACACTTGCTTCCCACACTCCTAAAGACACCCTCCAGGACCTGGGCGGGTGGTTTTTCAAATTTATTGTAAAGGTCTGGAACACATTTTCCAAATGGAATTGTCCGTAGTGCCTGACACGTCCAACAGAAGGGGGGCCGGGGTTTGGCCAGAGCTCTGTTTCTGTGACGTCACCAGCCGATCCGGCAGCTCCTTCAATTAGCCAGCTGCCTCATCGCACGTGTGGGGGTTTGGTGCAGGAGGGGCGGCCCCTGCTGCCTTTCTTAGCGAACCCCCACAGCACTTCTTCCTGTTACAGATGTGCTCACAGCAGCTCTCTGGGAATCCTGCTGTCCTCCATTCTTCCCAGGGGACTCAACCTGCTTACGGAGAGAGGCAGGAAGTTCGAGAACCCACACCTGGCAGGAGGAGAGGCCAGGAGCCTGGTAGAAATGCTGTGGTGTTGCCCCCCTCACGGGTACAAAACCAGGAAGGAACAGATTTGCCTTCCGGTCTCCCTCAAGGTCAGGGACAGTGTTAACGTTTGTCAGGAAGGAAAGGAGGAACTTTTTCTGGGGACAGCGTGTGTGTCCAGCGCTGCCACCGACATTATTTGATTGCACGTAAATTCTCACTGAAATCCCATCGAGGCGTTATTACATATCCCCATTTTGCAGCTGAGGACACTGAGCCTCGGGGAGGCAAGCTCATACAGCAAATGCCAGTCCAGCTTGCATTCGAACACAGGTCTTTCTATTGCCAGGCTATGCCATGTCCATTCTACTTCCTTGTCTGTTGGTTTCTTTTCTTTCTTTCATGATTTATTTATTTGAGAGAGAGAGACAGTGGGGGGAGGGGCAGAGGGAGAGAATCTGCAAGCAGACTGTCTGCGGAGCCCGACGTGGGGCTCGATCCCACAGCCCTGAATCACGACCTGAACCGAAACCAAGAGTCGGTCGCCTAACTGAGGGGGCCGTCCAGGCGCCCCTGTCTGTCTGCTTCAAAGGACAACACCATCTGGCATCTCAACCTTTCTGTGAGCCTCGATTCTTTTTTGCCTATTCCCCTTGCATACGGTGACTAACACAATGGAATCTGTTACCCACAATCCTCTCTATTGGCATTTGTTTTAACAAGTGCCATAAATGTTGTTTCATTTTACATTTCCCAGAGGAGCTCACAGTCTGGCAGGTCTGGAGACTTACCAAAGACTAGTGGCAAAACGAGGGCCCTGGCTTTCTCTCCTCCTTCTAGCACCTATGCTATGTCACTGCTAGGGCTAAGGCTTCTTGGAAAAACCATTCCAAGGTGAAAGAAGAGAGGCCCCGCACAGGCCAAGCGGGCTATTTGCAGTCTCCGAAGGAAGACAGTTACTCTCAGGCCTCAGTCCAGGAAACTCAGGTGGAATATTTGAGATGGGGCAGGTCTCCATGTCTCAGCAGAGACTCACATGCATCCAATGGGTTTCTTTTTTAATGGTTTGGTCAGAGACTTCAATTGCAGCAAATGTTCCCCCCCTCCCAGTCTTAACACAGGGTATTTTGTCTGATTTCACTCAATAGATCCAACCGAGTGCGAGTTGGAAGTGTATGATTTTTTCCTCTGCAGGGACCTTTTTCTGTGTGTATTTTTGGAATGGTTCTTTATTCTGATTCATGTCCACATACACCTTCCAGTAGCTTCTCGGCTCAGCCAGAGTTTATTTCCTTTGATACGATGTTGAGTGAGGAGTCTTTTAAGTCTCCATCTCTGTTCCATACTTAGTAATAGGAATCCTGGAGGGCTGGATGGATACAATTTGTTTATGTATTTCATGAAACACCTTGCTCTTGTTAGTAGCGCCTACTGCATTGGCATTCGGCTTTCTCCGAGAACTAATTTAACATCTTTACCAAAATGAATCCTTGACTTCCTGGCAGACTTAGTATCCTACCACCTCTTGGCTTCTATCGTTTCTGCTAAAGATAATGACTCTTTCTCAGGTGTGAGATAGTTAACTACTCTTCCCGTAGAGCCCGTGTCTTTCTTCTGGAAGCTATAAAACACTTAACACAGTTATCTGAGGTTTTTATTTTCATTTAAGGGAAATAAAGCAACTATGTTTTCTTCCTCCGTCTCATTAAGAATTATAAAGAAGTTGGGTTGTGCTAAAAATGCATATATATTTATATACATATACATATATTAAATATATATACATGTATTAAATCCTAGGAGGAGGGGAGACTGGCCGATTCAGCCCTGGAGCTAATGCTGTGACCAATTAAGTGCAAATTTCTTTCTGACGAAACCTTATGGGTGGGCATATATTTGTCCTTGGTTGGCCTGTCCTAAGAGGACACAGATAAGAGACTGGATAACAGAAGAGAGTCATGCTGTGCTCAGGCAGCCACAGCCCCACTCTTCGCTCCTAAATCAGTCCTGCCCACGCTCCCCAGGGAGAAGCGGGGGGGGGGGGGGGGGGAGGAGGGCGGGCATTGCTTCTCGGCTGCTCTGCTGTTAACTAGCAGAGGGCCTCCAAGAGACAGAAGGCTCCTGCCGAGAAGATGAGCAAAGGGCAATGGCCAGTGAGGAGAAGAAGGCAGAGGGAGGGCTCAACCCACTTCTTTCTGTCTTTCGTGCTTGAAATTGGTGTCCTTCCAGGGGCTGAGGTTGGGAAGGCTGTGGACAGATCTGAGCGGCCTCTGGCTATTGTTCAAACTTGTTATTATGGAATTTGCACAGCTCTTTCTTGCAAAGGGAATTGATAACATACTTTAGCTGCAAATAAGTCTCCCCATGTGGCATTTAGCCCCTTGTCCATTTCTTGGAGGAAGAAGCCGTACCTGCATGAGACTCTCATCTCCTCCTCTTCTCCAATGACCCAGGAGTTGTAGAGCCCCTGGGATCCCAGAGTCAGAGGAGCCGGAGAAAACAACAGGGGTGCAGTCTGTGGCCTTTCCTCCCAAGCAGAGCCTATGGTCAAAGCAGGCCCTGCCACCTGTGGGCAGAGTTGGCTAGAGGATGATGGCATTCCCAGACTGCAGCGGGCATAGCCTGGCCACAGTGCAGCCCCTGCCCACTCAGCAGGGTATTAGTGGTGGGCATTGTGCTCAGAGCACTATTCTAGCCACCCCAAAAGCATCTGCAGTGTGCTCTTGGCTTGAGAGATGGAGCTAAGAATTCCTTAGACCCTAGAGTTAGAGCTAATGTTGCTATATGACCATACTTCATTCGCCAAGGAATGAGGGTCCTAATGGAGCTTTCCAGATAACTGAACTATCATCCTTCCAATGTTTACATTTTGTTCAAAATTTTACTGTTTTCTGCTGGTGGATAGGACCTTTTTTCCCTCTGGTTTTTGTATACTCTCTTGCCCCACTAAGCAGAAAATAGTCACATCCCAGCTTATGATTGGAGTTGGACCGAAACTTCACTTAGAAATTCATTGCCTTAAATTTGGAATCTGTAGTATGATCTGTAACTTGTTTAAACAACTCATATATACATTTGAATATGCCTAAAAAATTCTCTCCCAGGACACACAAGAAGCTGTGGACGGTATGTCAGTCTGGGGATGGAGACCAGGATAGGATGGGAAAGAGGAATTCATTTTTTGGTTTATACTCATCTGTACTGAGTAATTTTTCCTTTACTTGGACATATATTATTAATATAATTTAGTATTATTGGTATAATTTATATATATATGAATATATATTCATATGAATATTAAAGCTAGGGGTTGGGTTCCCAGGCTAGCTCCCAAAACCCATTCAACTCCCGATGTAGCAAGCAATAGTAAGAGTGGATATTAGATCTTAGCCCCTTCTGTAATCCGTTTCTATGGAAAACCTGAGTCCCAGAAATATTTCCTCCTTGCCACTTTCTCCCCACATGTCCCTCTCTCTAATAAGTGCTGCCCTAGAAATAGGAGGAGGAACTTCGTCTTCCTGTCTGCAGATAACCATGGTGCATGAGGATTGCTCTCCTTCTAGAACAGTCAAAAGAGGGGACCCAGCATGGTCAGGCCCTCTAAGTTGGAGAGAAAGTCACATTTACTAAGCACCTGTCCCAGACTTTGCTGGTTTGCTTCCGACCATCCAGGGAAATAAGTCAGGACACCAAGGTTCTCAGAGGTTTAGTAACATCCCTGAGAGTGCCTTCTAAAAATCGACAGAGCTGAGCTTCCAACCTGTAAGCTTGGGCAACTGTCCTTTATAGATAAGTGACCATTTGGCAGAATCATTTCTTTATAAGAGGGCTATGAAAGTCAAGCAGACATAGGCACTTTGGACACTGCCTGAGGTTCCGTAAGATCCTCTGTCATGGATCCGATCCCTTATTAGATGGGAAGCGACGGGAGGGTGGGAGCCTGTTCCGGTCACCTTTGCAACTGCAGCGCCTAGCACAGTCCTGGAAGCATGGTCAATGCCCCATAAATGTTTGTTTGAGTAACAGGAAATATTATTGTCTGCTCTGCTCTGCTTCCTAAGATAGGAAATTGGAATCATATTTTTTTTCCAATGGCAAATATCGAAACGAGAAACATATTTTCTCATTAACCTTCAAGTGATTAGGAAATTCAAATAACTGAAGTGTTGTAAGGAAATTTCTTGGCTTATAAAGCATCCATCTATAGGAACAAATTGAAGGGGATGCCATTGTGAGGCAGAAGAGTTTGGCAGGTTCTAGAACCTAACCGCCAAGTAGAACATTTATTCTGCTCTTTCCCTGGGAAAAACCTTCTCCCACCACCATCTAACCAACCTACAAGCCAACTCAGAACACAACTAAAAGTCAGGGCAATGTGACCTTGCCCTTAATTTGAAGCATACTCTGCAGCAACTCAAAGTTGTTGAAAGTAAGAAAAGAGCCCATTTTTCTCTAATATATTACCTGATTTTCACAATGTGACAGTGTCTCTTCTGGGGGCTCTATGTGCATTAATTTATTGCACTCTGACCACACAACCTTATGAGTTGGGTGTGATTATTATTTCCATTATTAGAGGAACTAAAGCTTGCAGAAATTAAATTACTAACTAGTAGCAGAACTGACATCAGAACCAAGGTCCTCCATAGATCATCTCTCTTAGAACACAAAGACTAATTGCTTCTCAATAAGATGGAGATGGAGATGGAGTCACCTGAGTCCATCCACACAGGCGATCAGTGGATCAAAAGCTACTATTGGGACCAAGAACTGACCATTGGAAGTGGCAATGGCAAAGGCAGTCTTGACCATGGCAAGAGCTACTTTGAAAGAGTGGTGAACTAGAAACTTATTTGCCTTTAAGAACAAAAGAAAGAAGTGGATACAAGGAGCATAGACAATTCTTTTGATGAGTTTTGTTGTAGAGGGCAGCTGAGAATTGGGGGCGGTAGTTGGGGAGGGAAGTGGCGTCAAGGAAGAGTGAACGTAGTAGGATGTCTGTATAGTGAGGCGAATGCTCTAGGACAGAGGAAAAGGGTAATTTAGGTAGGAAGGGGGAAAAGCCACATGAGAGAGGACAGGATCTGATCCACAAAGGAGGATGTGTCCTTAGATGGAGCAGAGATGGTTCACCCATAGTAACAGGAGAGGAGAAGGAGAAGTAGTGCAGGCAAATGGAGAGGGATGGCTGGGCTGTACACAGGTCCACTTGAGGTCAGTAATCATGAACTGGAAATAAGGCGTGATGCTGTGCTTCTCCAATCGTGTTTAGCCGCGTGCTGACCGATAGAAAGTAGAGAATCCGATTTTATCAGTGTTGTGGTTTTTCCAGGTGGGTGGTATGGAGAGAGGGGGTGGGAGGAGATGAATCTGAAGGTGTAAGTAGTATGGAGAGAGGGGGTGAGGGAAGATGAATCTGAAGGTGTATGTAAAAGAGAAAAGATAATAATGAACCCAGAAACTAAGGTGGATAAAGGAGGAAGAGAGGTCCTGAGGAGAATAAGGGACAGAGAAAAGGTCATGGCATAAGCAAATCATAGGTGCTGCAAGGCTCAAAGAGACATTGGATTAAGATAACAGTAGACTGGAAAGGTAGGGGGTGGTGGGTGGAGAGTAGAGTACTTGACATTGAGATTATGGATGGTGTCCCTGTGAGAGCAGGGAGCTGCGATAGATGGAGGAGGGCAAGGAAAGGAGACAATGCTGGAAGTAGATTGTGCTGGTGATGAACCATGAATTCCTGAGCGCAAACGGGAGGATTTTAGGAGGTGGGAGAGGTTGGAGTGACACCTACAAACATTCACCCCGCACATTCACCTCTTGGATTTGGGAGCTCCGATTGTCGGGAGTGGGGGGAAAGAAGAGGACAGAGAGGCTAGGCGGCTCAGTGACGAAGCCCCACCCTGCCTTCCCGGCATCCCTCCTTCCTTGAGCAATGGCTGGCCACAGTGGCTTCATTCTGTCCTCTCAGGTAATTTGTAAACCCAAAGCTGACAGTGGAAAACCCAGAGATGGCTGAGTGTTTACAGAATTGGAGCACACTGGCACAGATCCAGGGGCCCTGAGGCTGCTGCAGCTGGTGATCCGGTCGCTCTGAGACTAGACGGCTCCCCAGAGGTTGCCCAGACTGTTGACTCCCACTGTCAGTCTCCAAGTACAAGGACGGAGAAGGGACAACCATTTCCCAGGTTTACTCCTTCCTTCCTCTTGACTCCTCCTGGCATCAGAGCACATCCCTAAAGCCCAGAGCTGTCCCAGGCAGAACAGTCAGTCAGTCCTGGGGGAAAACACAAACTGCATCTGCCCAAGTTACTCAGGCCGAGGGCCCAGAGAGGGAAGTTCCCACAATCTAATATGAATTACTTCAGGACCTGGATCATAACTTCTGTCATCTACATCCTGTATTTGAAACCACTCAACTCTTTATGTAGTAGGAGGAGCACTGCTCTGCTCTCCTCAGTCTCTCTCTCTCTCTCTCTCACACACACACACACAAACACACACACACACACACACACAATCACAGTGGGGGCACTCCTATCCCTAAGTTATTTAACTTCGGAGGCTCAGTTTTCCTACCCGTGAAATGGAGCCATCTGTTTGAACCAGGTGGTCTCTTAAGGGGAGGAAATATTGCTTGGACTGCAGTTAGGCTTCAGGTTCAAAAAGAAGGAGGGGTTTGGGGGCACTCGAAGTTCCTGCTCGCCTGGTGCAAGACAGATGCAATCTCTGAAAATCCTGCATCTCCCCAGGAGGAGCCCGGAACAAACGATTTTCCAAGCATCGGAGTAGGGCAGACGTCATACAAGAAGGCAGGAATCGTTTTAGAACTGGTTACGCTCCAGTTTTTAATAAATGGTCAGAGGGGGTGGGGGCGGGGGAGGACATCCTCCAACAGGGAGTTGGGAGGCAGCGCGCGCGCCGCTGCCGAGCGTGACGGCCGCGGTCGCCTAGCAACCGGCGGCGGGGATGCGCACGGGGCCCCCGGCCTGGTGGGCTCGGGGAGCTCGCCGCCGCCACTGCCGCTTACCCGCGGGCCTCCGGGACCCGCCGCGAAACTTTGCGGCTTCTCGACGCTGGGGCGTCGACGCGAGGCCGGGCGGACGCAGCGATGCGCCCCGCGGGCTGAGGGCAGAGGATGAGGTCGCGGCCCGGCTGCGCCCAGCCCGGGGACCCGCGGGGTCGTACCCGCGGAAAGTTGGCGCGCACCTGCCCGGAGCCTGGGAGACGCTCGGTCCCCGGCCCGAATTGTCCCCGCAAGTTTCTTTGGCAATTTCTTATCCGCCTTCGATCGGGTGTCCCGAACCCCGCCTGGCCCCCGGGTTCACGGAATCCCATCTCTGGGAGAGAGAAACCCGCGCTTTTCTAAGGGACCTGCGCGGTAACAGATGTTTGATCGATCTGCCCTGAATGATTGCGATTCTGTTTTTGTTTTCTGCTTTTTTTTCTTCCTCCAGACAGTGAGTTTGTGGAAGCCTCGCCCGCGCCCTACAGCCCGGAGGAGTTAGGTAAGTCTAGCCCTTTTGCCTCTTCTTCTCGGAATTCCGCCCGAGACCCTCGAGTCTGGGGGTGCCCAGACACAATCCGCCGCAGGGGAGGAGGGAGGGGGGCACGGAACACTTCCCCGGGGTCATGTTCCTTTCGCGGCGGGAACCGGCCTTTTCTCGGTGCGTGTGCTTTGGGGTGGCGGGGAAAGTGTCAAATGTGGCGTGTGTGTGTGGGGGGGGGGGTGTGGGTGTGTGTGGGTGGGTGTCCAGGTCGATGGTGCTGCTGGTGCGTGTGCTTTGGGGTGTCGGGGAAAGTGTCAAATGTGGCGTGTGTGTGTGTGTGTGTGTGTGTGTGTCCGTATGTGTGTGTGTGTGTGTGTGTGTGTGTCCCCACGTCGATGGTGCTGCTTTGAGGAGCAAGGGACAGCAAACTTCCCGGCCTGGGGCCTCTGGAAGCAGCCGGGCTCATCCTGCCTGGAAGGACGCGCCGGTGGCTGGCTCTGCCTAGCTAAGTGCCTTGCCTGAGAAGGACATCGTGAGGGTCGTCCCTAAGCTGAATGTAACCAAGTCGAGGGCCCCAAAGGGTGGTCTAGTCACCACCAGGGAGCTGCATTCCTCCCTGGTTTCTGCTCCTCATTCAGCCTGTAGGTGTCTGGGAATAGGGCATTTCATCCACCTATGTGGAGCCTGTCCCTGTAGTGTAGATTTGTGGTGGGTGAACTGCCACACTCCTGTCACAGACAGACTTCCTTGTGCGGAGGGAAGGAAATTTGCATCGTCAGGATCCCTCTAAATATTCCTGCCACCCAGTCTCACTTCGGTGGCTCTGTGGTTGGTTTCTTTCTCTTTCTTTCTTTCTTTTTTTTCCCCCCTCCCTCACTTTCCGGTTTAGTTTAGGTGCTAACAATCTGGGCTGTCAAATCTGTCCTTGCTGTTCTCTTATCACCAGCTTGAAAATCTTGCCCTCCTAGCCTGGAATGATAGCTGTTGAAAAATGTTGATCCACAGTAACATTCTCAGCCTTGTTTCTGGTCAGCCTCTCCTCCTGGGATGTATGTCCTTACCGCATCCCCACTCCACCTGAAGTAAAATCCCACCTCAGCAATGACTTCCATTCATTTCCCTGAGCCCGGCACCCAAAATAGGTCTGGATCAAGGATGGCAGTCTGAGGCAGGAGACAGTACGTGTTTTGTTCAGAAGCTGTGTTTCTGACAAGTTGTGAGGCAATCCTATCACTGTAAATGGAATCATAGATTAAATGCATAACCAAAACTAGCTTTTAAAGGCTCACTATAGTGAATCCTTTTATGAAATGAAAATGCCATCTAAACCGTAGCTTTGCAGGAAGTGATTTATTAAGTAGGCACATTCTTGGTGATCTGCTCCCCTCGTGTATAATTGTGTATTAGTGACACCACCATCAGCACTCCACACTGTGACAGAAGCTCTTTGGTTCTCTTAAATTATAGATAAGCATAAGCAGTGGCAGGCTGAGCATTCCTTGCTCTGAGAAGCCACCTGTATAACTCCTAAATTTGGTTTGCATTCACAGAATGATTTATGTACCAGAGAGGCCCAGGTGTTTGACCTTCTTTCATTTCCATAACTACTTCCGGGAGCAACAGACTGGACTGCCCTCAGTGCTGAGACACTGATAAATAGGGGCAGCCCTTCCAATTAGTGGTAGAGAATAAGCAGGCAACCTTCTTTCTCTTCAGTACCCCTGTGGGAAATGCCCAGTTTCTCATGAGGAGATGAGAGCCTTACAGGAACCTTGGGGTTCCCTCTTGGGCTCTGAAAACACAAGTCTGGCAGCCTGACACCAGGGTTCTCACTGCTTCATCATCCTTAATAGATTTGGTAACTAGCCTGTTTTCTCATCTTTGAGAAGCTGGGGTTGTGCCAGGTGACCTCTCAGGTGTCATGCAGATGCTGCGAGGAGCCATAAGCTATGGGTATTTATTATTTATATTCATGTGCCATGCTGTTCGAGTGCATGGTGTCTCCAAAGGGGTATTCTCTCCTTGACAGAGCAGCTCACTGGATGCGACTGCATTGTTTCCATGCTGCTCAGATCAAAGAGGAAGCTGGCATTTATTTCTCCCTTGGAAAGAGTCATGATAGTTTTTGGTGCTTTTCTTAGAAGCACAGTGGGAAAAATGCCTCTTACAGCAGTTGATGAGCTTGTCAAGCAGCCATTCTTTCTGGAACACAGATGAACACAGAATCAACCCCTGGCCAGAACATTAGGGACCTGAAGAAGAGGTAGAGGGACGTCATAAAAACTTAGTTTGAGGGGCGCCTGTGTGACTCAGTCGGTTAAAGCGTCCAGCTCTTGATGTTGGCTCAGGTTATGGTCTCAGGGTCCTGAGATGGAGTCTGAGTTGGGCTCCCTGCTGGGTATGGAATCCGCTTGGGATTCTCTCTCCCTCTGCCCCTTCCCCCCCAAAAAAACAAACAAAAACTTAGTGTGAATTCTATCATTGCACTTCCTTGTGACCTTGGGCAGGAGACTAAACTGCTCTGAGCCTCAGTTATCTCCTCAACCCAAATGGAGACCTTGCATGGATGTTGTAGATGGTGTCTGTAAAGCCCTAGTACCATGTGCAGGTCTTTAGGAAGTGCTTGCCGCTGTTATTATTATTATTATTATTCATTTGAAAAGTACTTATTTCCTGTGTTTGAAGGATAGAATGGCTCTTATCAATTGTCCCATTGATTAACCAATACCATTTTTATTTCTAGAAATTTCTCTGCCACTTACCTGGTCTACAAAAACAGATACTCAGGGATGGTGATCGGGTCAATTGAATTATTTAGTAATTTGTCCCTGAAGTAGCACGTGGAATGATTTTCCATCTGAGGCCTTTGGTGGCAACCCTACTACTTTCTTGTGGCATGAATGGTGGTCAGTTTCACCTCCAAATTTTCATCTAAGTCTCCAAATGAACTACACTGGCCCCTTAGTGGGTTTGTTCTCAGTGTTGCAGCAAGATCGTGTAATGAAATTTAAGTTACACAAAAAGGGGGTTTTGGAAAGGCAGTAGAGACAAGAGTCTATCTCTAGATGAGTGCCGTATTGAAGGCTGCCTATGATGGAGAATCCAGAAATAAGCCCCCTCTCTGTCGTGGTGCCATTTTCTGAGGAGGCAAAGCCCCCACCTCTTCGTTGCCTTTCTATAGTCCCATCCATGGGCAGAAGTGCTAGCCATCTGAGCGGGTAAGAAGGAATGCCTGGAGAGTTGAGATGAACCCAGATGTGACCATGTCTGCCCCTGTCTAGTAACTTTGATTGACGCCCCCCCCCCAACCTGGAGGATAGGTACTTGATTAGGCAAGGGAGGACCTCCGTGATCTGCATCACCCCCACCCGCTCTAACTTTCTAGTTATATTTGAGCCAGGGGCGGTCCCCTAACCTCAGCTCTATTTCCTGTGCCTGCATGCTCTCCTTCCCTCTTCTCCTTTTCTCCTACCCCTCTTTCAGCACTAAGCCCTTGTGTCACATCCTCCTGGTGGTTGTCCACCCTGCACATTAAAAGTGCCGAGACCAAGCCTTCACCCTGACCAGTTACATCAGAATTTCTGCAGTGTGGCCCCAAACATCAGCGTTTTAGCAGTGTGCTTTTTCAAAATCACATTTCCAATGTGCCTGGGTAGCTTAGGCGGTTAAGTGTCTGACTCTTGATTTCAGCTCAGGGCTTGATCTCGGGGTTGTTTCACTGGGCATGGAGCCTACTTAAAAAATAAATAAAATAAAAAAATAAAAATTTCAAGTTATTCCAGTGCATAGCCAAGGTTTTGAGCTACTGCACTAGATGGTGGCCACTTTGTTCTTTGTAAATCTTGCTGTCACATAGGGCCTGGCTTCAGTAAATGCTTGTTGAATGAGTGAATGAGGGTCATTCTTGGGATGCTTTGTCTTCTCAGGTACATATCTCTAAGATTGGCCCCTCTGCTTGTTATAACTGTGCGTTGGGGACTGCATCCTTTGACTTGTGCCCTATAGCTCTCTCCTTTGTTCCTTCTTTAGCTTATCCAGTTTATTTTTTACCTTTCTTAAAAGTCAAAGTTTTAAAACCGTTTTTCAGTGTAAAAGTAACACATGCTTATTTTAGACAATTTGGACGTTAGCAAGAATGGGACGCAAATCCCCTCCCACCATCCCAAAGCAGACAGGTCCCATGTTCCCTTCACTTTTCCTAATGTGTTGTCCTCTGGGCTTGCTTGACCCGCTGGCATGCCTCAGTAAGCTCAGTTGCTGCTGTCTGTGCTCAGACCCTGTGAACTTCCCCGCGAGTCCTGAAAGGAGTGCTCTTGAACATAGCATTCTCGGGAGCCACCAGGGCTAACTCCACTGAGGGCCGTGAGAAGGAGTTTAGTTATGTAACTCTTTATCTTCCTCATTCAAGCAGGATGTCAATGGACTTTATTAGAATAAATGATAACATTTGTGTAACTTCTTTAAAATAATAACTTAAATGTTTACCAACCTACCCCCTTGCCCTCCTTAGATATGAGATGAGTTTGCGGCTCAGCATGATCAAGGTGGTGTTTCTTGCTTGTGTTATAGTCTAGTGTTGAATTGTCTCAACCTGGAGGTAACATACTCACTTCTCATATTCCAAAAGTGAGAACTAGTCCCACAGCCTCACCTAGACAAAGGAGGATGGGAAATGTAGTCTAGAATGTGCTAGGAAGAACAATTATATTGGTGATCACCAGCAGTCTCTATCAGTCATATTGCTCAAAGCACAATGACGGGGCCACATCCTGGCCATGGAGGTGCTCTGTCTCTGTATTATTGAGGATACAGGCTTGGCTGCTATAACAAAGGCTAAAATGACAGTGACTTAAACAAGAAACAAGTTAGTTTCTCTTTCACTTAGAGCATTAGCTAAGCAGTCCCGTGCTGCTCTGGTGGCTTCGTTGTGCTCTGATGTCCTGAAGTGTTGCTTCCACACTGTTTAGGGTGGCTGCTTCAGCCCCTATCATCACGTCCGCATTCCAGTCCATAGGAAAGACAGGAGGAAAACGGAGGGCACAACCCGAACGAAGCTGGGCACATCATTTCACTTATATCCTTTGACCTGAACTTTAGTCAGGTGGCCATACCCAGCTCCAAGAGGACTGGGAAATTTAGGTGGGAGTAAAGTGGAGTCTGTTAACAGAGGAATGATTGGGTAGGGTGCAGGCAGAAAGAGGTGCTGGATACTTAGTAAGCTTTAATTTTTTTTTTAAAGATTTTATTTATTTGACAGAGAGAGCACAAGCAGAGGGAGAGAGAGGGAGAAGCAGGCTCCCTGCTGAGCAAGGAGCCCGATGTGGGACTCGATCCCAGTCTTGGTGGTTAAGAACATGGACCCGGAGTCATACTGTGTGGGCTTAAATTTTACTTGCTTCACGACCTTGAGCAAATGACTTAATCTAGGTCTCCATTTCCTAATCTCTAAAACCATGCATCAGCTACTTTCTGGTGCTCTGCCAGGCACACTTGCCATCCTTCGCCATTCTGCTCTGTGTCTTGAAAAACATACCTTTTGGAATGTATTATCTGGCTTCCAGTTGGATTGGGCCAGTGGGAGGCACTGGCAGGATATGCGGGTGCGGTGGTGGTGGGGGCAGTGGAAAGAAAGAGATGTCAGGGGGCTGATTCCCTTCCTGGTAGGCTGTGTTGTCCTAGGCCACGGCTCCTCCAGCCAGAGTCACCCTCCTAGCATCAGACCTTGCTGGATTCTGGAATCTCCTCTCCTGACCTAGGGTGGCAGTGGCTCCCCACTATGGCTGCCCCTAGGGGGCTTCTTCATGGCTTCTTTTCCCTTCACCCTGCTCGGCACAGTGTTGTCAGCAGGGCCTTCATTAGACCCTCTTCAGGCACAATCCGGGCACATGGTCCATTTCCTGCGAGGGCCCTGGCTGACACGATGGGGATGATAATAGTACCGGCCTCAGACCACGGGGGTGAGAAGTGAATGCACTGAAGGACTAATGCTCGAGTGCAGCGGCCATCATTAAACGTTTACTGTTTTCACGCCCCTAGGCAAGTGCTCTGATACCTTCAAGCATGGTCAAAACCTTCTGAGAGTTTTAATTTTTGGCCTATGAATTAAATAATATTGTCGCTCATCTGCCCTCCCCCACCCTATGTTAGGAGGATACGACAAGGCTCAAGACTTGTGAACAAATCTGTTCCAAGTCACATGTATCCTCCATCCAAAGTTTCTTCCTTTCCATTATATGGGGATGAATAAGGAGAAAGATGCTGGGCTTATTGTTCACCTATTCTGTGCTGAGCACTTTACATGTATAAACTGTCTACTCAGCTTCCCGCCTTGGAGTTTGAATCATGTCACCCACATTGATGCCTTCAAATATATCAACTTCTGAAGATTTGCCTGCCCAGATCAAGTCTTTCTCAAAGGCTACCCTCCAATGTTATGTCCAATAATTCTCAGGAGTGCTTATTTGCATCCACAGTCAGTTCTGGATGCTCTAAGCTTTTTGCCAGGGGAGCTAGAATCCAGACACCTCCCTGAGGCCCGTGGACACCGTGTTAACTGCTCCGTGTCCTCTGTTCTTTAGAAACCGGTGGCCACACGATGCTGGCCATGGCTGCTGCCGTCCCTGCTCATACCAGAACCTGGAGGCTTGACGTTCACTTGCGAGCATGGCTGGCTTCCCGGTGTCCTACCCTCTGCTGGCTGCAGGGGTGAGGATACCACTCTTCTCTGTGCTCTTTCAGCCTCAGAGTGGGTCCGGGGCCTTCTCATTGCTACATAAGCCCAGACCCACCAAGAGTCTGGGATCAGGCTGGCTACCTGCCCTGTGCTGGCTGGCCTCCCAACAGCCAGGGCCAGTCACCCCTGCCTGGGATCCACCCCAGATCGCTCCACCCTTGGAAGCCTGTCTATCTGCCTTCCTCCTACCCAACCCCAAGCATAGCTTCTAAGAGGGAGGGAGTGTTCACCCCCTTTTAGCTTTCTCTCAAGATGACTGACAGCAGGAAATTCAATTCCCTTCACAGGAAAACTCACCCTGCCGCAGGGTGTGGGCCGGCCTCCTGGGCTCCCACGGAACAGCCACAGAAGAGTCCACCATTGGTGTAGTTGCCTAAATCTGGGCAACTCAGTCTCTTCCATGATGGATCTGGTTGGGGATATCAGCTCATTTCATCCTCAGAACAACTCCGGGGAGCAGAAGGAATTATTTTCACATTATGGAGGAGGAAACAGAGGCTCACACTGGTTAAATGATCTTCCTCAAATCACACAGCTAGTTAGAGGCAAACCTTGATTAAAAATATAATCTCTGGGGCGCCTGGGTGGCTCAGTCGGTTAAGCGGCTGCCTTCGGCTGGGGTCACGATCCCAGGGTCGTGCTCAGCGGGGAGTCTGCTTCTCCCTCTCCCTCTATACTGTCTCTCAAGTAAATAAATAAATAAATAAATTTAAAAAATATTATCTCTGTCTCCAGAGCCAATCTCAGTTTTCTGGGGAGGAGACTATACAGGTTGCCCTCCTCCCAGGGGGATTTGGTTGTGGATTGAATGCAATAAATTATGTAGGAGGAACTAGCCCAGGGCCTGACAGTACAGTACATGACCATTCTATACATATTTGCTGCATATATGCATGAAGGGTGGGTGCTCAAAGCTACATACACGTATTTTTGTTTGTTTTTAGACCAACAAATGACGATCAATAGGCTCCAAAGGAATTTTCCATAATGGGATCTGAAGCAACAACCAGAAAAACTCCTTCTAGCTTCTTCCTTCATTCACTTCCTGCTCTCCCTGCTCCGTATTACAGCCTAGAGTCCCTATGACAGGAAACCTCTGATGGTTTCCCTGTGGTGATGGTGCTCATGCTATTTCTAAAGGAAACTAAACCTCGGCAGCAGCGTGATTTGTAGCACAGTGGTAGGAGCTCGGAGAGGAATCTGAAAATGTAACTAAGGACAGGTGGGCTCAGGCTCAGGTATAAAATTCACCGCCATGCTCCTTATGTTTGTTTGTGAAATGATGCCGTGCGTGGCCCACGAGATGAAGCTTTATTTCACGTTGTTCTAGTTGGGAGAGAGAAGGGAACAGGAAAGGGAAATGACAAATTCTGGGGGATAAGTGGTTATTTACCTTGGCTAAACAAAAGAAAGAGCAAGGAAGCAGATACGGAATAATGGGATAAAACACTCACACACACTACACAGGAAAATGGGAAGGGCATTTTCCTTGCCAGAGAGATGCTTATGCTAGAAATATATAGGCCTGTGTCCAGTTACTCCTGACTGTTAAACACAATGTGACTACCTAGGAACAATAATATTTCATCGATTTTGAGCACTACTGGAATCTAGAGAGTGTTAAGTCACCAGCTTGATCTGTTCAGGAGTACTGTGGTTATGATTTCTGGGTCACGTTCTTACTGGATGATCATTCTGGAATATGTCCTCTCTGTATTTTTCTCAAATCAGTTTTGCTCAGGGTGGGCACATTTAAATGATTTGGTATCTCTGTGTTCTCTCTCTCTCTGTGTTCCTCCTCCTTTCTCCCCCCCCCCCCTTGCTCTCTGTCTCCCTCCCTGGCCTCATCTGTGCCTCGGTTTCTCTGTGTCTGTCTCCTCCCCCTTCCTGCTCTGGTTCCCTCCTCCCTTTTCCCATCTTAAGTTGGAATATGGACAGAAAAAGCAGTGCTTGCCTTCCTAGGGCCCTCTGCCAGAAAATGGAACAGGTCAAATTATAAAAAAGGATAAAAAAAGACTGCTCTTTGGCAAAATGGGGGAAACAGATGTTCAGGGGTGGTTTTGCTGTCTCTAGCTGTGTGCTGGCTGCTGAAAACGCTCTCCTTATAGGCTCGCTAGTTACAGACATTCATCTTCATGACACACGTGTGGTTATTTTAATGTCAAATATGTATATATATTTATCTCTGCCTAATTCGCCTCTCCCCGTGACCTTTGTACCCCCAAATCCAGAGTTGGCAACATTACTGACCACCTGGTAGCAAGATTTATTTTCAAACTCAGAGGTTTTGTTTTGTTTTGTTTTCAACAGTGGGCACCATAGCTGCTTTCTGGTCACTGTTTAACAGTAAATATTTTATGGAGACTTCAGGTTTTTAAGAGAATAGAGAAGGGACCTGTGGATGCAGAATCTGGTCTGAAATGAACCCTACAGAAAGTTCGGGGCTGAAGGGGAGTTGAATGATGAAGGTCTACTGCTGGGATGTGTAACCTGCCGGGGCATTGGCATTTCTGTCTCCCAGAGGTTTGCTATTATTCACTGGCTGTTGACCAAAAAGAAAAGTTCGTTATTGTAGCTTTGGTGGTTGTCCAGCCAGAAAGCTTAAGACTGTGTCCTCGACGTAACATATTTCCCTTTTGGCTCAAAAAGTCATTTTCCCCCCAAACTCAAAAGAGGGATTCCAGATTCTGAACATTTGCTATGGACTAGGGTTTGCCAGGCTCTTTTCTGTCCTGTGCGACCCTTGTGTGGGTTAAGCTCACGTGACCACCCGCTGCCTTCACCTCCAGTGGCTCCCCATGTTGTACAGGATCAAACGAGTTGGCGCATCTAAAGCTCTTAGGACAGTGCCTGACAAATGGCCAGGGTTTAGTAAATGCTATCCAATTTTTGCTGCCTCCTCCCTGCCCCGCACTTCCCTCATCACTTTCAGGTATGTCTTCCTTTCTTGAACTCCATCTCATTTCTCCTCCCCTTTTCTGGTCATCTAGTGACACTGAAAGAAGAGAAAAGGGAAAAAATTAACCACAAAAGTATAAAGCCAAAGCCACCACAATCTCAAACAGTGCCTTTGAACAAATTGGAAAAAATCATCCTCTCCAAGTGGATGAAGAGCAGAGACAGGGTTGCCAGTTTAGTGGGTAGAGTGCAAGCTAGATTTCAGCCCCCCACTTCTGCCTCGTTCACTCTCTCAGCCTGGTACTCTTGTGCAGTGAACAGCTTACACAACTGAATGTGGTAGCCCTGATCCCACACTCCCTGGATGACATTCTCATGGATATTTCTTTCCTTTTCTGGGAACTCTTTCAGTGTCGTGTACATAATAAAAAGACTAAATTCTCCTTTGATTAATTCTTTTAAAATAAGTTTCCCCTAAATTATTTACCTGATGGGGTTTATTGTCCCTAAGTTCTGATCCCCTGAATAAAACTATGTTTAAAACTTGCCATACCTATGCCAGTAGTTAACCAAAATTTATTTACTCCAGTTCAAATGGCAGTTTTAAATGCACTATAATAAAAAGAGCTGATATTTGTTGAGTGCTTTCCATGTATTAAGTATCTTGCTAAGAAATTTATGTCAGTCATCTTGAAACAATCCTGTGAGGCAGGTACTATTATTTCCCTCATTTTACAGATGGGGAACTGAAGCCTGAACACGTTAAATAACTTGCCAAGTCGCACCTGGTGGGTGGTAGAGCCAGGGCTTGAGCCCGGCTCTGTTCTTCACTGCTAGGGTTCTTAACCCACCATCCCAATTCCAGAGTAAGTTATGAGAACCCAAACTCCTGATCCTCAGTGGCAGATTCTTGGCAGAACCGTGATTTGCAGTCAGGTCTATCTGACCGTAGAAATATGGGCTGACCTGTTTACAATCCTGCATACAACTTGCCACGCACTGCAGGCTAGGCTTGGGGGCACAAGGGTGAAGAGACACAATCCTTTCCTCAAAGAAGTGACGACCTAAGGCAGGGAGAAAGACCAAGTAACAGAAAATTTACAAGGTGGAGCTCTGGCTCCTCCAAGCTGATGGGTACTTACTGACCAGGGACCTTGAGTGGGTTATCCAAATTCTGTAGATCTCAGTTTACTCATCTGTGATATGGGAATGCAAATATGCAAGAGAGCAAGGGTACCAGGCAGGAACAGCATCATATCTGTCTTAGAATAGCTATGGCAGTCCCGGAACCACAGTGAGCTCCTCCTGTAGGGATCGCGCCACTGAGTGCTGAATAACGGAGAACAGGTGAACGAAGTTGAATCTTCTCCCGCATCCGTGCCTGGGGTTTAGCATGGAAACTCTACAAAGTGGGAATGTAACCCCATTAACTCCTTCCTTAAATGCTGGGCCAGGCCTGATACCTCATGGAATCTGTCCTACTCTCAAAAGGTCCTTAACATTTGGCCTGGGGGGGGTGGTGGTTCAGTGGGACAAAGCTGTTAATACCATGTTCATTCGAATTTCACTCCTTTTTTCCATTAGCATCATTGTTGCTTTTTAGGACTATCATCTCCTTGGTGCTGACATTCCACATTGTTTGCCAAATGAGAGACTGAGGAATCCTCTAAGGCGGGTATAGGGACATATCCCTGGGTGGGCAGGTATTTGTCAGAATTAGCAAACAAAAATACAGGATACCCAGTTACGTTTAATTTTAGATGAACAGCAAATGATTTTTTAAAAAAGTATATGTATGTCCTCTGCAATATTTGAAACATACTATACTAAAGAAATTTTGTTGCTTTTCTGAAATTCAAATGCAACTGGTGTCATGTGTTTTATCTGGCAGCCCTAGGTGTAGGTAGCAGCGTCTGGGGATGCTCTGTTCTTTGCACTGGATTTTAGTTTGCTCTGTTAGGAGGCGTGATAAAACACAGCTCTGTTCCTATCACCAGGTATTCAATCCGCACGGGACTCCATTTAGGTGCTTCTATCAATGAGACCTGATTGCTGATGTCTGAGTTCTTTTATCACCTCAATTAGAAAAGGATGTTGGAAATTAATCCTTCCTAGAGTAGAAATCCTAAACAACTCCAGGGATTTGTTCCATGCTCCATTTGTATAACATTATAAACACAGAGCAACTCCTTCTCCTGGATAGGCCGCATGGCTTCTGGAGTCTGGATTTTAAGGTTTTGTTTTTTTCCATTCTCTCTTGTAACAGAAGCTCAGGTCCAATCTTTTCTCTTTTGGAGAGTCAGAACATCTTCATATCCTCCTAGGAGTGGATAACCAGTGCCCTCCTTCTGTAATGCATTGGCACTCAGCCTGTGCTAGATCATCACCAGAGGGGTGACGTATGTGTGGGGGTCCCCCTGCCTGAGTAAACCTGGTTTTGCCAAGCGGTGATCATTATTATAACAGTTTCTTTATAGGGAGGGAAGGAAAACCTGACTTTCTGTTTCTTGTACCCAGTTGTCCGTGTTTGTGTCTTCTAGAGCTTTCAACATTTTTTCTTACTGCGATCCAATATCAGGATACATTTTACATCGAGACTCACACATACAAATTTTAATATAAATATAACTAAGAAGTTGTATGGGATAGTAATTACTCTTATTAGATTGGCTGCATCTGGTATTTTCCATTATGTTTTCTTTTACTTATTTAAAATGCTGCTTAGCCTGTTCAATTGATTTCTACTAATGGGTTGCCAACTGCCATTTAAAAAACAATGCTCTAGAGTGTTATATGGCAAATGGAGAATCAGTCTGTTCTTCCTTTCTTTCTGAAAGCTACCAAAATATTTGAAGATAGCTATCAAATTGTATCTTAATCTTCTCCACACAATGGACCAGAGCTAATACGCTCTGCTTTCTCCATTCCATCATGCTCAACATCTGCAGAGCGCTCTCTAGGTGAGGAAGAACTCAGAGAACTGAACACATGGCCTCACATACAGCTTGACCAATATTTGGCATAGTGAGATCATCAGACCCCTTGATCTCAACCTCCCATCCAAATTACTATCACTCCATCAATCAGTACTCATTGGGAATGGTTACTTAATATTTTAAATTTACCTAAAATAGCTAACCCATTTTTTTCCTGTTTTGTCTATAAGGGTATCTGGAGATATTTTTCCTAATTGGGGAGGGGAGGGGCTCAAATCATGATGCCCATCATTCATGTATCCTGGATCTACCAATGAAATATTCCCAGACTCAAGAAATGTAAACAAAAAGAAACTATGTATCTAGCACAACAACAATTAAATCTCCTCTTACAGTGACTATATTTTGAAAGAAAATGGATAACAGGTTAGTAATAACAGCTAATAATTATGGAGTGTGTGCTGCTTGTTAAGCACAGAGCAGAGAGCTTTATACTCTACATGCCACTGACTCATGCATTTCTCACAACACTTTGAGGTGGCTGCTACTGTAATTACCACTTACTGAAAGAAGAAAAACTGAACTTTAATAAAGTCAGGTCATTTAACCAGTCTTGTAATCAATAAGTGGTAGAGGGGAAGCTGGTCCCAGGCCCATCTGACTCCTCAGCCTGTGCTCTAGAATACTTAACTCAGTATTGAGTCCACATATGGGAAACTACCTTTGGTATGTCACATATCTAGCATGGTGCTTTTATGGGGGGGCTTCATAGATCTTGCTCCCTCCCATAAGGAAGCGGAAGAACTTAGTAGCAAGTTGAGGTCCCTAGCAGCCCCCAGGAGTCTATGGAGAGTGTCTAGATTCATCACTAACCGCACTAGGGTCAGGCCTCATGGTGCTTTCTAGTGGTGCGGTGCTGCCTGGAGGATGGGGAGGCATCTCTCCTGTCCAGGAGACCTGGGAGGAAGAACTGAGTGCTTGGGAAACAACACAGCTCTGCTCTGAACACAGGTTCAAATCCTGACTCTCTCACTGACGCACCATGTGATCTCTGGAAATTCATCTAATCTCACCTTGCCCCTTTTCCTCATGTGTAAAACATGGATAATAGCACCTACTGTGCAGGGTGTTGGGTAAATGAGATAAAATGAGATAAAATGAGATCATGTACAAAATCACCTGGCACAGAAGAGACACCACTCCGTGCATGCTGGTTCAAGACAGAACACTGGGTTCTGATCATTCTTCTACAACAAGCAAGAGACCTGTTCCTTCATTTAGACTGAGATTCGGAGTACATGGAAACGTAGGTTCCCAAATGTCTTATACCAGTGGTTCTCAAAGTGTGGTCCATGGACCAGCGGCATCAGCATCATCTGGAAACTTGTTAGAAATGCAATTCTGGGGCACCACCCTGACCTCCTGAATCAGAAAATCTGGGGCGGGAGGGTAACCCCCTCCTCCCCCAACTGCTGTCTGTTTTAACAAGCTCTTCAGGTGACTATGATGCAGGTAAAGTTTCGGAACCACTGCCCTACTGGTACTGAGGATCTGGGGTCTTTTCCCGTTTTCAGAAGGACTCAGTTGAAGCCTCTGGAGAGACTGCATCTTTCATGTAGAGACTGTGACCAAATACATAGACTGTAGAGTTCACTTTCAGGTTGTTTCCATTTGGTCCTCTTGTTATTGTTTATCCCAAGTTGTTCATTTTCTGACGTTCCTTATCTCTCTCCCACTTAATTTGAAACTCATCTTCTATATACCTTATATCACAAAGGTTGACTGGAAAGGGACTGTTCACAGACACTGGGTAGAGGAGACTGGTAACATTCCTGTGGAACTCTTCCAGGGCCCATCCCTGCAGGCCCTCTCCTCCCTTTGTCTCCTTTAAGTTCTCCCCTCTCATTGAGCTCTTCTCTGCTTCAGAATCTTTGCACATGCTGTTTGCCCAGCTGGAACACTCTGGCCCTCTCTGGCACCATCTTGGAGACGCCTTCCCTTTCCAGCTCCTTTCTCCCCCCTTAGTCTCTGTTACTGCGCCCTGCTCTTGTTCTTCATCACACATAGATCAATGAATTATAGGCTTATTTATATACATGTTAGTTAGAGCCCATATGACCGTACTCACGCACCTGGCAGAGTGTGTGGCTTATTAGTCAGTGTAACCAATAATATGTTTTGAAGGAATGAATGAATGCATGCATCATTGTAGCTCTCCCGTGGCCCTGCTTTCTTTCAAACTCTATTGTGCTTTCAGTTAATCCTTTCAGTTAGTCCTTCTGTTTTTTGGTCTTAATTTTTTCTAGTTATTTCTAATTATTCCCCCCTCTACCTTGAACTTTTCTGAAGACTCTTGTTCTGCTTAGCGTGATACTGGCTTTGTCGCTGACACACAATAAATACTTTCTGATTTCTGGATGGATAACTTATCAGTTAAGATGTGAATTTGAACTCTTCCCCCCCCACTCTGACTCTATGCTGTAAAATAATTTCTTTTCTCCTGAATTGAACCACCTGGAGTGGCTAGAGCCATTAGGAATGGTGAGAGTTTCCCCACTTCTCTGTCTCTGGCATTTAAATTACAAGACATGTCATCTTTAGTGCATATTCCAGAAAGAACCAGAACTGCTATACACGTTGTGGAGGGGCCTTCCTTCTCACTGTTGTTTGTAGCTAAGAACAGAAAGGACATGTTTTCAGAATAAAATACCCAAGCGTCCTTTTCAGAATGGCGGTGACAAGGGCTCTTAAGTACGAACATTCTGACTTGAGTTATCACCAGTTACTGTGACAATCCTTGTTTTTAATAGTGATTTTATGTTGCTGTTGTTTTAGAAACTCAGTATGATTCCAACTTCAGGGGGAAAAAAACCCCAAATATGTCTACATCATCCTTGGAAATAGAGAAAAACATAATTAGTTTTTTGTTCATGAAAAAAGGAAAAGGAAGAAATAACCATATCAAGATATACTGTCGGGTGAACAAAACTGAGGCTGCCTCCTGCTAGTCTGCAATTGGATTCACCCAGCAACTCAACGGAATGATCAATATGGTGGGAAGCTTGGGAACCTGTAAACGGGGACCATTAATTACTCAACTAACCCAGTGGTTCTCAGCGGGGGGCAATCTTACCCCATAGGAGACATTTGGCAACATCTGGAGACATCATTAGTTGCCACCACTTGGGGTGGAGTTGCTCCTGGCATCTACGGGGTGCTGCTAAAACCTCCCTCCAATGCTCAGGACAGTCGTTCATAATGCAGACTCATTTGGTCCAAACTGTTAGTGCTGCCGCTAAGAAACCTTGAGAAAACCAATCAACCAAAAAGTATGAGCTTTCAATACTCCCAAGATTTCTATAGTAACAGTAGCAATTAATAATTGAAATGATTATTACTTATTAAGTATCTGCTACTTGCCAGCGTCTTTGTAAAGAATTCCTAGCTACTGAGTCAGGATCTGACCCCAGGTTTGTTCCGGGACATTGTCTGTATTCTCCCTCCTTAGCATTTTTGTGTGTGTGCATTTTCCCTGAACATGATCGTGTCTACCCTCTGCTGATTGTGTTATCTATCGATCAAATTAGGGGTTGAGTGCATCCTAGGTAATACACTCACAGGAGAAAGCCACGGGCAAGAAGAGACCGGTGTGTCGCTATGCGGGGTGAAGCTAAAAACATCCAGACAAACAGGCCTCAGATCTATAACTTACTAGATGAGTCTAACGCCTATGTAGGATGGTAGCATGGAGACTGGCCTTTAGTAGGTACTTAATAAATATTTGTTGGGAAATGTTTTCATAATCAACAGAGTGCTTGGTGTAAGCTTCAAATGGAGCAAGGTTTTCAAATGCCCTATTCTGTTATATCACATTGAGTTCCTCCTAAAAGCAGCACCTGGTATTTCCAGAAGTTCAGAGGCGCCTCACCTTGTGTATTTCCACTTGCTCTTGACATCTTTATCTTCTTTGTTTTTTACTCTTCCATTCTTAGTCTGGCCCGGCAAAGGCTCACCCCTTGCTCCTCCCTCTCCGCACACAATATTTCCTGGCCCCCCATCTACTCGAGGCTCTCCCAGTATTCCCTGAATTTTGCTCCTGTCAGCAGCTTGCGAGATGGGGGCAGGGCATGTGTCAGAGGAAGCATGTGCCATGTGAGAAAGCTTATTTGAGAACATGATTTTGTATTTGGAAACAAGAAGGAAAAGATCACAACTATCATCATTGTAAAACAGGGGACTGAAAGAAAAGCTTGGGAGAAACCGTCTTGCCTGGCAATAATACGGCAATGATCATATCTGCGGTGGGCGTGACCTTTGTATATTTATGAAAAGGGGCTCAAAGGAAAAGTGCTGAGAAGCATGACAGTGTGTGCTTTCTTTTCCTGTGTCCAAGTCTTTGCTAGTAGTACCCTCCTCTCAGCACTCGGATTTCTTGGAACCTGCTGTTTGCCTGCCGTACAGCATCAGTCACTCCATTCTGCTCCCGTAATGCTTTGTTTTTAACTTCTAATATGTCACCCATCATCCTTTACCTTGATCATACTAAGCTCTGATGTAGTGAATGCTTCTGAAAGAGAATCACAAGAGCTCCTTGACCCCAAGGAGCCAGTCGGAGACCTTAGTTCGTGCCCCTCAAACTGCAATGTGCCAGGAGTCAGAATGGATTCTAGGACGTCACCCTTAGAGATTCTGAATCTCTAGAATTTGGAGGTGGGGACATCAGAAAATGAATTTGTATGTGTCCAGTTTATACATCACACTTTGGGAAGCACTTAAAAAAATCTCCTTACATGTTCTGGAAGCAAAACAAGCGTTTTGATAAGGACAGCCTGGCTACATCCAATCATTGGTTTGTTCACTCAACAGGCATTGACTGGCAACTCATAAATGGAGTGTGACCTGTTTTAGGTGATACTGTGTAGTGACTGTCCCTGTGGTGGTCATGACCACTGTCTTCTTGCCATCTGTTGTTTCCCTCCTACTAAGCCCAGGCCCAACCTAGTCAACGTAGTAGTTGATAAGGACTTTAAGGGGTGTGTTTGGAGGGTGCAGAGAAGAGTGAGGGGAAAGGAGGTTTGCATTTTATTAGGGAATTTCAATTCCTTGGTATTTCAAATCATTGGAGGAGAAAAAAAGGGTTTCTTTTACTGGATTTCTTTTGTGTGTCCAGCACTTGATAAGCCAATGATGTAAGTGTAATTATTCCCATTTTACAGAGGAGGAGGCTGACGTTCATGTTATGTTACTTTTCATAGCAGGAAAGAAGTGGACCCAGGGTTAGAACTCAGGACTAGCTCTAAAGACCATATTCATTCTCCTCCACCTGGATGCCTCTGTCATCTGGTGTGGAACATCCTAGTGTGTGCCTTGTTTGGACTTAAAGACTGTTCTCTTCTAAGCGTGCTGAAATTGTTCCATCACCTTCTTAACTTTCTTAGGAGTTAGTAAAAGACAACTGGGTCACTTTAGAAAGAATGCTGACATTTAGAGTATCTAGATCCAAAGAAAACACAGATGCTGACTGGTGAGCTACCTTACGGCTAGTAAAGCAGATTTCAGTTTTTGTTGTCAACATACCTTGTTTCTCTTTGGCCCCAACCATATGTTGGAATCAGCAACCAAATATACTGTAAAACATTATTGATAACCTGTTGCTAGTCAAATCTGAAGTCTTTTTCTCAAGCCTTAGTTCCTGAACAATAGATTCTCATATATATGTATATTTTTTTCTCAGATATATTTGATGTGCAAGATTATTCATTTTCTATATTTGATGTGGTGATTATTAATAGTTGAAGAAATTCAGGTGCATGGAGGGGAAAAATTGGCCCGCCATGTACTTGACCCTTGTATTATTACTTGGTATCCAAGTTGAAGAGCTCAGGCTAGGTCCACCTGCTGGGGTCAGCTGACTTGTGGAGCCCACAAGCAGTACCTACCATGTCATGGGAAGTCTAAGAATCCGGACCCCCTGCTGGAGGGACCTTCTCAAAACTTCCTCTGGCCTCCATGCCTTTAAACCTCCCCACTCTTCTACTTCTCCAACCTTTGCTCTTCTTCCTCCTCCTTTCCCTAATTTTTTTGTCCTGGACCTTCTCCAAGTAAACCAACCTTCATAGCTTCATTTCTGTTTTTCTCTGCATGTCTGTTCTCCACTTCTCACCCACATTCTTGTTCCTTCTTTCCTCTTGCCCAGAGGACAGTAAAGTCTTTCAACAACTTCCTCAAACCAGTTCCCCCTCTTCACTCAGCTTCTCCCAGCATTGGTTCAATGACACATCCTTCCAGGAATGGTCCATTCTTCCTATGACCCAGGTTCCAAACTGGCTTGACTTGATTACCTTGTTCTTCCTCCTATCTAAGTCACTGGGAAAAGTAAAATCTTGCCTCAAAGATTTGGTATCTTCACTGTATCTGGTATCTTCAAAGATTTGGTATTTGTATGGTATCTCGCTCTTCCTTTCCCATCTCCTTTGCCTGGACCTCACAAGTCATTGCTTCCTGAGACTGGTTCCCAGATTAGCTCCCTACCTCACAAGGCTATTGAAGGGTTGATTGAAATAATAATAGCAAGTATACATTCAGCACTTATATGCATTATGCTAAGTATTTTATTTGTTACTTCATTCCATCCTTACAACCACCTTGCCATGGCTATTTCCATCACCTTTCAAATGAAACAGAAGTTTAGAAAAGTTAGGTGACTTGCCCAAGGTCACACAGTGAGTGAGTGGGTGAGCTGTCACTCAACCCATACCTGTTTTGTTCCTGTGGATGTTTGTAACTATTAAATTTTGCTGCCTCCTAGGATATAGTGTGTTATCTAATGGGGGCAATTAATAAATGTTGGTTTCCTTCCTTCTTTCCCTTCTTTTTCTATCCATTATCTTTTCCCCACTCTAGACTAATTTCCTACAAATGCTACCTGCATCTGAGCCCCACCACCCTTCAAGGCTCCCCTTTCTTCTGCACAGAGTCAGTCCTTTACTCCACATTTTTTAGGCATCACCAGCGTTTTCTGGTTGCATATCTTTTCTATTTAAATAAATCCTAGAAAGGCTGGTTAGCTGCTGTTCCTTTTATGTGTTATCATGTGTTTCTTTTATGTGTTATCAAGTCCTAGGGTAGCTGACTTTAAATGGAGTTAGGTATTTGGTAAATGATTGTTAAATTACTGCCTTTGGGTTTTATCTTGAGAGCCGAGGTTACTAAGCCATCAGAAGAATCAGAAGAATAGACTGGAATCAGGATACACAATCCACCAGAATTGACCAGAAGGGTACAACCACGGGGCGGACTACTTGGGGAATTGCCCCAGTCCAGGCAGGAATCCCAGAAGAAATCCCTATCTAGTGAGAAGGCAAAGGGAGCAGAGGAGCACAAGATAAGAGGTGTGGTATGCACTGACTCCTGGTAACGTCTTCCACAGGAACTATTCTATTCCCTGGTCTGTCCACCTCTCAGCCGCAGAGCAGGCCTCTGAAAGCTAGGGAGAAATGTTATGGTTGCATGGTTCCAGGTCCCCAGATCAAGGCTCCAGAGGTCTGCCCAGTACAATTGAGTATAATGGGATGGGTGAGTAGTGTTTCTTAATACAGCCCGATTTAAGAGGTGGGGCAGAATGGGCAACATTTTTCCAGAGTCACTTTCTGTGCTTCCACCAGGGCAGATAACAGCCTGTGGGGTTGTGACCACAGGATGTACAGTTCTGCCAACACATTTACTACCTAAGGCTATAAGACCTGTTTGGGCCCTTCTGCTTGTCAACAGAGTCGAACGTAGCAGCTCAGCGCCCAGTCCCAGGGCGTGATAGATGTACCGGGGCCTGAGGAATGCAAAGAGCAGTGTGGCCGCTTTTCACCTGGAAATTCCACTTAAGAAGAAAAGATCTGAAACATAACCTAATCTGGACTTTGAAGGCAGACCAGGAAACCGATTTCTGCCCGAGTTGGGTTGGTGGGAAGGAAGAGAAACTCGAAGGAGGGAGAACTGTTGAGTCTGACATTAATTAAGCCGCGGCAGGGAAGCAAACGGCGGAGGCTATCGCCCTCCTAAACTCTCAGGGAGACACGTCAGCTGGAGCTCGGGGCAATTTCAGCAGGCGATGTCCCGGCGCGGGAGGGGTGGCGGGCGGCTGCAGGCGGGCTCTAGGGCCCAGCGGCCCGGCGCGGGGGCGGGGGTGGAGTGTAGGGTTACAGTGACGAGCCCGACGACCCTCCCCGGCCCGTGCGCGGGGAGCGGGGAGCCCGGGGCGGGGAGCGCGGGCTGCGGTGGGACGCGCGGGACGCTCTAGGACCCAGCAGCGGCGGACGGCTTCGGGGCTGGAGGTGAAGCCCTGGCATTTCTCTCCTTCCTGTGTGAATGGGGCTGACTGTCGGGCGCCGCTTCCCCGCGCTGCCCCACGCCATGCCCTGCACGCTGCCCGGCGGCCGCCTTCCCCAGCCGCGCCACTGAGCTAGCCATGGTCGCCTCATGTGGCGGGCAAAGTTGCGCCGGGGAACTTGTGAGTCTGCGGTGAAAGGTAACCAGTCCCCGCTCAGGGTGCGGGGAGGGCGCCTCCGAGTCTCCCACGCGAGGGACCCAGCCGACCGGTGCTCCTTCACCCCTTGCTGCTCCCAGCACGGAGCTCCTCCTCGGGGGACCCGGGGCTGAGATCGGCCGGGCTCCCCAGCGACTTGGGCAGCCGATTCGGCGCGGGTGGCCGGGAGTGTCAGCCACCGCAATCTTGCCCTCCCTTACCCAGATTGGTTTAAAAAAAAAAAAAAAAGCAGAACTCTGTTCCCGCGCCACCCTGCAGGCCCCCGGTGCCGGCGGGTCGGATCGCCGCGCCACCCCGCGCCTCATCCGAGCCTGGGACGTTGTGTGGGCCGGCGGGGCTAGGGCCCCCGGGTGCGGGCGCGCCCCCGACGCGGGGCTGGCCTTTCCGGAGGGGCGCTGCCATATGGCTGCACTCTCCGAATCGCGCCCGCGCGCGGGTCTCCCGGCGGCCGAGGGAGGGGGCGGAAGCGAGTGGCCGGTGGCCGCTGCCCTCCGCGCGAGACAAAGGCGCGCACACGGGCCCGCCCGACGGGATGCGGCGCCCGGTCCGGACCCTTCCTGCCGCGCGGGGGAGTCTCGGCTGTGGCGGGCGGGGCTGGCCAGGGGGTCGCGCTCCAGACCCCGGGGCTCGGATCGCGTTAGCTGCTGCTCCTTTGTTCTGCCCAGACAAGTTTCTTAGACAGAAACTGGGGAGTTAGACTTAGCTTTCCCTTGCTGTTAGTGCTGCCTTTAAAAGAATCTGGTTCAAGGGGGGAAAATTAAACTTTCCAAGTGGAACTGGTTTTTCTTGGAATGTGACATTTGTGGCAGGAGGGAGATTGGCACGTCGGCCCATGACAGCCCTGCGGAGCCGGGGGCCCTGCGCCGGGGCAGGGGCCGAACGTGCCCCGGAGGCTGCAGGGCTGGAGGAAGAGGCAGCGAACCCACGACGCCGCGCGCGCACCCACCTCGAGGGCCTCTGCCTCCTGTGCTGAGCTCGCGGCGACGTTTCCAAGTTTCCCTCTTAGGAGCCCAGGCTGTGAATCCCGGCTCCCTACCCGCAGCTCCCGCGCCGCGCCACGCCCTACCCGGTAGGGTCTTGATTGGTGGCTGGGGAGACTTTCCCTTTCCATTTTTGTTTGAAGGTTTTGCTATTTTGGCTTGGGTGTTGGTTCACTGTCTTCAAATGGCAGTGCTTTGGAAAGTGCCCGGCTACTGCATGGATCACCTGGACTAGGGCTTCAGTAGAGGGGCGCCCTGCTCCTGTGGCTTTTGCGGTTGGGACCGAATATTTTGTGCCCTTGGTCCCTCAACTCCTTTGCTCTGTCCTGATAAAGTGCGGACATGGTTGCCCATTTCCTTCTTTCAAGGCATGTTATGAGAATCGAGGTTTTGTACTCCTTATAAAGTCCTTGGTTGGTAGCGTTGGTAGGGGGTCGCGAGGGCTAATTATCATCCCCAAAATGCTTTGGACTACCCCAGACAATAACGTTACTTGCCATAAGCGAGTAAAACCTGAATAGAGAGATATTAATAGCTGCTATCCCAAAAAACTTCCTTCCTTTTCGGGAAGTGAAAAGTCAAGCCTTGAAATGTTGAACAATTATGGCTCTCTGCAGGGCCTGTGGGTCCCTGCCAAACTGACTTAAGATTTCCCCTGGCTGCCCACATTGCTGACTACCCACCGCTCCTGGCTGCCCACCACTGCTGGACCCTGTAGGTGGCAGACCCAGGGTAAGGATTAAGGGGGCTCTCTAGATTGCAAGTTCTTGAAGAATCTAGACCAATTTGAAATTTATTTCCCAGGACGGTGTTCTGAGCATGTTCATAGTGCATCTACTATGACCATTCTTTATGGGAATTGTGTGGGAACAATATTTGAATACACTTTGAACTGTTTTGCAGAGGAGTAAAGGGTTGGAAACCACTTATTTGACCGAATGAAAAGGAGGAAGATACTGAGTAAAAGTTTTAGAGATGCCTCTAGTCTCCCTGATGAGGTCTGGGGGGATATTTAGTTTTTGGATAGGTTTAGTTTGACTTTTGTGAGATACATTTCTCAAGATAAATAAGGAAACCCAGGTAAACTCTGCAAATGGATAGGAGGGAGAGAAGGTGCCACACTTTTAATTCACCCTCCCTCTTCTTTTTGAAATGCACAGAAGTGTTGTTTTTTTTAAGTTCTGTGCTGATGGTGGAGGGTGAAGAATATTAATGTACTGAAGGGCATGTGGAGATCAAAGCATTTAAAAATACATCTTTTCATGGAAGCTAATGGAGGACTTTCAGTTTAAATGGGATTTAAAAGTGCTGTCCTTAAGAAAAGTACATGAATGCAGAAATGTGAGTGAGTAATTTTATGGGAAGGCACTCTGCTGATTAGACTTGAGAGTGTCTGCCCTTGGCCAGTGAGTCTGGAGGCTTCTGTGGGTAGAACTGTGCTTTTTTTTTTTTTTTTTTTTTTTGAAGTCTACCTCCGTGGAGAAGAGAGGACCCAGGGCCTGGGGGAAAGATGGCCAAACTAATTGAATGTAGAAGGCAGCCTGGCTGGTTAGAGTTGCAGGGAAAAGTGCAGCCCGTAGGTACCAGGGCTGTTTTTCTTCATAGTAATTTGTGAAACTGCTTTGAAAATGATTAAGTACTGTATAACGTAAGGCTTTTTAAAAAAAAAAAAATTAATGACTTCTGAAACAAGGGAAGTGGTAGTGAAAACTGTAAAAATCTGAAAAATTTTCCAGGCCAGTGAAATAAAAGGAAGTAACTTTGTAAGACCTGTTAGTAGTTCTGATATGCAAAATTCTCCCAAAGTAGCATCCTGCACCCTGGCCCCCACAACCCCCATGTGGCTATCTGCATTTCAAATGCATATGGAAGCAGCTCAGGTCAGGAAATCCTCTAGCGTTTTGAATAATTTTTCTCCTATTTTTTCATTAATTTTGGTAGGCTCTTGTGTCCCAGAATTCACTAGGCAATGGAATACTTGAAAAGCAAGGGGTAAGTTGGAGGTCAACTAAGAGGACATATTTGATTATAAGGTTTGTTGGAAATAATCGGAGGTTGTTGAAGTTTTTGTTTTTTTGCTTATCGATTTTTTTTGAATTTTTATTTTGTTGGTTTGACTTTGTTTTGTTTTGGAAGAAAGGCAAAATTTAAATCTTGGCCATTGTGGGTAGGTCAGTACACTACTTTTGCTGAAGGAAGCCACGCCTGGGCTTGTGTGTTGGCACATTCCCCGTTCTCTAAATTGTGAGGCCCTTGGCCTCTGTTCTTGTGAAACAGGATCTATTCATTCCAGGCACTTAGGCTAAGACTCCTGGATTCCCAAAGGGGTTTACACATCAGGCCTTTTTTTTTTTTTATTTTATGAGGGGGATGGAGAAGTAGCTCTAAGATGTTAGGAAATGTATCCCTATTAAGACTCTGGAGAATTGGATTTAACCTAAAAAAAAAAAATGAAGTCACATAGACCTACTGTGTGACTTTAAATCTGTGTTTGGGACATCACTTGACTAGTCATGCAGCTATATATATATATATACCTCTTTTTTGTTCATTTTGTTTTGCTTTTAAGTAAAAGGCCTGTAGTTCACTTTTTAAAAAACTTTTTATTTTGAAATGATTATAGCTTTATGGAAAGTTGCAAAAATAGTAGAGAGGTCCTGTGTACTCTTCACCCATTTTCCCCCATTGGTAACATCTTACATAACCAAAGTACAATAGAACCGGAAACTGACATGGGTGTAGTCCACAGAGCATAGTCAGATTTCACTGGTTCTGCATGCACACATATGTGTCTGTGTGTATCTATACTTCTTTGCATTTTTTTCACACTTGTGGATTCTGGTAACCACCAGCACAGCCAAGATATAGAACTGTTCCATCAGCTCAAGGATGTCCCTTATGCCACCCCTCACAGTCACATCCACTCTCTCCCCTTCCTGCACCCAGCTGTAAACCCTAGTAACCACTAATCTCTTATCCCTCTGTCATTTTGAGAATGTTACAAAAATAAAATCATGTGGTATGTAACCTTTTGAGATTCACTTTTTCACTCAGCATGATACCCTTGAGATCCACCCAGGCTGTCACATTATCAACAGTCTGTTCTTTTTTTTATTGCTGAGTAGTAGTCCATGGTATGGATATACCACAGCTTGTTGAACCATTCCCCTACTGAAGAACACTTGGGTTGTTTCCAGTTTTTGGCTCTTACAATTTAAGTTGCTGTGAACATTTGTGCACACACGGGGTTTTGTATAGACATGTTTTCATTTCTCCAGGATAAATGAGCAGGAGTGTGATTGCTGGGTTTTGAATGGTAGGTGTATGTTTTGTTTTTTTAAGAAATTGCCAAACTGCTTTCTAGAGTGGCTGTACAATTTTGCATTCCCACCAGCCACGTATGAGAGATCTGGTTTTTCTCTGCATCCTCACCTGCGTTTGTTTATTTTTTTAGCTGTCCCAATAAGTATTCTAGTCTCAGCCTGATTTTAATTTGCATTCCCTAATGGCTAATGATGTTGAGCATCTTTTCATGTTTGCCATCCATGTGTCCCCTTTGGTGAAATGTCCGCTCATGGCCTGCTCATGTTCTAACTGGATTGGGTTTTTTATTACTCTTAAGCTTTGAGAGTTCATATATTCTGAATATGAGTCCTTTGGCAGATATATGGCTTGCATATATATTTTTCCAGTATGTAGTTTGCCTTTTTATCTTTTTAACCGGATCTTTTGCAGGGCAAAAGTTTTTAATTTTGATGAAGTCCAGTTTATTGATTATTTTTCCCTTTTATGGATTGTGTTTTTAGTGTCACGTCTAAGAATGCTTGACCTAGGCCTACATCCCAAAGATTTTCTCCTATGTCTTGTTTTTAAAGTTTCATAGTTTTACATTTTTTAAAAAAGATTTATTTATTTATCTATTTTAGAGAGAGAGAGAGAGGCAGGGAGGGGCAGAAGGGGAGGGAAACTTAAGAAGACCCTGTGCGGAGTGAGGAGCCAAATGTGGGATGCTATCTTTTTTTTAAAATTTTTTATTGTTATGTTAATCACCATACATTACATCATTAGTTTTTGATGTAGTGTTTCATGATTCATTGTTTGTACATAACACCCAGTGCTCCAAGCAGAATGTGCCCTCTTTAATACCCATCACCAGGCTAACCCATCCCCCACCCCCCTCCCCTCTAGAACCCTCAGTTTGTTTTTCAGAGTCCATCGTCTCTCATGGTTCGTCTTCCCCCTCCGATTTACTCCCCTTCATTCTTCCCCTCCTGCTTGTGGGATGCTATCTTGCGACCCTGAGATCACAACCTGACCTGAAACCAAGAGTTAGACGCTCAACCGACTGTGCCACCCAGGACCCCCATAGTTTTACATTTTATGTTGAAATTAGTTCATTTTTGCCCTCTTTTAAGAATTTGTATGTCTGGTTACCGATCTTAAAAACCATCTCTTAGGTGTTTATTATGTTTTTAGTGCTCTGGAAGCACACTGTTGACCCAGGCATGTTCCCACTCTCAAGAGCTCACCCCTTAGTGGGGTCGTTGTATGGACGTTTCTGTGTGTGAAGAACAGTAAAAGAGACAAACATGTGCTGTGGGAACACTGAGCAGAGAGGGCTCACTTTGATGGAGGCAGTTGGGGCTTCCCTGCGCAGGTTGCCCATGCATGGTGGGAATAAAATCAGTTCTTGCCTTTGATGCAGGTTTTGGATATCTGTATTGCCATGAATTCTTCAGTGTGGGTTATCCTGGTTCTTGAGCACATGCTGAGGGACTTGGGGTAAACTGAGTGTGGTTGAGGGCTTTTTGGGAACTGCACGTGGCGTAATAGCTTAAACAATAATAAAAATGCAGTATAATAATAAAAACTCAGTAACATACAGAGTATGAAGAAAGTTAGATAGCCTTAAAATGAGAATGTGTGTTAAAGTGAAAAAGGTGGTAATATTCTAGGTTGTTTAAGAACAGTGGACCTGGTTTGCTTCCTGACCCTGCTGCCTCCTTGGTGTATAATCTCAGGGAATTTGACCTGCTGAAGCATCATGGATAAAATGAAGACAGTAGTAGTTCTTTACCTCTTGGAATTGCATGAGGGTGGAAAGAAATAGTGCATATGTACTGTGCTGGGCACATTGAAAGCACTCAATAAATACCTGCTGCTATTATTATTATTATTAAAATAACAGAGACCAATGGTTTTAGAATGTTATGTGTATTCTCATGTATGTCCTTTCTCTGAGAAACTGGAATTCCAGTTCTTATAGAAACTGAGCTTTTCACAGTTGGGAACACTGTATCGTGTACCAAATATTATTTATTGCATGAAGTTAGAAGTTAGGACACTATTCACAAGCTAGTACTGGCTATAAAATAGACCTTTTCCCCCACCTATCAACCAAGGTTTTCTGAGTAAAGAACAGTTTCCTCTCTGCCCCAACTGCAGGAGGTCTGTGTGCTCTCAAAGCTAGTTCGGAGGTTACAGTGCTTGTCACCCTAGGTACAGTAAGTCAGGGCTGATGTCACCAGGATGTGTCCCAAACTTCACGACCGGCAGCTCCCTTTCCTTTCCCTCGCTGACTAAAAGTGTGTGTTTCCCAGAGGAAGTGGAATGAACTCCAGACGTTCTTTCTAGAGCAGTGGTTAGAACAGTGGTTCTCAAATGTGGTTGGACATCAGAGTCACCGAGAGGGCCTATGTTTTAACAAAACAAACTGTGAGGGCCCCCCCGCCCAGTTTAGTTTCAGTTAGCTCTTGAAGGGGCCTGAGAATTTGCATTTCTAACAAGTTTCCAAATGATGCTGGCCCTGCTGGTCCAGGGATCACACTTTGAGAACCACTATTTGAGAGCATAATCTCCCTTTAACTGGCTCTAGACTGAGGTGATTTACTCTTTGGAACTGAATTTATTTCTGGCCCCCATCTATTTTTACTTTGAGTTCTCAATCTACACTGTCCACAGTAACCACTAGCCACATGTGTCTATCTAAATCAGTCAAAAGTCAGTGAACTAAAAATTCCAAGTCTTTAGTCACACGAGCCGCAATTCAAATGCCTAATAGCCATTTGCTTCGGTGCAGCAAGTTCCATTGGCTAATGCTCTTCTAGAGAGATGTTAGCCCAGTTTGACTGATGGCACCATTATCGGGCTTCATAAGATGGGACAGGGACACATTTTTGACTGACATGAATCACTTCTCTCTTGAAGTCCTGTGTGGACCGATTGGGAGAAAATACCACAGGCCACTCCTCTGTCAACATGAACCTCGTTTTTGGAGATTCATCTCATCTGGAAGGTGGGTCAGCAAGGGTTATGGTTAAGGGTTGGGTTATGCTGGGAGCAGCGCTTACCAGGTTAGCAGGCTGTTATCAAGAGGAATCTACTGTTCCTAGGGATGTTTGCGGCTTTCGTTCCGTTCCTGGGGTTCTCCCGGGGGGGTGTGGTCCCTGAGAGAAGCAAATAGAAATGCTAGTGTGGAGTTAACACCGAGAGGTCCTTCTCCCCGGGAGGATCTAGGGCCAGCCTGGACTCCTCCACCTTGGGTCTGTTCCACTGTTGAACCAGCCTTTGTCAATGCAAGGCAGGGGGTGGGCCTTTGGCCGGTGTCTGGACTTGCTGAGATACTGTTCCACACTGCATCATCCTGACGGTTGCCTCCTTTGAAAGTGTTCTGTAAGCTGTAAGGTTCCTTTCCCTTCCCCACATCCAGCTCCTTGCACTGACTTCCCCAGTACTTCTTGCATACTTCTCCTCCCTTTGCATGTACACCCGCCAGGTGGTTAGGCACTCATTACCTGGCTCCGGCATCCTCGCTAGGCGCACGACTGGTCTTCCCACTTCTGTTCTTCCGCACCTCTTCTGATCTGCTCTGTCCTTCCTTCTTTCCTCCACCCTTCTCAGAACAGGCAGAGCAAGACAAGGGTGATAGGTATCTTGTCTTCCAGGCTCGCTTTGCTTCCTGTATTAGGTGAGGCTTTCCCTGCACCCTGTGGCCCTGCGCCAGGGAGGAAGGAGGCACCTCACATTTAGCTGCTGCTTTTCAGGCGGAAGGGCTGCTCTGGGTCGTGTGACCCAGGAATGTGACCCCCAAAGACAGCTATGAGGCAGGGCTTTCCCTTCCTGACATGAACTGTACTCCGAAGGACTCTGAGAACCAAGTTCCTGAAGAGTAAGTGCCCTCTCTCTACGGGGTTGGGGGGAAAGGGGTAAATATGAAATTCTCTGGCAAGGCCCTGTTTCCTGAGGGACCAGTTTCTAAATATCACTGCAGCTAGGTTGATTGCTCATCCTGGTTATGTAGGAAAAGATTGAAAGATATAAGGGCAGTTGAGATTGCCTGTCTGGAATCTTTTTTGAGCAATGGGGGATCAAAGAGGAGGAAAAATAGAAAAAGTGGCTAGGAAGTGTGCTCTTTCAGAATTATGGAAACCAGTGGATGCAGTACCTAGGGGACAGCATTAATTCACTGCAGAATATGTGTAACACCAGTTTGGTTTGTGTATCTAGAAGAGTGAAAGAAAACGTCTTCTGAAATCAAAGTAGCTTAAATTAAGATACCTGGGAAAGTAATGTAAACAGCATCACAAAACCACTTACACAAACCTTAAATATTATGGGGCTGTCAGATAATAAGCAGGAGGTTTGCGAAAGGACATAATCCTGACAGACTTCCTTCCTGTGGCCATGACTGGCCTGATAGATCATAAATGAGCAGTCGTGGCATGAAAAGTGGGGAGTACATTTACTTTAGCTAACTTTGAGACCTGATCCTGTAAAGTATTCATCCAAAAAAACCCAAGAATGTAAGATCTAAAAATGTCTTCTCTGAGATACGGATTATCTTAGTCCTGAGTTTAGAAATAAAATTTTCTGAAATTCTGAAGTTGTTTACCTTCAACTTTCCCCAAAATAGATTCCAGGAATTTGGAGAAACAAATTGAAATGAATATAAATATTTATATTTTAATGGCAGTTATTAAGTGACTAAGATCACCTTATTAGTTTAGGAACATAACGTGTGTTATGTGTAATTAAACTTGCTCATAAAGTGGACAGATTTTGTAGTATTAAATTTAGTAGTTAGGCAGTAATCACAAATATCCTAATTGAATTTACTTCGAAATATTTTCAACTTCTCTTCAGGAAGGAACATGTTGAACATTAGGAAGCATGACATTTCTCATTTTTTGGACAGACTATACATTAGGCAACACCTGGGATACAGAAGCATTCGCCGCTCGGTGAATATCTGTTGAGCGAGGAACTCTGGACTGTGCACGTCAATACTGAGGTGGAGGATTTGATAAGGACATGATAAAAGGATGCAGTCCTCCGTCCGACATTGTAGGGTCTGTCACATGCGTGGAAGTGGACTAAGTGTGGGAAATATGTCCTTTGCTCCCGTGGAATTTAGATTCTAAAAGGGATGTAATGGAGGAAGTCATTAGAAAACAGAAGGCAAACAAACTGGGTTTATTCTGTTCTGAGAAGAGGACGAGGAACAATTTAGAACTACCTTTCAAGTATTTTATCTTCCCTGTGAACTGATTAAGAGGGAATGGGTTTCAGTTACAGATATCATGACTTCTAGAAGCCCGGGAAGCGTTCCGTGCCAAGGAGCTTGGGAGGAAATGGAGGTTATAGGTGCAACCAAGAAATTACTAGAAGTGTGGGGCTGTCTCATTCTAGAAATCTCTTTAAATTGAGTGTGATTGAATGCCCTGTATGAATGTGGGAGGTGGGTTTAATGGCTGGTTTTGATGTGTTCATCTGTGGAGCTTTTGAGGAACTTGAGGAAGCTCGTGTGGCTGGAATTGTGACTGACGTGCACAGCAAGAACCAGATCAGATTCAGTAGGTTCTCCCAGATGACGGAGGGGAGCCCTTGGAAAACCATCAGGTGGGGCTGTGTCAGGGGGTCCTGTGAGACATGTCCTATGGCAACAGCGCAGATTGTGTCTACATTTGCCTTTCAGTTTCCTCTTTGATTTGAGTGAGTTGTACAATCTGGGAAGAAGAGTGGAAAATTAGTGCTAATTATGCATCATGATCTGTTTGCAAAGTCTGTTTAATCATGTTGAAAAAGCATTTAGGGGGCGCCTGGGTGGCTCAGTCGGTTAAGCGTCTGCCTTCGGCTCAGGTCATGATCCCATGGTCCTGGGATCGAGCCCGGCATTGGGCTCCCTGCTCAGCGGGAAGCCTGCTTCTCCCTCTCCCACTCCCCCTGCCTGTGTTCCTGCTCTCACTGTGTCTCTCTCTGTCAAATAAATAAATAAAAATCTTTAAAATAAAAAAAAAGCATTTAGGAATCTATGATGTGTTGTTTACTCTTGTAGTTTAAGAAGTTAAAAAAAAAAAACCAAAAACAAAACAGCCCCTGGACTTTTAATTCTGTTTATCCTGCAACTTTACTGAATTTACTTACCAGTAATAATAGTTTTTGATAGAGTCTTTAAGGTTTTCTCTATATAGTATCATGTCATCTGCACACAGTAACAGTTTTACTTCTTATTTACCCATTAGAATGCCTTTTCTTTCTTTTTCTTGTCTGATTGCTGCAACTAGGACTTCCAGTACTGTGTTGAATAAAAGTGGTAAGAGAGGACATCCTTGTCTTCCTGAGTTTAGAAGAGAAGCTCTCAGTTTTTCACCATTGAGTATGATGTGTTTATCAATAACTATATCTCCAAAAAATTAACTATATGTCTCCTTTATTTTATTTTTAAATATTTATTTATTTACTTGAGAGAGCGAGAATGAGAGCACATGAGAGGGGGGAGGGTCAGAGGGAGAAGCAGGCCCCTCGCTGAGCGGGGAGCCCGACGCAGGATTCGATCCCGGGACTCCAGGACCATGACCTGAGCCGAAGGCAGCCGCTTAACCAACTGAGCCACCCAGGCGCCCAACTATATGTCTCCTCTAAACAAACCTTAAAGCTCATCAATGCAGCAGTGAAATCGATGCTCACGTCGATGACCTTTGTCTTTGAATCAGACCTGAGATTCACAATTTCCACAAGTGTTCCTTAGGAACCTTCACTGTGGAAGGAGAGTTTTTTTCCTTCTTATTTGTCATGCTTGGGAGAGAGGACAAATCCTCCCCCCGCCGCCTGTCCTACTGGCCTGTCTGAAGAGGAGCTTCCTAGGCAGCTGAGGGTGTGCAAGGTAGAGCCTGGTTCCTGATACCTCCTCCAGGTCCAACTAGCCCTTGATCGACATGCCAAGGTGACAGACAAGTTAGAGGAGTTTTGAAGAGCCTTCGGATGATACCATGTATTCTTTCGTTTTGGTCTCTGACAGTAGGACTGCACCATTGAGCTTATTTTCAGAGAAATTGTATATTTTAAGATCTTTCAACCCAAGTGCTTGGAAAATTGAAAATGTAATTTTAGTCTAGTTTGTCAATTTGCTGAACAGTCTGACCTAAACAAAACTTCAAATGTCTTCATCTTTATTCGTGTGTGTGTGTGTTTTTTGTTTGTTTGTTTGTTTGTTTGTTTTTTGGTGGGCAGCAAAGCAAAGGTTATTGAGCAATAGTAAAGTGATAGTACAAAGCTCCCAAAGAGGGAGGAGACCCAAGAGGGCTGCCGTAAATGTCTTCATCTTTGATCTGCTTGAGCATCTTGCTGTTTTTAAAAAGCTCCCTGATTTGATCATTTCTTGAAAGTGAAATTTATACCATTGATTCCTGTTCCATTTCCCCATTCTCATAAAAAGAAGCTAAAATGTACTGAGCACTTATCATGTGCTAGAACACTGTTCATTGCACTTATTTAATCTTTGTGACGGCCCTATGTAGTAGGTCCAGGTGCTGTCTCCATTCACTGATAAGGTAACGGGCACCAAGAAGTTAACTCATTTGCTCAGTTCACGAAGGTAATAAATCATAGAGCCTGGATTCTTACACTGCTTTAGGAGCACATTTGCCAAAACAAAATAAACAGACAAAATGGCCCCTTTTTCTCTTCTTTCCATTTTGGTGGATATTTTCTCCTCTATCTCTGTTATTCTTTAAATCTTTTAATACTCCGGTCTTCTGGCTTGACAGCATCATTCTCTTTTCTCTTCGCTCATCATGTCTTAACATCCTTCCCTTTGTCCCAGGACTGCCTGACTTCCTGTTGGGCAAGTTATTACAGTTTCTTTTCTCCCCACCTCCTAAATAATTCTCATGGAGGCTTTTTTTCTAGTGAAATATCATTGTTGATTTGTAGTCCCTTTTATGAAAATCCCTCAAGGGCAAGAAGATGCATTCACATGCAGGTGTTTTCTAGAGAGGCTGCTACCTCTCTCAGATACATTTTCTTTAGTCATTGGAGTCCGTTCGTCTGACAAGTAGAGTTACAGGTAGAGGTCAAGCAGTGCTTTACATCAAAGGTCCTCTGTGTGTCTTCAAGCTTTACCACTTTCAGGGGCTGTGGGCACCTCTCTTTGCTTGGGCAGGGAGGTAATTCACTCTGTTATAACGGGTTTGCAGCCATTTTCATCTTAAAGGTCTCTTTAAGTTTTACGTCTTTTGGTCCCTTCCCCATAGAAGAGGCTATAGCACGCAGAGCCATGTTTCTTAAAGTGTGCTCTGTGGAACCCTGGGGGATTCCTGAGACCTAAAAACCACTTTTTTTTTTTTTTTAAACCACTTTCATAGTAACAGTAACACACATGTGCCTTTTTCACTATAGGGACATTCGTACTGATGGTATAGAAGCAATGCTGGGTGAAACCACAAGTGCCTTTGCCTGGTTCAAGGCTGTGGCACTGATTACTAGTAGTCTACCTGTCCCTGACCAGCATACACTGTAAAAAGCCTGCTTCACTTAAGACCGTTCTTGTAGAAGCAGTACAAATATTAATTTTATTAACTCTCCAACCTCAGCTACACCTTTTTAATGCCTTGTGTGATGAAATGGAAAGTATGCATAAAGTACTAATGCTGCAAACGAGGGGAGAGCTCTCATGTGACTGGGTGGGGAGCTTAACTAGAGGCTCTTCTCATGGGATGCCATTTATAGTTGAGAGAACAGCTGACGAACCGTGGTAATTCTGATTTCTTGGTTTATTGGGTATTTGGTAGATGTTTTCTCAAAAATGAATGAAGGGAGCCTGTCACTTCAAGAAAATCAGTGGACACTCTTTGTTGCCAATGATAAAACTCAAGCTTTCAAGTGAAAATTAGAATTTTGGAAAATTTGGATTTGCCACTATGAGCTTGACAGCTTCCTGGTACACAAAAGACTTTTCTGATGATCACAATACATGGTATATTAACAAATGTGATTTTGTTGATGTTATATTCTTGAAATATTTCCATATATGGATTATTTGCATAGTTCAGTGAGCCATTATTTTCCAAATGACCAATGTATGAAATTATGAAATCATCGATAAATCTCCCTCCAAGGTGACCAGTGGATTTTAGTGTAATAGAATTTAGAGGAATATCCAAGACGAGGTCACTGATACAGTTTTATATTTCACATTGCAACCACCTTTAATAAATTAGCACTTGTTTTGGTATTGTTTCAAAGAATAGTCACAATTATCTGGAAAGGTTATCATAATACTCCTCCTTTTTCCAATTACATATTTGAATGAGGCCAGATTTCCTTCATCTGCTTCAACTAAAAATCACACAACAACAGAGTGACAGCAAAGGCAGATACGTGAATCCGGCAGTGTGTTAAGCCTGACATTAAAGAAGTTTGCAAAATTATAAAATAATACCGCTCTCACTGCTTTTTGTTTTAGAAATGAGTTGGTTTTTTTTTAAATGAGTTTTCATGAAAAATATTTCGTGTAACTTAGAATGGGTTTATTATTATTGTTTTTTAGCTTATTGGGTCCTCAATAATTTTTAAGAGTATAAAAGAGATCCTAAAACCAAAAAGTTTGAGCACTGTTGGTATAGGAGTAAACACAGTATACATTCTGAGCCAGACCAGCTTGGCTTGAATTCCGGTTTTTGCACTTTACTAACTGTGTCTTTAGGCAAGTTATTCTCAGTGCTTTAGTCTCTGTATCTGAGAAATGAGGATAATCCTCAAGGAGTTGTGAAGTCTGTAAAATTAGTGTGTGTGCATTCTTATAGACCTAGGGAGAAACCGTAGCTCTTGACAGACTGTTTTAGAGCGGGTGTCCACGATCCCAAACCACCAGGCGAACGAGAAGAAAGAGATTAAGTGTAGCTCCTAAGGACAGTTCTAGAATCCAGTGTGTGTTCCCTGAGGTGGACCTGGACACTGGTATCTGCTTACCACTCCATGCTACCTTGAGCCTGCCTGTGTCACTGTTGGGCAATTATCTGCCTTCTGTGTCTGCCTCTCTCACTAGCCTGCCATAGTTGGGTGCCCATACAGGGCGCCGTCTCACCTGTGACAGATGCTCAGTGTCACAGATCTTGTGGAATGAATGAACGAGTGAGTGAGTGAGTGAGTGAGTAATTCTGCATTTTGCTGCTCGTAAAGTCCACAGACCCATGGTCTTTTGTAACGGATAGGGATTATAAGGAAACCAAATACTATCACAGGTATCTAGGTGCTTTAAAATACCATTTAAGTTCTGTGGAATGCTTTGGAACCGTCACAGTTTGAATTTGCATCTCGGCCCTAGGGCTGTGAGCTCTGTGACCCGGAGCATGTCATTTATGTTTTTGTTTAGGTCAAGAGGAGATAACGAGACCTGATTCTCAGAGATGTGATAATTACCTGAGATAATGTGTGTATCGTGTCCTGCTCCATAATGTTATGTTCTGTGCCTTCGTTCCATATAAAATTAAGCAGCTGCTTATATCACATGACTCCATGGGGTAGCTGGCTGTGTGATTTTTGAGTTTCAGATTTAGCAAGCATTTGTCATATAATATGGTAGGCATTTTCACAGGCCTTATATTTTTTGTTACAGTCACTTTATTGTATCTTTATAACAGCAGTTTAGATGTAACTGACATAGTCATACCCGGTCATTCAGATTAGCAATTATGAAATACAGGGGCACTAAAATTGTTGACTTCAAATCTGAACTTACTAAAGAGTCACAAATTTACACACAGAATTCTTTACCAAAGGAGTCAGTGCAGGTTGATTGGTTGGCTTGTTTTAGAAAGAGTCGCTGCCTTTACTTACTCATCTGGGTTCATCAGATCCATCATGTTTTGGCTTCACATGTGATCGATTTATGCAATTTCGGTTTATTACCGCTTTTCCAGAGTGCATGTCCTGTATCAGCACTTGTATGGCAGAGAAATATCAGCTTCCTAAGCCTGACTCTGTGAAGAATTCATTTCTGGTCTGCACTTGTGGAGATCTTGATTTACAGGTGCGACACGGGGGCTTGGAAGTGACATTCTTAACATGTACCACGGCTGACGCAGACCCAGCACAGGTTTGGGATTCGTCGTTAAAGTAGAGACACCATGGTGAAGATAGTATGCGGCCAAGTGGAAGGACTGAGGACGGTGGCTTCATCAATTGCCTCGGTACTCTGGTGATTGGCAGGGAGGTTGCTATTATTATTCTAAGCTTTCATGAAAAATAGCACAAATAAAATAGCTCTGGTTCCTTCTCTGCCTCATATATTCAGGGAAAGCAACTTTCCCAGTACCTTTCCCCATTATCCACAAGCAAGAGCGTATCATTAAAACCAGGCTCATTTTAATGTAAGAAATTAGTCAGGAGTAAAGGACTCAGAATTAAGCGTGCCTTGTTGAGGGATTTGGAGAGGCAGAATGGCATTCCTTGCAAAAAGAGCTCTGATTTTGTCTGTGCTGCTAGCTAGCTCTCTGACACCCTGGGCATTACTTAGCCACTGTGAGCCTAGTCTCCCTAGCTACAAAATGGGAATAGGGCGGTGATAATTAAACATGATGATTTTTGTATCGCCCCTATACTAACTAGGCCCTCAATAAGTGGGAGCTCCTGCTACTGTTGATTATACTCTTAATACTGGAGGGATGTTTTGTTTCTTGGGGAACATTGGTTGCTTTAAATTATGAAGTCCATTTATGAACCAATATTGACTTTTGAGGGGAGTGAGTGTAAGAAGCCCCAGTCGCCAGGAGAGATGCTGCCCGATGGACACACCATGTCCCACAGCTTCAGTGGCTTCTCGAATAGGATCCCCGAGAGCCGGAGAAACCTTGGGGCAGGCCAGAGGGGTCTGAGCTGCTCCTCTCTTTAGTGATAGAAACACACGGAAGCAATGGCGCTCACATGCTAGGATTTTTTTTTTTTCCCTCAGTGGAAACAATGTGTGCCAGGACCACGCACAAGAATACCTTTATTATGGTCCTGAGATTGATGAGAGATTATTTAAATTTCAGTTATTTAATTAAATACAGGGCTTATTTATTAAAACTAACCAGAGTACACAGTTCTAGAGATCTCCCATACACCACAGTGCCTATAGCTCCCAATACTATATTCTATAATTAACACTTGCTACGAGGGTAGATCATATGTGAAATGTTCTTAACACACACAAATTAACAAAGGGGGTAGCAGGGGACTTAGGTGATGGATACGTCTGTGGCCTTGATGATGGTGATGGCTTTGTGGATGTATACTTACCGCCAAACTTGTCACGTTGTACACGTTAGATATGTACATCTTTTAAAATGTCAATCATACCTTAATAACGTGTGTGTGTGTTTTTTTAACTTATCTGAAGAAAAGAATTTCTGGAGTCCAGGTACTTGTAGTTTTAGACAGCTTAAACACCAAATATATCAACATGAAATACGCATTATGATATTACGTACAATTTGAGACAAGGTATTTAAGTAGCCTTTGGATTTTCTGTTGAAGTCCAAAATTTAAAAATGATTTTCTCTTTGTAGTTACAGTCTTTTTATTATGGGCTGCTCTCATGTACCTGCGGTGACTCTGTGGGGTAGGTGGGACTGGGCTGATTCCTTTTTCTTACGGAGAGGGACCAGGCACCCTCAGGGGTTTCCTGACTCTGTTCCTGCTCCCAGACCTGTGGAAGAAACACAAGCCAAAGGCTGCATTTGGGGCACCATCCCAGGACACAGCGCTCACCTGCAGGGGTGAGCGGGATGAAGGAGCACCTTCCCCTAAGTGCGAGTTTGTGTTCCAGCTGCAGAATCCCCATGATGCTGTTACTTCCAAAATCCTGTACAGAGTCCCTGCAGGAACTGGATACTTGTATCCATGTATACTTGTAATTAAGCTGTTTTCGCACTAGATGGCTTTCTCTCATTTTTTGTTCCCCAGTAGCTTTTACTAAGCTTTGGTCTCCTGATTAGTTTGAAAAAGACACGCCTGGGTGGCTCGGATGGTTAAGCGACTGCCTTCGGCTCGGGTCATGGTCCCGGGAGTCCCGGGATCGAGTCCCGCATCGGGCTCCCTGCTCAGCGGGGAGTCTGCTTCTCCCTCTGACCCTCTTCCCTCTCATGCTCTCTATCTCTCATTCTCTCTCTCTCAAATAAATAAATAAAATCTTAAAAAAAAAAGAAAAAGACAAAATCATCTTTGAGCTAAGGTCTATAGAATTAAGAATATGTTTATAACTGGTTATTTTAAAATGTACCCTAATTCCATTAATATATATTTATCGAATGCCTCTTATGCGCTAGAAACTACCAGGTACTGTAAACATACGCAGATAATTCATTGATTCAATAGATGCGTATTGAGCATTTACTATGATTTTGTTTTTGCTAGAAACGAGATAAAAAGGCGAATAAGACATCATCCCTGCTGTTAATCAGCTTATGAGTTAACGGGGGGAAAAATATAAGCCGAATATGTACGTAGTTTAATAGTGGCATAAATATGCATGGAACGTGATGGGAGCACAGATGAACAGCCTATAAACATTTGGGGGGGGGTGGAGTAGATGATTTCCCAGAGGAAGTGGCGCTAGAGTAGAGCTCCAGAAGACTTCTGGATACTCAGCATGTATATCTGGGCATTTAGTATGTGCCCGGGTAAGAGTTTTCCGACTCACTCGGAAAGAAAGGCCCTCCAGATGAAGGAATCTTTGGGGGGAACTCAAATTTCTTTAGGGTTTGTGCAAAGGGTATTTGGGGCGATAGAGGCGGGTTACTATAATTCAAGGCAGATCGTGCTAAGTCATGTAGGACGTAGGATACAAACAATGCTCAGTTATTATGAGCGGGGTCAGAACAATTCATTTTTTTAAATGTAAGTCTCTCTCAGAAGTTCTTGATTGTAAGCACAAAGTGATTTTGGCCAACGTAAGCAAAAGAGGGATTTATTGGAAGTATATTAGGCAGCTCACAAATTGACAGGAAGGCCCAGAAAATGGGCAGGAACCGAGGTGAAAATTCACCGGGAACCCAGCCAGGGATATGCCGTTTGTTTTGTGAGTATGGGCCACCATAGCCACCCCTGCTGCCCCTGGACTCCTGTGTTAAGGTTACCGCAGGTATTTTATCAACACCCTTTGTCTTTGTGTCATTTCATCAAGACTCAAAGTCTCTGGATGGAATATCCAGTTAACTGAGCCTTGGTTATTCTAGCTGCTAGAACAGAGAGGGGACCTTCTGGCTTCTGTAATGGAAGATAGAACCTATCCCCAGGGTTTACACAGTGAGTTCAGGGTTTCCAAACACTAAAAGTATTTAATTAGAGGTGATTGACTCTCAGGAATAAGGTAGGTAGCAGTTGGCAGTTGAATCACCTAATCTCAAAATTATTTTGCATTTCAGTAGTGTTACGAAAATAATGTACTAAAATTTAAAAAGCTTTTAAAATCTCCCTTAAATACAGGATTCTGAGTCATCCTCCTCTCTACCCGTACCCGAGTGACACTGAACTCTCCATTCCTTAAAGAGATGAAAGGCTTTTGTGATTCAGTCCCTGTGCTTCTCCTTGAACCACACTGTGTTGATCACTCCTCCTTAGCACCCTCTCCTCACCCCATGGCAGTGGGCAGATGAATATCCTCCTCATTTTTCCCCCATTCTGCTCACCTGTCTTTTTCTCCCTGTCATTTCAGCTCAGTCTCACCTCCCTAGTCAACAAGTAGTGATGAATTACTTCTGGGCCTCCAACACTTTGTGTCCCTTTAATAGAGCGCTTACTCTGCAGTGACATTTGGCTAGTTTTGTGCATGTTGGTCTCCAGAGCTAGGTCACAATATCCTGAGACCAAGGATGTTCTTACTCATTTCTTGGTGTTTATAGCTCCTAGCATGGTGCCCTGTTGAACTCAATTGTTACTTTAAAGGTTAAGCATACATTCTGCATTTTGGCTCACACTGACAACTTCTCAGATATTTCACAACAAGCATTACAAAGTTAAACTTCGCACGGCTTTAAAGTTATTAATCACAAATTCCACTTTGAGAAAGTCTAAATTAAATAGCTATTGGCGTATTTATGCTTTTCCTTCTATTCTACAATAGACAGACGGGTCCAGGGATTAGGATCCACATTTGGTGCCGAGAAAGACGGTATCATACAGGGGTTAGAAATCTCGGAAGCCTTCCTCCCTCCCACCCCTCTCCATCCCCATCTTGGGTTTCAGCTAATGGTTCCTTGGGCAAAGAGCTCTTCCATTGTGTAGAGATTCTGTTTCCTGGTTAAAACCATGTGTGTTTCGTGCAAGTGTTCTGGAGCAGCAGGGCGCTGTTACCTGTCTATGCTTCACTTAGGTCTCAGGCTCCTGGAGTGCAAGTTGGCTAACTCAGATGAGCTAGCTTGGTCTCACATGAGGACTTATGAACAGACTTGCCTTTATTTTTCAGGCCCTAGTCATGGGTTCTCGAGGCCGCTTCTTGTTTCTAGGGCATCTGTCTCCCTGAGCAGAGTATTCCACTCCTCCGGAAAAGCCTCCAGATCTGCCCGAATCAGGCGTGGTTGCTTACATTTAACTTTGAGGCCAGGGGCACACTCAGCAAATTCCTTAGCTCTTTGAAAGGGAAGGTAGAAGCCCACAGAATTGTTTGTTGCTGTGTTTAAAATCTCTGTTACAAAGTTATAGGAGGTTATTCTAATCTAGATGGTGAAATTGTTTTTAAATGCATTAAGAGGTTTTGGATTACCTGTGGCTGGCAGGAAGTTTTGGGCCTTGGCGGAGTAACACCTGGGAGTTGTTCTGCAGTTCGTGGAGGGTTTGAGGAGTGGGCCTATGGCCTGCTTCTCAAAGCACCACGGTCAGGCCAGGGGGTGGTGGTGTGCCAATGCTCTCTCGTCTTAGGGAACTGAAACGTGCAAGGAATCATCGGGAACTCCAGAGATGCTTTGGAGGGATCTTTGACCTTTTCTTTAAACTCTTACCTGGTAGTGAGACCATCCCTGAGGATGATGGCAGTTCCGCATCAGTCAGCAAGTAAATAGGAGAGCATATCCCTTACATCCTCCTTGCAGAAAGTAGCAAGTACGGGTTTGGCACCTGCCTTCCAGCTTCCCCAGGACAGTAGCACCAGCCTATATTAAATGACTGCTTTAAAATACTAGGTAGTTGATGTTTAAATGCTAAGTTGTGCGCTTCACCTCATAATCGCTGCCATAGTTGAGGGAAGCAAGGCCATTTTGTGTGTGGGGGGGGTGTTCGACAGAAGGTCGAGTGAGTTTTGTTGGGGTGAACTGTGAAGGGCTTGGGGAGAGGAATGTGAAGCCAGGGGATGGCATTCCCAGCTGGAACTCGGGAAATGGGGTGACATGTTCATGGGATGCGGGGAGGCCAAGTGGACCACCAAGGCTGTTGACAGCAGAGGAGGGGCCTGGTAGCAGGCAGCCTTGAAAACCAAACAGAATTTGGACTTGAAGCTATAGCTAGAACAGTTATGTGCAAGCAGGTGGCATGCTTAGAAGTGGGATTTAAGGACCGGAGATTTCCTAGCTCTGTGAGTGTTGGGTGACAGTCGGGTGACAGTTGGAATGTCCTCTGGTGTCTAAACGTAAAGGGCACTTGTGAGCCTGTTGTATTAGCTTCTTTACAGATTCAGGATCTCATCTTAGGGAAGTAACTAGTTATGGTAGAGGTGAAGCAGGTGAGATCACCAGGGTTCTTCTGCCTCTTGCCTATCCCAGAAAACTCACTTCATTTTACCTTCATTCATTTTCCCTTCAACAGTGAGGCCCTTTGTTATTGCTATATTGAGTAAGGAAAAAAAAAAGTCTTGTTCAGGGTCGCATTACCTAAAAGCCTCGGGACAGTTACAAAGAAAGTAACAGCATAAAACCATAACGGGAAGGGAGCTTTCAGTGCTTTAGAAATAAGCCACAAGCAGTCACACTCATTTCTTCTCGTTGACACGGACATGCAGATTTGGTAAAGAAGAAGGGGACTATTCTTGGTGAGATGGATCAGAGTCAAGGTGAGGCAGAAATGTTGACCCCTCCAACCAGAATCCCAGAACTTCACCCTTTGTGGAGCGCAGCACGAACAGATCCCTGGCTTTCCCTCCGGAGCCATAGGAACTGCATGCGCCCCTTCCCAGAGGGAGACCCTATAGAGAGTTGACTCCTTTATGCTGGCCTTGGCTTGTTTTCCATTGCCTTTGCCACTTTCCCCTGTAGACTAAAGCTGTGTCAGCCGTCATTCTGGGACAAGGATTGGTTTGAAAGAAGCAGGTGACCGCAAGTTAGTAAGTCAGGAGGACCTTATGTGGAAATAGTCTTTATGAAGCCCCTGGGGCAACTACATGGACACAGACCACACTGTTGAGCCCGCAGAATCCTTGATTGGCTGTGCACTGCCCTAAAACCACTACTGTGGGGTGCCCGGGTGGCTCAGATGGTTAAGTGTCTGCCTTCAGCTCAGGTCATGATCCTAGGGTCCTGGGATGGAGTCCCGCACGGGCTCCCTGCTGAGCAGGGAGCCTGCTTCTTCCTCTCCTTCTCCTGCTCCCCCTGCTTGTGCTCTCTCGCTCTCTCTGTCAAATAAATAAATAAATAAATAAAACCACTACTGTGCCTGAGCCCCTGGGCGGGAGCCAGGCCTTGCAGGGGCTTACTGGGTGGGAGTGGTATCTGGGACTGTCCCCTGGGTTCTCCCAGCTTCGGTCCTGGGTATGGAGAACGCTAACAAAGCCCACAGCATTCCCCCTTATATGTTGTCATAAGTCACGTGTTTACTTCCAGTTTCTCATGTCAGATAGCCTTGACCTGGTGGGGTAGATCGTGTACCCTGCGTTCGCTTAAGAGACTCAATCTGTGCTATAGGAGTTCCTAGTGAAGATCGTGAACTACAGTAGGAAGGGAAGGATTATGTACATGTGGGATTAAGGGCAAGGCCTCTCTTTCATTTTTGCCATATAGCCCAGGAGTCTGCTGCAGCAGACCCAGTGACACAGATTCTTGTCATTTTACCTTGCCTGGCCAGTGAGGAGCTCCAAATAGCATGATTCCTGTAGGGCGTGTCAAGCTGGGAGAGTTCACTTGGCTTAGTGGAGCGATGATACCAGGACTGCCTATCTGCAAGGTCCACCTGGTCATCTGCTGGGCTCTTTCTTCAGCTCCAAGGAGTGGCAGCAGCAGTGGGAACATGACTCTCCGGGAATGCGTGGAACACCCGAAAGTACAAAAAAAGTCTCAGATGATTGTTGATATGTGGTTGGACATCCTGTCCCTCGGTCTGCGGATGCGTGAGATGTGCTTTCTCGCTTTCATAATATTGAGGCCTCTAGACAAAATGGTGAAAGGTGGCGTATCTCTGGTGCCCTCTCTGCTGACGGGGGAACAGCAGATCCCTTTCAAGGATTGCTCTCCGTATGTTCTGTGGCCTGGAGCCCTTGAACCTGCTCTCGTTTGCCAGGCCATTGGATAAGGTGTGGAAAATCAATTTCTACCAGGGTTGTTGTTACTGGTTCTTGGGCTGGGCAAGGATAGAAACGAAGCTGGACCCTAAAATCAAAGGCACAGGCAAGGCTTTAACCGGGTGTACAGCTGGAGCCTAAGGGAGACTCAACACTAACAGAGAGGAGTTAGATTGGCCTGCCAGAACAGAAGGGAGGCGCGGTTCCTATAAAGTTCCCCCTCAGGTTCCCACGCTGGTTTAATATGCTAATGAGGGGGCGGGGAAAGAGGGCTTCATCTTGATTGGTTGGAAAGGCCTCGTCCTGATTGGTTGATGTTGGCTGGCAATTCAGGCAGCTCATTGGTGCTTTTTGGAGCCAGAGTCCTCTGTTTTAAGTACAGCTTGTGTGTGAGGCTGCATCTTGGTTCTGCTCTCCAGGAGAAGCGCTTTAACGCCAACAACCCAACAGAAAGCGCCTCAGGTACATAATGTTTTTCACCTGGGGCTTGTTCCCATGGTCCCTAACTGTCTCATTGTAGCGATGAGAATGGCTAGTGCAGAGGTTCTTAATAGGTTCTATATTGAAAGCATATATCTATGCATACACACACAGACACCGTACACATTCCTTTATATGCATATACACATGTACGTGTATACCCTTAATTAGGCCTCCGTTTCATTAGCAGATTGCTCTCCGTTCTCACTTAAAATTTTGAGTCACGTGACTGGATGGTGTCGCCCAAAGTTGTCATACGCTTGCACATGACATTCCTGAGCCAGATCCACTATGAGAAAACACCACTCTCTCTTTTATTGAAATGTGTGGGTCCTCAACTCCTCTCTCACGCTGATTTGGTGGGGGTAGGGCTGAGGGCACAGAAAGGTGTTTTTATGTTTGGGGATTTTTGCCTGGGTGCACTGTTCTCCCTCCGGCTTAGGGCTTTCCAGCTTCGGCTGCACACTGGAATCATTTGAGGGACTCTTTAAAATACAAATGCCTGGGCCCTGTCCCCGGAGATTCCAACTGAAGTGGTTTGGAGGAAGCTTGGGTATTCGGATTTTTGTTTTTTATTTATTTATTTTTAAAGATTTTATTTGTTTATTTGACACAGAGCATGAGAGAGCACCAGCAGGGGAGAGGGCAGAGGGAGAGGGAGAAGCAGGCTCCCCGCTGAGCAGGGAGCCCTGACACGGGGCTTGCTCCCAGGACCTTGGGATCATGACCTGAGCTGAAGGCAGACGCTTAACTGACGGAGCCACCCAGGCGCCCCAGGTATTAGGATTTTAAAAGTTCCCTGGTGACTGTAATGTGCCGCCAACGTTGCACCTTGCACTTCTCTAATTTCCCACCAACATTTCCACCTGCTGAAGTAGAAGCCAGGTCAGGATTTGCCTTAGGATCCAGGCCATCCGTGATTCCTAATTTTAGCCTGAGACTTTTAGATTTATAGATGTAGAAGGTGAGGCCCAGAAAGGAGTGAGTTTCTTCTGAGATACTCCTGGCAGGTGGGCCAAAAAGAGCACCCTGACAGATAATGTCATAGGCATTGGAACTGCAATTTTAGACTGATCTCCATATAATATGTCATTCCGATTTGGTTTATATTCACCTTTAAGGTGAGAGTCACTACTACATTATTTAGTTTAACTTTATAAGATAAATATTCTATTTTTTCTCTCTAATCCACACGTGCCAATGATAGATGTGAGCAGACATGCAAATATTACTTCGTGTTTTGAAGTAAAGAAACCGAGGAGGCTGATGAGTAAACCCCCCTCCCTGGCCTCAGAATAATTAGGTACTGCTAGCTTTGGTCTTGTGGGAAAGGAGCAGATTAAAAAAAAAAAAAAAAAACCTAGCAAGAAATTTCATATCACTTTCAAATTAGTTTGAGGTTAGAGCTGAGAAATATTTGTGGCGCCTGGGTGGCTCAGTCGGTTGTGTCTGCCTTCGGCTTGGGTCATGATCCCAGGGTCCTGAGATCGAGCCCCGTGTCGTGGTCAGGCTCCCTGCTCAGCGGGAAGTCTGCTTCTCCCTCTCCCTCTGCTGCTCCCCCTGCCCCCCGCTCGTGCCCTCTCTCTCAGATAAATAAATAAAATTTTAGAGCTGAGAAACATTTTTGTTCTAATGGAATTAACATTTGGTCAAGGATTTTAATTAAAAAAAAAAAAAGCATGATTCTTCCCCTGGAGTAAATGAAGCTACTTCGGCCCCAAAAGAGCCTTCCATGTGGTGCCCAGGCAGAGAAGTCCGCGCAGAGAGGGCAGGGGGCCCGGGCCCGCGCTGCCGAGCGTTCCCACGATGTTGTGTGTGCATATCAGTGTTATTGTAGTGGTATCTCATGTTCAGTGCCTGTAGGGTTGACTACTGTGTCACGTTTGAATTGGAACAGGAAGCACACTCCAGTTTGTGTGTGAAGCAGATAAACTGGGGCCAAAAGGCCAGCGCTCGGCAGAGAGCCAGAGCCCCTGTCCCTGGCTCCCACTGCCGCGCGGGGCTCCAGCATCCTTGAGTGCGGCTGCGTGCTCTGTCCAGGGCTGGGACGGGCTCCTGCTCCCGCGGGGTGTGGCAACACAGCCAGCCCCCCTCTGTGTCTTTTATGTCTTTGGTGACACAGCTGCTCTTCCCGTTTTAGTACCCTTCTCTGGCCTCCCCACCTCTGTCCTTCCCGTCCCCCACCTTGACCATCCCGAGCTCGGGGGCTTGATTTCTGCTGCGGGGCACCCAGGGAACTGGCTTGTGTGAAAGCACCATGACTTCACTCAGTGTGTCTTAAAGGTGGTTATTTTGACCTCATGGGCCATTTCGGTGGGTGGCTGGACTTGTGATAATTCTGAATGGTAACTTTGGAATTTTATGAATCAAGAAGACAGCTCTGAGTTGAATGTGGGAGAATGCCTCGTGGGCTCTCATGAGTCACACAGGCAGGAGGGAGGGGAGGACTTCGTGGGCACTAATAGGCACTTTGCTTCTTCCCCAGGTCCCCCTCCTATTGGTTACAGCCCCGGTAGTCCCGCCCCGATTCTAGAAGACCCCAACTACTTTTTCCCAGACTTCCAGCTCTATTCTGGGAGGCGTGAACCATCTGCTTTGACGGTGGAGGCAAACGGTAGTGGCATCAGGGAAAAAGTTGGTAAGTCCTTTTACTGGCGTGTGGGTTGGAAAAACAAGATGATCATATGTTTCTGACTTTTAGCCTTTTTGTGTAATTTTTTCTCTAGCCTTGTTTTAAAAATCAGCCAGTTGTTGTATTGTTGATTGTCTCTTTATTGGTAGGTGCCTTATTTTTAATGTTTGGGCTATGGTATCAGTAGACTATTTTATAATAATATGTGACTCTCTCAACAGACAGAGTTCTTATGTAGGAACTTGAGAGTTATACCATTTATCCCCTAATTTTTCTCTAAGTCCTAAATACTTTTTTGTACTCTTTCCCAGAACTTTTTCTCCTTCTCTGCTTCCACTTTTATCTCTTTTTGCAAATAATTGAGAAGTGCAGAAGAAATTCAAAACTATAGTAGGCAGGGAGCTGCCTCCTTTGTGAAAACTTCTTGCCTTTTTTTGAGGGCTTTTGAGATTGGTAAAACTGGAAGGGAATCTTTAAAACCACTGAAGGAGGGGCGCCTGGGTGCCTCAGTTGGTTGGGCATCTGCCTTTGGCTCGGGTCGTGATCCCGGGGTCCTGGGATCGAGCCCCGCATCGGGCTCCCTGCTCAGTGGGGAGTCTGCTTTTCCCTCTCCCTCTGCTTGCTCCCCCTGCTTGTACTTTCTCTCACTTTCTCTCCCGCTCTCTGTCAAATAAATAAATAAAATCTTAAAAAAAAAACAAACCTGTAGGGAGGATCTCCTGGTTCTTGGAAACGTGCTTATGAAAAGGGAATTCAGTAGTTTTCGTGCTTAATGAGACCCCATTCCTTCTATTTTTCATCCCCCCAAAATGATTATCTTTTGGAAATATACTTGTCTTTTTATTTGAATTTTTACTCAAGTTGTTCACAGTGTTTATTTTTATTTGAATTTGCTTGTGCCACAAGCCTTTCAGAGCAGTTATCCCGAGGGTAGGGACTGCATTCTCATTACCTTCTATCCACAGCACCTGTCTGAATGCCCGGATGTAACTGGTTGGCGGGGAAGATTTGCACAGTGAGGGTGTGGCCCATTTCAGCCCATACCGATCTCTCTTTCCTTGGCTTCTTCATCGCTTATTACAGTTCTTTGGCAATTCATCTTACATGGACTTCCAATAACCTGTTTTTTGTGTTTGAAATTTTTTATTGTTGAGTTTTGGGTTTACATCTTAGTTACAGTATATGTTCTCGGAAAGTCGGGAATATGTTCGAATTTACTGCACATGCAGTCTTACGGAGCAGATATGGAGTCTGCCCATTTTACAGAGGAGAGAGGTTGCCTGAGGTCTTGGAGGTGTGATTTGGGGAGTGGGGCGGCGGCGGGGCGGGGGGAGGAAGAGGCAGAGTGGTATGATCAGAGTTGAGCTTCAGGACCCAGTCTGTAAAAATTTTGAATTTGCTGGACAATTACTTTCTGAATGCCTTCTAGGTATCAGGGTTGTGTTCTAGGCACTGGAGTTAGCAAGTGAAGACAGCAGATAAAACTCTGCCATCTGGTTCTTGAATTCTAGTAGAAGAGGACAGATCATAAATGCAGTGTGCATTGAAAGAAGAGGCCAGAGGCAAGAGATGTTAGGAGGCTATTCGGGACCTCTGGGCAAGTGGTAGGGAGAGCCAGAACCTGGGAAGCGGCTGAGGGCTTGGAAGTTAGGGTTGCAGTCTTTTGCTATTGCAAAGACACTAAAAATGTCATCTAGTGTCACCTTTTCTCATATTTTAATACCAAAAAGAGTAAGAGGGATGTGACCCGTCACAGCCATTGCCAAAAAAAAAAGATAGGCATAAACCTAATGACAAGTGTCTGTGTATATACATGCGTATATGGGCAATCTACTTATCTATCTTGTAAGCATATACTACCACCTTTGTTTTTTCTCATTTCACGGGACTGAGAAAAACTAGCTTGGCAGTTGATCAAACATGGGGAGAAAAGGAGACAAAGAGCCAAAAGTACATCTGAAATTTCTATCTGGATGGCTCACATGATTAGGTTGCCAATTATAGAAAACACAAACAAACGAAAAAGCAACCTTGGGAAAGAAAGCTGGTTTGCAGGGGGACGAGGTATTCTGTGTATATATAGAAACACAGAGCCATCATTGCCTGGAATTGTAGAAGTGAGGCTGCTTGGCTCTGATCTAGTTCACTTCCCTCACTCTACCCCTGAGGAGGTGGAGCTCAGAGAGAGTAAGTGATTTGCTTGAGGTCACACCCATAGTAAATGCTAGAATTTTTACTATCCCAATGCTATCTAATTTCCTCAGCGCACTACTTACTAGTATTGTTGTGAAATGAATGAATTTTATATTTCACGGCACTCATGTAGGAATTCTTTGGTTAAATGTTTGATCCCCTATTACATGCAGACACTGGGCTGTGCACTAGAGAGACCCAGGTGAGTTGGCCTTTAAGAAGTGAAGAGTCTTGTGCAAGTAAATTGCTGCTATCTACTGTGGTAATTGCCCTAATGGTGATCTGTACAAATGGAGCAGGGGCTCAGGAGGAGGGCTCAAGCCTGCTGAGCTGCAGTGGGACAGGTTGTACTCAGAAGTAGCTGCGGAGTTCTCACTTGACGCATGTCTAGAATCTCCCAAGAAGATGTGGTGAGATGCATCTCTCTTCAGCAGAGATGAGAGAACGTGAGCAAAGGCCTAGAGGTGGAAGAGAACTGGCCTGTCTGGGAGCTATGTGATCTCAGGTGCTGCTGGACTTACACGCTGAGGGGTGGCTGGGGAGGGGAGGTGGTGGTGGTGGCCTGCAATGTTGCTGGATCAGGTAACGCAGTACCTGCTGCATCCTAGGGTAGAATGTCAGTTTCATCTTTTAATTAACTATTGAGGAATTTTGTTCAGAGGAGTGATATAGTTAGGTTTTCCTATTTGAACAATTTTTCAGGGTAATGTGGAAGATAGGTTGAGGTCTACAGGGTGGGTTTGGAGTTGGGAATGAGACTAGTGTCAGAAAAATAGATAAGGAGGCTGCTGGCATTGTCTGGGTGTAAGACACCAAGGGCTTTGCAGTATTGTGGAATAAACACAGATTTTTTTTTTTTTGTAGAATGAGTCAGATCCTGACTCTGGCTCTTCCTACCTCTGTGACCTCTGTCATTTGCCTTCTCTGAACCTCTCTCCTCATCTGGGAGATAGGGGAAATTAATATCTGTCTCACGATTGCATGTGCCTCATATGATTATATGCCGGATAAACGAAATAACATATGGAGAGAATTTAGCACAATACCTGATACATCATATGCACTTTTAAAATGGTTCTTGCAGTTGTATTGTGGTTATCAATAATAAACTTGGAGATTGGGAGGGAATGAAGAGGGTTAGGAGAGGTGTTTAGGAGGTAAAGTTGGCAGGCTGATACTAGATGTTGGGGGTAAGGGAACAGAAGGAACTTTGGAAAACTCCCAGGTTTCTGGCTTAGCAAGGCGTAGATGAGGCAGGGATGTGGGGTTTGGTGGGTGGGTAAGTGTTGGGGGTGAGGAAGACATGTTGAGTGTGGAGAACCAACAGGCCATCTGCTGGTGGTGGTAGATGTGGGTCATGAGTCAGTAGCTGAAGACAGGTGGCCAATGTGATGCCCCAGGAGATTCTGTTGAGTGAGGGTGGGAGAGCTTTCAGGGCAGAGCTGTGGGAAACACCAGAATTCAAGGGGCAGGTGGAGAAAAGGGAGCCAGAGAAGAAGTGCACAGAGAGGCAGGAGCCGGAACCAGGGCAGGGGTTGGGGTGGGAGACCTGGATGCTCAATCAGGAGAGCATTTCAGGAAGTAGATGATCACCATGCCAAATGCTTCAGAGAGGGTGAGGTGTGTAATACGGGAGATGGAATATTCTCATTGGGTTTGTTGGCTAATCAGAGCTGTAGGGAGAGTGGTGAATGGGACATTTGGGAAGTGGAGACAGGGAGTATGGATTGCTTACTGAGGACAATCAGAAGAGAAGGGAAGGACAGACACACAGTGGTACATGGGTAGGGCCAAGAAAAGGGGATTCCTTTCTGTTTGATTTTGGTTTTTTTGCTTCCATTTTTTTTTAAGATGGGAAAGACTTGGCATGTTTATATGAGGAAGGGAAGGAGCCAGCAGGAAGTTTGAAGGAAAGGGAGGGCGTGAAGGACAGAGCAAGGTCCAGGAGGAAGCAGGAGGTGAGGGAATGGAGAGTAGTAGACACGCTGTGAATGGGAGAAACACTTCCCTGAGAAACCACTGGGTAAATAGAGGCGGTGGTGTAGTTGAAATGTTGTCTTTAAAGGCTATGTAGCGGGCACCTGGGTGGCTCAGTGGGTTAAGCATCTGCCTTCAGCTCAGGTCATGATCTCAGGGTCCTGGGATCAAGCCCCGCATCGGGCTCTCTGCTCTGTGGGGAGCCTGCTTCTCCCTCTCCCTCTGCTCCTCCCCTACCGTCGTGTGCACATGCTCTCTCTCTGTCAAATAAATAAATACATAATCTGTAAGAAAGAAAAATAAAAAGAATAAAGGCTACCGTAGCTACCATGTTAATTACTCAGCGTGTAGATACAGACCTGTATGCCTGTGGCGCCTCCTGAAACACTTTTCCTTCTGCTTGCCTTCCAGTTGAGGACCCCCTGTGTCACTTCCAGCCCCCGAGCCTCCTGAGGACGTCAGAGGTGGAAATGAGAGGTTCCGAGGATGCGGCAGCTGGGACAGTGTTACAGCGGCTGATCCAGGAACAACTGCGGTATGGCACCCCGACCGAGAACATGAACTTGCTGGCCATTCAGCACCAGGCCACAGGGAGCGCAGGACCCGCCCACCCCACCAACAGCTTTTCTTCCACGGAAAACCTCGCTCAAGAAGACCCACCAATGGTCTACCAGTCGGCACGTCAGGAACCGCAGGGTCAAGAACACCAGGTGGACAATACGGTGATGGAGAAACAGGTGCGGTCCACGCAGCCTCAGCAGAACAACGAGGAGCTGCCCACTTACGAGGAGGCCAAGGCGCAGTCCCAGTTCTTTCGGGGCCAACAGCAGCAGCAGGGGGCTGCCAGCCATGGTTACTACATGGCAGGGGGCAGCAGTCAGAAGGCCCGGACTGAGGGGAGGCCCACGGTGAACCGTGCCAACAGTGGGCAGGCGCATAAGGACGAGGCGCTGAAAGAACTCAAGCAGGGTCACGTCCGCTCTCTCAGTGAGAGGATCATGCAGCTGTCGTTGGAGAGGAATGGTGCTAAACAGCACCTCCCTGGTTCAGGGAATGGAAAGGGGTTCAAGGCAGGAGGGGGACCCTCGCCAGCCCAGCCTGCAGGTAAAGTGCTGGACCCCCGGGGTCCTCCACCTGAGTACCCCTACAAGACCAAGCAGATGATGTCCCCCGTCAGCAAGACCCAGGAGCATGGACTTTTCTACAGTGACCAGCACCCAGGGATGCTCCATGAGATGGTCAAGCCTTACCCTGCTCCTCAGCCCGCGAGAACGGAAGTGGCCGTCCTGCGGTACCAGCCGCCCCCAGAGTACGGGGTAACGAGGTGATTAGCTATCAAGCCACGGGTTTAACCTGGCTTTTTGAAATTCAGTGATGATGTTCTCAGCACTTGTTATTTTCAAGGCATGTTGGGTTTTAGCCACTGGGGTTTTGTTGTTGTTGTTGCGCATGATACTTAATAAGCCACTTCTGGGCCAGAATACGTAGAGTGAAACAGAACAGAGATCAATGGAGGATTTTCTCCAAATGTAACAGAAGGCAATTGGGGCTTTATGAATTTAGGGGAGGAGCCTCAGTTGTTGGCCGTCCTTGGGAGCTCTGCCTAGTGGCCAGGCAAAGCAGCAATTTTCCTGGCTGGCTCTGTGGAAAGCATCCAGACTTCTGGAGCATATTATTACCGTGGGGTTTTTATGGAGCTTTTCTTCATTGTAGATTTGAAAGGAAAATGTAGTCTGAGTGCTAGAACAGAGGAGTTAAAGGGGCCATGGAAATCTTAGAGTCTCACCTCTGTATTGAGCAGATGAGACACTAAAGCCTGGAGAGACTCCTGCATTTCCATAATCTACTCTGAGGCTGCTGGAGCTACGTTTCAGTGTCCTGACCATCCACATCTCTTCCCTCCACTGCCCTAATTCTAATCCCTCTTCCAGTGATGGCTGGATTCAGCAACACTTCCCGAGTGTCTACTCTGTGCGGCCTTGTACCAGGTTCAGAGATAAAGTAGGGCTCCCCGCCCCCTTAAGGACCTTAAGGTACTGTCCTGGGGGGACCAGCACCTGAGCCCATCACTGCCCTGTAGTGGGCTGTTTGAAGACAGTATGCAGAGTGCTCAGAACCAGAAAGATCCTATAACTCACAACCGGAGGCACTGGGGAGAGCCCCGCAGGGGAGGTGATAGCCAGGTTGGGTCTCGAAGGACCAGTAAGAGCTGTGGGGGAAAGTGTGCGAAGAGATGGGGTAGCGGGACACACTATGCAAGAGGGAGTGCCACTGGTTTGGTCTGGAACGCGCTGAGGTAACACAGGTAGGTTAGGAGGGAGTGGCCAGTGGATAGGGAGCTGAGACCGGCTGGTGGAGGTCTTTGGGAGTCCTACTGTGGAGTTTGGAATTTAGCCATAAGCAATTGGGAGAGCCAATATTTTCAAGGAGAGAACCTGTTGGTGTTTATTAGGCTGACTTCGGTGGCAGTGAAGGATGGAACAGAGGAACAGGACCAAAGGCCATGGGGACCTTCGGGGCAATTTCAGTAGTCCAGCTAAGAATTGGTGAGCACGGCCTACGTTGGAGGCCGGACGTGTAGGGGAGCGTTATGCGCTGTGAGAGGCAGAGAAGTAACACTGGCAGGCTCTGATGGCCAATTAGACACAGAAGGTGAGAAATAATAGGGCAGTTGGAAATCAAGCTCTCAAGAGAGAAATTGGGTCTGAAGGTACAAGTTTGGGAGTTACCAGCATCTCGATGTTGCCGAGCTTCTTGGGGAGAGCGTGGAGCAGAAGAGAAGGCAGGCGACCACTCATTATTGGCTGTGTCTGCATTCTCACAAAGGGCCTTATTTGTCTGTTTCTAAATCAGATGAGTTGAGTTTTCCCTGGGTGACCTCAGCAGCGGTGTGCAGGGCATACCTTGGCTGTACATCTTCTGAAAAGGCAGTGATTGGGCCTTGGCAGAGGGAGAGAGCTGGCTGACCTGCCCTTTACTTCGCACAGCTGCTGACACATTTCCCCACATATCAGACTGGGAATGCCAGCTTGGAAGCAGGACAGCACCTTTGAGACCTCTGACAGGCTGCAGACCTCATTCTTCCTAAAGGCGCCATAGTCTGACCCCACTGAGGAATCCAAGGTGGGGCCTACGGGGCTCTTGTTTCTTACCTTTTATAGTTCCTTAAGCCACAGGAGACATTTAAACTTTAGAACTATCAGATTTGAAGAAGGGGGGGGGAGAAAAGTCTTCATATCTCTCGCGTCTGCCACATTGATTCAAGAGACTTTGTTTAAAGTCATCTACAGTGTTTATCACAGGATCCTATTTTTTCACATTTCTTCCTGAACATTTGACTCAGCCTCTAGAGATTGATAGAAAGTGGGGACATCCCTGAAGGAAGTCTACTTCTTCTCTTTGGCTTTACAGCAATGCATAACGTGGATCATTTTGCTTTTTGTCATCTGGCAGTAGGTGTGATATGAGGTGGGAGACAGGGTGAGGGGAGAAAAGAAGCACCAGCAGGAGAGCTACCCAGTTATTTGTGGAAAGTGTCATTTGTCTCAAAGTTTTGACGTCAAAAAGAAGAAGAAATGTATGAGGGATCCGAGCTAATTGCCAGGCTTGGCAGCCAGATTGACATGGAACATCAAAATGGCCCAGGAGACATAACAGACGGGCCATTGAGGCTTGGCCCCAGAGCTAAAAGGCCCCTTTGTGAGCCGGGCCATGGCTAGCCAGCATGGCTCCAATGGTGCAGCCCTGGGCTGACAGAGTCAACAAAGTCGTATCCACACCAGCCCTGCTGCGGACACTTCCAGCGTGGTCTGAACTCCACGGGTCGGATCTGAAACCCAGCAGTGTGTGACGTTCAAGTTTCCTTCAACCCAGGAGATGAGCAGGGCTCCTTTTAATTTCATGGATACGTTCCCCTGTACCTAAAGGGTTATCCGTTTGTCATTCATGGCGATGGTTTCGGAAGCTGCAGGCCGTGGGGTCCGTACATCACAGACTCCTGGCCACGAAGGAAAGGCCACTGAGTGAGATCATGGAGTCCAATCTCCTGGCCCTTTACATTGTTCAGACTTCACTGCTTTTTGCCTACTGATGGAAAGGTCCAAAAGACAAGCGAATGACAGAAGGAGGAAGAACTCAGAGTTCTTGCCTTCATTACTGACTCACCATAGCTTATAAATTCACCCGCCCTGAGCTGCTAAAGATGGAGATGTGTGGTAGTTTATTGTAAAGCACTTTAGTCTCCTTTGGTGGGAAGCCCAGGGAGAGGCTATCAGTCACAGCCTCGTTGACTTGCACCAGCTTGGCCCTTGTCGTGGGTGAGCTAGTGAGGCTGGCAGAGATGGGGAGACTAAGGCCCTGCTGAAATGGCTGGTGGGGACCTCCAGGGAACGGGAGCTGGCCATTGAGAAAGTCTCTGGTTTTACTCCTGCTTCGTCTTCCTTTTTCTTCAACCTGAAAGTGGTAATGGATATAAAGGAGGACAAGGTGAGAATTGGACAGGTTGTTCTATGTAGAATTGTGCTTAAAAAAAAAAAAAAGCCAGCATTTGGGTGTTAATTCTGATGTACTTTGTGGGAAGAGCATTATAGAAGCGGTGACTTGGCTTACGGAGCTGTACCATGAGTGGAAGTGAATACCCGAGGATGAGCTGATTGCTTTCAGAGCAGTTGGGAAGACATAAGTCAAGTGCACGTTTGCTTTCCAAAGAAATTGGCCCATATTTCCAAAAGTGGAAACCGAAGATGCCAAAAAATTACTTAAAATAGCCCTCTTTCATAATACAACTACTTTAACATTTTCCTCTACACATTGATTTTTTTCCCATGTTATCATCATAGATTATATTTGGTATAGTATCTTAGCTTGTTTTCTTTCGACAGTGTGCACTTGTTTTCCTCACCATCCTTTTTATTGCTGCATAATATTTTATAAAGTATATAATTTACCTCATCTTGTCTACAAATAATGTAGTGAACATCATCATGCATATCAAATTTTCCATACCCAGACCCCTGACCTCTGTCCCCTAACCTGCCTCTGACCCTACCCCTAACCCTCACCCTGGCCTTAGCCCTGACCCTGGCTCTGGGAGGGTGGCTTTCTGAACGCATGATGGGAGGGCCTGAGAGGCAGCCTGGTTGTCCTGGAGAAGACCCCAAACATTTAAGACTTGGTAATATTTCTGAAAATTGGTGTGAAGGTGGAGATAAAAACAGAAGGACCAACTGAATGTCTATTTAAAGAGTGCTTGGAGTTCCAGGTCCCCCTCTTGCCTTAGCTCATGGACAGCTGCCATGTCTGTTCTCGCCCCAGCAGAAGTTGGGGGCTCTGTTCTCTGGAGGGGTGTCTGGACTTTTGGTTCACTTCTTTAAGAATCATTATTTAGAGTTGAAATTATTGGGTCAATTGTAACGAACATTTAATGACTCGTGATACCAGATAACTTGGTAAAAAACGTTACAGTGCCTGCGTCCCTGCCCTTTGACCAACATTAGTCATTGTAATTACAAAACCTTTGCTAATTTAACGGGCAGATAGTGTTAATTCTTTATTTTACTTTGCAATTATTAGCTAGGTTATTTGCGGGGGTTAATTTAACGGTTAGATTTGACCTTGCAAATGAGCTGTTTGTGTCTTCTGTTTGTATGATCTCTATATTACAATGGATTGAGAACAAACTTCAACTTGTGTTCTGTTAACGCCCGTCCTGATCTTCCGGTTTCTAGAACTCCGTCTGTACCCTTAGCAGGTGGCAGTGGAGTAGGGGTGGTGAGGCAGCACTGGGACTAAAGCATCAGCTCCTGCCTGTGCCGGGCACTCTGTGTGGGTGACCTTCCTCAGTTGTCACAGCACTGCCCAGGGGTGGATGCTGTCACGGTCCCTGCTGGATGGTAGGGGATCCATGATGTTCATGGTAAGCACTCAGGCTTAGACGTAAGCGTAGGGAGTTAGATTTACCAGCTTTCCAGGAGCAAAGAGTGGTAACCGTTCATTAATATTTTATCCATCTATGAGTGTATTAATTGGATTTTTAGTATGTAAATGGATACCTTATAAAGGCATGAAATGATGGTGTTTGACCCAGCCCTTTGTCCGGGGCTGATAAAAGCATCTTACAAGATGATGTCAGGCACGAGGTGCTGTGGAATTCCTTGCACGGAGAAGTTTGTTCGCTTCCCCCCTCCGCCCCGCCCCCGCCCCCGCCCCCGGGGGCAGCCATCTCCACCACCCTCCTTCCCAACAGAGCAGAGGCTAACATTTTCCTGCATTCAGAGAGGGAATGTGTGGTGTGACTAATGTCCTAAATCACTCATATTTTCCTTCAAAAATGCACTGTGCATTTTTCCCCAGAGAAACCCCCAGGGTTGGTTTTATTTAGGATAGACGACATCCTCTGAGAACATGCCAAATGAGGGTACAGTGAGGAGGGAGGGAGCAGAAGGGGACACAGCCAAGGAGTGCGTGTGACAAAGAGAGAGAACACCTCTCCCCAAGAAACTCATGTTGATCCAACTGTGCAACCGGAGTGCAGTTTAAACCATGAACAAGCACAGAGATAGGTGCCCAAGAGCAGGGCATACTTGGTGGGCTTGGGGTTTGGAATGTGCTGTATTACAAGAAAGAATGTTTGGTGGTCCCATTTTACTTCGGATTGGAAATGTCTGGAGGAGGGGGGAGAATTTTCAGAGTAAGTATGTTTCCAGAGTGGTAATTTGCAATTTATATGGTTATGAACATGGATTGCTATGTAGGACAAAAGGTAAGCCAGATCCAAGCTTGTTGGATTAAAAACTATGTGTTGCTCTTAACAGAAATAAGGCTATGGAGCCTTATTTAAATTCCACCAGCTGAACATGTGTTTTGAATACCAGCATTAGAACTCCGGAGTTTCTACAGCTTTTAAGCTGGATTATGGCTGGATGAGCCAAGTAACTACATGCTGTTTATTCTGAGAAACAGCTCTGCAGTATGGGAATTTCAAAGGCTAGGGTCAAGTTCAGGTTACTTTCTTAGGAAACCTACCGCAGTTCCAGCTATAATGCATGAAACCAGTGACTTTTTCAAACAAGAGGATTGCCTCTATCCGTCCTGCATAGAAATAAATCTGATCTTAGTTTACACAAGACTTGAGTCTTACTTTGGGCATTTACAAGTCTTACCAGTGTCTGCCCAACCAACGGGATCCAGCGGGGAGGATATGGGTTTGGGTGAAGATTTGAGGGGTTTTGAGTTCTGGCTCTTGCATTTTATAGTGAGTTGTGTAGGTTCTCTGAGCCTCAGTTTCCTTATCTGCAAATTGTTATAGCTCATTTTTCCTAACATCCATTTTCTCCCCCCAACAAAGAAAAAGAAGGAAAGGACAAATTATCTGTAGTCCCACTATCCAGAGATAACCAGAGTTAAGTATTCTCTTCGCTGTGTTGTTTTAAGGATCAGAAAATCAGAAGAGAATATTCTAAGTGGGAAAACTCTATGTAAATAGGAGGTATTTTTGCTGAAGGACAGGTCTTAACACTTGAACCTCTTCACCACGGACCAAGAAGCCCTTTATTATTTCATCTTTTTCTTTTTCTTTTCTTTTTTTTAAAAAAATTTTAGTTATTTTTGACAGAGAGAGTGTACAAGCAGGGGAAGCAGCAGGCAGAGGGAGAGGGAGAAGCAGGCTCCCCCCTCAGCAGGGAGCCTGATGCGGGGCTCGATCCCAGGACCCTGGGATCATGACCTAAGCCTAAGGCAGACGCTTAACGACTGAGCCACCCAGGCGCCGCTATTATTTCATCTTGTTTTTAAATTCTTTTATCTCATTTTGTTTACTTTCTCTGATTATCAAAATAACGATGAAGATTTTTTGGCTTTAGTTTCTAATTTTTCTACAGTGTACATATATCTAAGTAATCTTAGATAAAGAATATTTTAAAAAGTAGCCAGATGTGTTCATTGTAGAAATTTTATAAAGGAAAAAAGGACAAGGAAGAAAAATCCGTAGTCCCATCACCTAGCATTAGCCACTCCAACCAATTGTTACAGTTCCTTCTAGTCATTTTTCTGTGCATTTTGTTTCACACATACTAGGTGAAATCCTGATATGTATAGCTATGATTTAAAAAAAAAAATCCTTTCTTAGGGACTCAGCGAAAACTTGTTGAACTGAATTGTTAATGTCAATAAACTGGACAAAGTTGTTTTGATTTTATGTCTCTATTAATAAGTTTGCTTTGGACAATGTATTTAGCTGCCTGCATTTTCTCTTTTGAATTCTTTGATCACATCCTGCATCTATTTATCCATTGACGTTTATTTTCCTGCCACAACTTGAAAAACTTTTAATTGTTGATTGTTAATCACACAAGCCAAATTTATTAAATGTTAGCATGATGACCTAATTGCAGATGAACATACAGTTTCATATATTGAACGTAACTTGCTGATCACCCTTGGTGCTTGGGGGTGTGGGGAGAGCAGAGAGGGGACTGACTGCTGGTCTCTTTGCATGAATTGCTCTGATGGTCACTGCATTCTGGAATTATCTCCCAAAACGAGGCCTTTTGGTGTACATTCAGTATGGTCTACAGCAGTGCTGTCCAACAGAAGTATAGTTATGAGCCACACGTGTCTATTTAAAAATGTTCTAGCAGCCACATTTTTTAAAAGTTAAAACAAGTGAAATTAATTTTAAAACATAGTTGAGTTAACCTGTTAAAAACATATTTTTTAAAAACATGTTTTAGGGGCGCCGGGGTGGCTCCATAGGTCAAGCGTCTGCCTTTAGCTCAGGTCATGATCCCAGGGTGCTGGGATTGAGCCCCGCATGAGGCTCCCCGCTCAGTGGGGAGTCTGCTTCTCCCTCTGTCCCTCCCTCCGCTTGTGCTATCTCTTGCTCTCTCTCAAATAAATAAATCTTCGAAAAATTAAAAAAAAAACATGTTTTAGTTAGCTAAAACCATTATCATTTCAACAGGTAATCAATATAAAAAAATATTAATGAGATATTTTACATTTTTGGTACTAAGTCTTCCGATTTTGATGTATATATTCTACACTTCCTGCACATTTCAATTCAGACTAGCCGCATTTTAGGTGCTTGGTAGCACATGTAGCTTGTGTGGCCCATGGCTACCCTTTGGGACCACACAGGTCCCAAAGGAGGTAAGACTGTGTCTGTGTCAAGAGAGAGTGCCCTTACAGGTCCACACATCATCTTGAAACGAGCTCTTGTTCTGTGTTGTACAGCAGGAAAGCTCTTCAGAAGCCAGAGGTTCTGTGGTGCTAGAGTGAGCTTTGATCCCTTACTGAGGTCGAGGATTAGGGACTGCGATTCTCATCACGTGGTGTTTGAAGAGGAAGGGACACTCAGGGGTGGTTCTTCTTGCCTTTCTCCTAACACCAATTATCAGTGTGTGGTAACGACAGAGACTGTAACAGGTATTAAGTACTTCCCTCAGGATGGACACGGTATGCCATGCTTTATATGCCTTATCTCACTTAATTCTCGCAACAACCCTGTGAGGTAGGTATGATCATCTCATTTAAAGGTGAAGAAGTTAGAAACTCGCCCGTGGGTCCATGGTTAGAAGGAAGGGGAAGCAGAGAAAAGAGACCCCATACTGAGGAACGGTGCTCTCCTGTACTAACATAGGAGGTAGCCCCTGTGTGGTGGGAGTATGGTGGATTCTAGACTGCCTAGTTCAAAGCCCTTTTTTTTTGCTTCGTAGTGAGATCTTGGCTTTGGGAAACCTAAAGTTTGCATACTTTAAAAATAGGATAGTGTATGCATGAGAGCAGTGAATGTTTATGAGAAATCAGTGACACAGTGGATGTGACATGCTAATGTGGCACATTATGTCCAGGTATCAAGTAAATACGTAAGATTATGAACGAGCTTGTGTGTGAAGGCTTGCGGTATGCACAGAGGAACAAATGGGCTGGTGCTTAGATGTCACCAATGACCCTGTTTCCCCAATCCAAATAACACTGTCACTCCCATTTTGAGCTGCATTTTGTGGCCCCAAATACATAAGAAGGGCAGTGATGGGGCGCCTTGGTGGCTCAGTCGGTTAAGTGTCCGACTCTTGATTTCGGCTCAGGTCGTGATCGCAGGGTCCTGGGATGAGCCCCGCATTGAGCTCCATGCTCGGCTGGGGATCTGTCTCTCCTTCTGCCCCTCACAGCCCCTCCTCCCACGCTCGTGCGCATGCCTGCGCACTCTCTCTCTCACCCTCTAACACATAAATAAATAAATAAATCTGTAAAAAAAAAAAAGGGCAGTGACATGGAGTTATGTTATTATATTGGCAACGTCATGATTTGAGATTCTACCTAGAACCAGTTATGCAGAACCAATCTAAACACCAGAGGTCTCTTCTTTAATAATACAGTATTGAGGGTTTGGCCATTATTTGAAAGCACATTAAGCATATGTGGTCTCCCAACTTGCTCTTGGGCTTAGGGGCCAAATCAGTTGACACAAATGTATTGGGTACCAACCTAGTTTAAGTCATCATTTTCTACCCTCAAAAAACATGCATGCTAAAAGTTTGGGAGAAAAGACAAATGTATGAGAAATTACATAATATCACATTTAAATAAAAATTCAGGAGAACAAAAGACTTGATAAAGGCCAGCGGTAGTAGGTTGTCAGGATTGTGATTTAGGCCGCTTGTAAGTTCGGAGGAAAGAAATGGGTACCAATTCTGGGGTCGGGCTATGGGCAGCTTGGCCCAGGTCATTGACGATGATGGGCCAGTCTGTAAGACTTCCCTGCATGACCCCCATAATTTCTCGTAGATGGGACTCTTTTTTTTTTTTTTAAAGATTTTTACTTATTTATTGAGAGAGAGAGAGAATGGTAGAGAGCATGAGAGAGAGGAAGGTCAGAGGGAGAAGCAGACTCCCTGCTGAGCAGGGAGCCTGGTGCAGGACTCGATCCCGGGACTCCAGGATCATGACCTGAGCCGAAGGCAGTCACCCAACCAACTGAGCCACCCAGGCACCCCTAGATGGGACTCTTTAAGTGCTGTTTTTTTAATGCATCACTGTGGACTTAGCTTCGCTCAGACATATTTAAGTAACTGGTCAGTTATTGGTCAGTTGGGTGGCCCTTGGGAAAAGGTCACTCTCTGCGCTGTTCTGAGGGTCACTGAGTTCCTTGAGAAAGGAGCAGGACCTGCGCAGGGTACCTGCCCTGGTTTTTGTGAGCAGTAAGTAAGTGGAAACGTGGTGCCTCACAGATAGCATGGACCCACAATACGTGCTAGTTGAATGCTCTCTGGAGACAAGACACTAGCCTGTGAAAGATAATAATGTGAGATGTAAGTAACAGTCCACCAGAAGAACTCAGAGGTAAATTTCCAGCCTTCGTGCTTCCCCTGAGGCTGCGCAAGCCTGCAGAAGGGGTGAAGCTTTTGTGTTAGGGTGTTATTGTGGACATCCTACTGTGGTGTAGTTGCTCCTAGGGGGCCCCAGGAACCCAGGAGCAAAAGACCAAAGAGTGGCTGCCTTCCCTCCCTGCTCTCACCAGGATAGGGCAATAGTGAACCCTGTGGACTCTCGAATCAAAAAGCCTGGGCGTGGATCTCCTTTATGTTCCTATTTTCTCTGTTCTATTTTGTAAGTTACCCTCCTGTGCTTTGTTTGTCTCATCTAAATGGACTGATAATGAGACCTATTTTAGAAGGCAGTTATAAAGGTTAAAATGAGATGCTGAATGCAAAAAGTGCTCAGTAATTGTTAGCCATAACAGAAAAAATGTACTGGACTTAATGCATGCCATGCTCGGTGCTAGGCTTTTCATTAGGGGCTGTGGGATTCAGATGATAATAGTAATGGTGATAATAGTGTGCATTTGTCCAGCGCTTACTTTGTGCTGGCCTTTATACATATTATTAACCCCTTAAGTCCTTTAGCATTGAGCTAAGTAGTACATAGTCCCGGGAAGTCAAGACACATGGTATCAAATAAGCTAGCTCTGTGACTTCACAGAAGGAAGTCAGGCTCACAAGTAGATAATTATAGCAAAGAATTCTACTCGCAGGTGTTTCTCAATGCATATTGGTTCCCATCCCATCTGTTTACCTTTTCTTTGTGTCCGCATTGCTTGGGACGTGGCCGATCAAGAGCATTACCTTTGGAAGCTGAAGATAGGTTGTTTCTGGTATGATCTCATGAGAAGTTGTCCTGTTCTGTCCCAACACTCTTTCCCCCCTCATTTACCCTAAGCCCAAATCCACCTGGTCCAGATCTTTGATCTCACCAACCCATTGGCAGAGTAGTGGAGCCAAGGAATAGAAGTTTGCTGTCCTACCTGCACATCATCCATTGTGATGTGCTTGTTTATTCAATGTGTAACTCAATTATTTATGAGGCCAGTGTTCTCTTTAGTAGAAGAGTTCCCATTTTGAAAAAGTAGTTCTTTTCTGTCCCCTAACCTTGGCAAACACCGTTTTCCTGCATTGCCACTCGGGTGACTTGTCCCCATCATGGATGACTTAGGCTGGCATTCAGGAGACACTTCCTTTTTGTTCTAGATCGGAAAAAGATGAGAAGATAAGCCCACCGTTGACCATAAGTGAGTCCCAAATCCCAGAGTTTAATAAATGTTAAAAGATAGAAGCCCCAACCCATAGTTGCCTGGGCCAAAGGGAGGCCCCATGCTTCAGACAGTAGGGATGCGGGCTCATCTGTGCCCACCTCAGCCCCAAGGAGACATGCTACATTTGTCCTTTGCCTTGGATAAAGTGTGAAGGGAATATTTGGGGCTGGGAATGGACATCTGCCTTTGAATGGAGGCCGTGTAAGATGTGGTGTTTTGCCTCTTGCCAAGGCAACCCTTTTCCATGAAAAATACCCTGTAGGATTTAGCCAGCCTGTAGGAATGCGCTTACTCAGTAACAGATCTGGGAGCCCACTAAGGAATCAAGAACCGAATTGAGTTCCACGGTTCTCCACCTTGCCTCGGGGAACTTAGAACCTAGCTGTTTGAATGGGAAATGGAAGGGGCTTTCTGATTGAAGGCATAAGGAAATCTAGTTGGGAAATATCTTCCAAGCCGAGGTTGAGAGACCTGGTGTTCGTTACCGTAGCAAGGCCTGTGGTAGGTCATGTTGCTAGGATCTCCTGGGTTGCTTCTGAGGTCATCTTTGTGAATGTCTGCATATCCACGTAGGGAGGGCTAGAGTGACCCCTGTCAACTTTTCTTCTAGAGTGCGACATGAGGCTGCCAGGAGGAATCCTGGCTACAAGAGATGCTTACAAAGTGAGCGATACAGAGGCCGACAGGGTCCCAAAATATTCCAGCAAGTATACTTAAAAGGAAAATAGAAGGTCAGGTGGCCTCCTGGGCAAAGTGGGGCGAGCTCTGAGAGCTTTGACTATAGCTGGCATAGTAACGGGAGGCAACACAAGTAAGCGTCAAAGACTGGAAGTACTAGTTAGCTGGATCTCCAGAGGACACTGCCCTGTGATATAGAATGTGGGTGATTTAGGGGTGCTGATAATTCTTCGCACTCCAGTTCCCAGACTGAGACCTAAAAGGTTAGGGAGGTCGACAAGTCCCAAGTCTGCAGAAGAGAGGCAGCTGTGGTTGGAGAACTAGCCACCATGACTGTCTTTGCTGCTTATATCTACAGTTGTTGGTAGGAGCCCTTGGCGTAGGTTGGGAGAAAATACGATGATTCTTACGGAACAGGTAACAGAATAGAGAGGTGGGGATGGTTGCGGAGCAGAACTCGAGATGGCAGTTCACGGTTTCAGATAGGGGACCTAGAGCCCGGGCTTTGAACCATCTTTATAACACGGCTAAGACCCCCAGACCTCCTCATCCCAGCAGATCAAAACAAAAGACTTGTCTCTTCCTAAAGACTTGCCCATTTCATTGGATGGTACCCCCTGTCCATTTGTGCGAAGCCCCAAATGTAGGAGTGATTTCTAAATTTTCCCTCCCTTCTCTCTAGCTGTCCATGATCAATCCGATGTATCCCAAATCCATCCCTAATTGCCCTTCTGCTACGGCCCCGTGAGACTCCCATCAGTTCTCACCGAGACCACAGCTCGGCCTCCCTGCGGGGCGCCCTGCGTCCCTTCCTGCCCCTGTGCATCTCATCTCTGCACCACTCGGTGGGGCAGCTCCTCCAAGGCCAAGGGCTACACCCCGAGGGCAGGGTTGGCCTTGGCTTACAAAGGCCCTTGCCCATCGCTCTCTCTGGTCTTACCTTGTTCCGCTTTTGCTGGCCGTGCATCATATCCACAAGTCTGCCTGTGCGAAGTCCTGACTTAGGCCCTATACGCTAGGCGATTCCCCTACCTGGAAGGCTCCTCTGCCTCCTCCTTGACCCCCTTGCCCCAGCCATTGGCTCCTTCTTGTCTGTCATTCAGACTTCAACTCAGGCACCCACATCCCCTTCCCTGCCCTCTCAGAATGAACTAGCCACTCGGTCCCTTGCTGTCACATTACCTAGTTTGGTTGGATGGATAATCTGTGTCCGTCCCCGAGAACGTAAGCTTAGTGAGAGCAGGGCCCTGGTAACCCCCCCCTCCAGCCACCCCAACAGTGCTGATCCAGAGGGAGAACACATTACCTATCTGTGGGTGAGGGCCTGGACACGGAGACGTGCGCGGGCAGCTTGTGGCAGCGATAGGCCGGCTCTTTGTCTTCCCACTGCTTTCCTGGGGTCTGATGCCTGGTCTCCGCTTCCCTTGCAGCCGCCCCTGCCAGCTCCCTTTCCCATCGACCGTGCAGCAGCACAGCCCCATGTCCTCCCAGAACCCCCCGGTCAGCGGGCCGCTGCACTCCGTGTCCTTGCCACTTCCACTGCCTGTGACCCTGGCGGCTCCGCAGCCTCCGCCGGCCGCCTCGCCCAGCCAGCAGCTCGGACCCGATGCCTTCGCCATCGTGGAGCGAGCCCAGCAGATGGTGGAGATCCTAACCGAGGAGAACCGGGTGCTTCACCAGGAACTTCAGGGTTACTATGACAATGCCGACAAGCTCCACAAGGTATGTGACTTCCCAAGGGAAGGAGAGGGAGAAGAAGGTTCTCTGGGAGGGTCAGAATTGTTTACCCTCTCATCGGGTGGGGGGATGCCCTGATCCACGGGCCTGCAGTGACCCCTTTTTATGCCAGGCGCCGTGCAAAGTTTTAGGGAGACAAATAAATAGGAGGAGCTTACAGTCCCAAAGAGGGAGCGTCCCCTGAGCTCATCCCTGCAGTGGCATGTCAGGCAGGTTGCAGGAGGTACAGGTACAGGGGGAGGGGGGATGGCCTCAGAGTTCAGTAGTATTCCCCCGGGTGCACGGTGTGGAAGAGGGAACCCCGAGAAGAACACAGAGGAATGGGTTGAGAGAGACAGGTCTGTCTTTACATCCAGGGTTCTCAGACAGGAGCCGAGTGATCGCCATGTGGGTTTCATTAGCTGGTCTCTGCAGAAAGCAGCGTGGCCTCAAGACCGCGGGTAGAGTCCAAGCGACCGCCTGCCGTCCATCCTTCTGTTTGGCGTTTGTCAGGTGGGGAGATGCCGCTCGATTCCAGCCCGTGTCGTCATCACGGGAATATCCGTGTGTGCGGCAGCCTTCATGCTTAGGGCTTTATGCCGAGAGCCACAGTCAGTGGGAGAACTTCCAGCAAGATGAACTGTCGTGGGCAGTGATTTCATGATGCCCCACGTGGCAGCACCTGAAATGCTTCCGGTCGCACAGAAGAGGTGAAGGGGCAAAGGCACTAGGCTGTTTGAGAGCAGGAGAGCCACAGGGCACTAGAGTCTCCTTTGTGGAGACCTGGAGGCCTGTGTGGTAGGAGTGATCTTATAACAGTCTAAGTACCTGGCTTTGTCCTGGACATTCGGGGGCTTTTATAAAGAGAAAAGGTAGGAATATAAACCCTGCCTGACAGGGTTTACATACAGGAGCATTGCCCTTTGGTCCCAGGTGACAGTTAATGCTCCCGGCTGGCTGGCCCGCATAGCGTTCCTCTCTCCGGTGAGGCGTGGTCTTTTTGCTGGTCAGCATTTCAGAATAGTGAGTGTCTCTGATTTCCTGGCAGTACACAGCTGGGGGCAGTGGGTTTGATGGCGCAGATGTTCACAGGCGGAATCTGCCCCAGCACGTTCGTACAGAGTTTCCACCGAAAGGGTCTGGAGCTCCCTGGAGTCAAGACCAGACTTGGCTCAGAGAACTCTGGATGCCTTTCCTGGAGGGGAAAGAGTGAAAGCCAGAGAGAAATGGGCTGCCTGAAGTTTGCGGCCTCAGTCCTACCTACCCTGATCGGACCTCCAAAGCTGGGAAACAAGTTCGCTGTCTCGTGGCCTTGGCTGTAAGTCACTGCTCAGGCCCAAGCTTGCCTCTGACACCTCCGGGGGCATCTTCTTTCTAGGCGCAGTCTGCACATTGGGAAGGAGCTCCCCAGCCCCTCCTGGGAAAGAAGTCATTCTTTCTTCTCCCTAATGAAGCCCTGTGGCAGACAGGTCCAGGAGTTATGCAGAGCCACCTGAGGGCAGTTTGGTTCTGGGTCTTTCCACATGGATGTCTTTGAATGGTAACGTGGAAGGTGCAGAAATTGGGAGATCTTGTTATTCTTCATTGGCTTGTTTTATTAACATATACTTTTTACTGACCTGTCACAAGCATCTCATTCTTGATTTCGGTGCACGTTTCTGTTTTGAAAAACCAGATCAGTCTCCCAGTGACTCAGCTTCCTGGCACAGGGGATGATTCTTAAACTTTGTGGCCAAAAGGATTTTGATGATTGAAAAAGGAAAAATCAAAAGCTGTTACCCTTCTGGAACTCAAAACTCCTTCAGTCCCTTGAATATTACAAATGGTTCTATAGTTATTCCAAGTCATTAATCAGTCATATGTCCAACTGGAATTGTCAGTTCGAACATGCAGATTTTGATGGAGACTGGTGTGTTCATCACTAGTCCCCTAGCTGTTGTCAGCAACTAGGAGTGAGAGACACAAGGGCTGCTTGAAGGCTGTGACTTAACATTTTGAGGCTTGTGTCCCCAAGGTGGGCCTTGTCCCAGGTCCTCCCTGCTCATGGGCCGCCCTGCTCGGCCATCTGTCAGCAGGTCTGGGGAGAGGACTGTCGGATGAGGTGACAACCTCACTTCTCAGCGAGGATGACCCTGCTTTGGGTGGAGACGCATACGGTGCCAAAGGATGGGGCCGCCATGTGCCAGCAATAACATCCAATCCGGGATCCTCACAGTGTTGGGAGCCCTCGCAGGATTCGTTGTAAGGGCAACACCAGAAATGGATGAATTTTTAATGACAGGCCTTAGCCTATGCATCCTGTGCCAGGAACGCAGTGGGAAGGAATGACTAAACGCGGAGCCTGCCCGAGCGAGGCCTAGTTAGGAAGACCCTGTTTCCAGAGAGGCACAAGGTGGTGATTATCACTGTTAGTGTTAGGATGATGGCTGAGGACCCCCAGAAAGAGTAGTTGTTTGTAGTTTTTCCTTTTGGCCACTTGTTTTGCTTCTCTTTCCTCCTGGTTTCCCTGAAACCTAATTAATGAACAGAGTTTGCAGCTGGACCAGACTGTGGGCTGTTGAGAAGGTTGGCCTCAGAAGCCATCAGGGCCTAGGTGGGCATTTGAAGGGAAAGAGCCAGGTATTTATGGTTCCCCCAGGCTTGCCTGAGTGAAGACCCTGGTCTTTTGTCAGCACAACAGTGGTGGCTCTGATTGGGCCCTCTGTGGCTGGGACAGCAGGCCAGTCTTGGTCCTGTGGGTCTCTGGGTGGTGCACATGAAGGGGCTTAGGGAAGACACCAGTATCTAGAGCTTGGAGTGGCTGAGGTTTTCTCTTTCTCTGCTCTTGGTTCTGTTTCTGGGACAAGGAGTGCTTGTCTATGGGATCACAGGGGCTGTGCAGCTTGGCCTGAGAGCTTCCTGACAGGCTGGAAGGGCAGGTGGGAGCTGTGGAGGCAGACCCAGTGCTGTCTTCACAGGATCCTACTGGGACTCTGAACTGGCCCGGGTGTTTTCATCTCAAAGCCAGCGTGTCTAGCCTGCCCCTCATCTTTAACAAACATCAGGGGGATTTGGTGTTCTGGATGTGGGGGATAGGTGGTTCCCATTCTGAAGGAGTGTGCAGTCAAATCATAAAGTGTTAGACTGAAAATTCTGAAAATGATTCTAGGCCAGGTTCTCATGTCCCTGGAAGGAGATCATTCATTTTTTACTTGAATGCTTCCAGAGGAGAGAAGCTCCCTCCTACTGGGCCTACTTCTGGAAAACATAGCTCGGAAATTCTCCCTTCTTTTGAATCAAAATCTGCATCCCTTGGACTTGCTCCATTTAGTCATAGCTCTGTCCTCCCTAACACACTGAAGGGGATGAAGGTCTCCATCATGATGACAGGAAACTGCCATTTCCCACAGGAAGTACCTTGTCCTGAACGGAGACCCTTGCCCTTTCTCACTGGGTAGCTACCAGCACGTAACCATATCCCGGTTCCCGATTGTTTTAGGATTTAAGATAGTAAACCATGCTGCCCCAGGGATCCTGCAGTTTCCTTTTATAAAGTGTGCAGAGGGAAGTTCTTCCAGTGAGGGAAAGAAGCCACGATCGGGTGCAGTTCATCAGTGCCTGTTTTAGGAGTTACACGGTTAAAGATTCATTCATCAGCCTGTATTTGTGTCGGGGGCGGGGCGCAGTGTTAGGGCTATAAGGGCTGTTCCTGCGTTCCCGGAGTTGACAGTTCAGATCAGAGGTGTAAAATACTTACGCAGGACAGAATTCCGGCAGGACAGAATTTCAGCCAACGTGGTGATTGTCACTGTTAGTGTTGGGATGATGGCTGAGGACCCCCAGAAAGAGTAGTTGTTTGTAGTTTTTCCTTTTGGCCACTTGTTTTGCTTCTCTTTCCTCCTGGTTTCCCTGAAAGTACTGTGAAATCAGCTCGAGGAAAGTTCCCATGTTTGGTGTCATTGAGGAAGGCTCCCGGCTCGTCCTGGGCTTAAAGCAGGAGCACCAGTCTCCTGGGGGCTGTCTCAGCACCTCTGCTCGGCTTCCCTAACACTAGGTGCCGCCCTCTGGCCTGGAAGGGGACTGTCCCCAAGGCATGCCCATCTGTCTGAAAACAAAGGCCAGCTTTTATCGATGAAATTAGCATAGAAACGGTGGTAGGTTCTGGAGCCCTCCCTTTGAAAACAAAATTATAAGGAAGGAACATGATTTGCGGGAGAGCTGTGAATAGGAGTCAGGACATGCTGTTCTCTCTGCTGCCCCAGTACCAACGATTCGTATCTTTGGAAGAAACAGAAAGGCCTGTTGAAATGAGGGGACCAGGAAAGGATCAGCTCTGGTATTAGGAGGCCTTTAGGAAAATAACCTGGTACCGAGGGGAGGCTTGGTGTTCAGCTCCACTCTGGTGGGCTGCCACTTTGCAGAAGACCCCACGCTGTCCAGCCTCTTCACTGGTCTCTTCCTAGGTGTGTCTTCCTGGCTCCGTTGTAACCTCTGGGGCGTTGACCACATTCTCTCTCCTTAAGTTTGTGGCACCCCCGGCTTCCTGTCTCACTCACTGACTCCTCTGTTGTACCTGTGGAGTCTTGACGCCCACCCCCCCCCCCCCGCCGCCCCCAACTCCGAAAGTCCTTCCCTTGGGCTTAGCTCCCGCCCTCCTGTCTTGCTCTCATCCCTGGACTACCTGTCATGTCAGAGACACGCACTTGATTTCGTGGCCCTGTGCCACGTGGCTCCCACCCTGTCTTCCGACTAGAACGCAAAGCCCCTTGATCTTTTCTGCTTGGCAAAGTCCTGTTCATCCTTCGAGGCTTATTTTAAGTAGCATTTTCTCTGAAATCTTTTTTAAAGAAGACTGTTCTTACCCCTGCAAACCCCTGCAAAGTGACTTTGTCTCTAGGCTGTGAGAGCATCCAGAACCACCACATCCCTCATCACATGCACTGGAAAAGCACATGTGTCTGGGGAAGAAGCCAGCGCTAGACTGTGAGCGCCCCAAGACCGGAAATTATCTTCCTTCTTTCTGTATCCTTGGCACCCAGACACATAGAAAATGTACAATAGATATCTGCTCTATCAAGACATGTATTACTTAATAGTTTCAGCAGGGCTTCAGCAGGGACTTTCGGATCTGAGCAGTTGGGGTACAGGTAGTGAGGGTGCCTGGCTCGTGGTGACATAGCTCTCCTGCGGACGGACTGAAAACACGGTGCAGGCCTCTTAGTGCCAAGTGAGGGGCACTAGTGCTCCAACCCTCCCCACTTGGCCTCCGGTCCCAACTCAGAGCAGCCGTTCATCAAAGTTCCATCCTCCTTTCTCCTGCATTTACATGCTATGCAACAGTAAAGTGGGAGTCTTTGAGATCTACTTCAAAAAACGTACTATTATAGGAGACTCCTGTTAGAACAGTTACAGCTACTTGTTATAGATTTAAATATGCCAGAGCTTAAAGGCACAGCCCTTGACTTAGTGAAAAACGAAGAAAGGCTGATCTAGAAAGGCAGATCTTCACCCCGTATCTTTCAATTTCTTCATATGAAGAGGTTTCCTGTGGTGCATTTGTCTATAATTAGATACAAGTCTTTTGTCCTTATGTAGACAAGTTCATAGACAAAGGGGTAAAAATGCTGCTTAACGATGCCTCTCCTCCTGTGGGTTTTACATTCCTTGGGGGATGGGTAGGAGGGTCTCTGGAAGAGAACCGCACTTGGGTTCTAGCTGTGGTCCTTGAGTTTTTCTGTACAGTAATCTTTTTCCCTTTTCTAAAGTGAGAAGAATAATAATAGTTGTAAATTGCCATACAAAATATAGGAGGTTGAAGTTACGTTTAAATTCACCCCTTCCTGGTAAATGTACAGAAAGATTTCTGCAAGGTGGCATCGGGCGGTGCAGGCAGACTTGAGAGCCTGCTGTTTACAGGATCCTAGTGTGGCCCTTGGAGGGAAGAGGGCGCGTGGGATCGATGGCAGCGTCTGTAGACAGTGCGGGTGGAGATGCAGAAAGAAGACACCGCCTTCACACCCGGCGTGTCAGAGAATTCAGTCTAACAGAGGCACCAGTGGGCATGTCAGGAATCCCACTTTCATGCCGCTTCTTTCTTGCAGTTTGAAAAAGAACTTCAGAGAATTTCAGAAGCCTATGAGAGCCTGGTCAAGTCCACTACCAAGCGGGAATCACTGGACAAGGCAATGAGAAACAAACTGGAAGGCGAGATCCGAAGGCTTCACGATTTCAACAGAGACCTCCGAGGCATGTCCGGCCCCATCCGCATGCTCCCTGCCCTAGACTCCCATGGAGCTGGCGGCCTGCCTTCCGGGCCACACTGTGTCCAGTAATCTCGGGAAGTCCAACCACCTGGGGCAGGGGTGCTCAAAAAGCAGGATTGTTCTTTTCTCCTGTGTAGGTTGTGGGTGGCTGCCCTGGGCCTGAGAAGGGGCAGCCTCTGTGCACGAGTCCATGAAAGCGAGGGAGTGTGTGTGCAGCTCCTTCCCTCCTTTAAAAGTACTGAACGGTCTGTGTCAAATTGACTCTGTAAAATAAAAATAAAAACATAACTTCAAAATTAAAAAAATAAAATAAAATAAAAGTACTTAGCAGTGATTTGTGACCATGCAAGGGAGAATGTTTGAAAAGACCAATGTTGGATGCCCAGCCCTTCCCACATCAGGCTGAGTCATTTGGTAGCATTCTTCGAAAGCTACCACTCAACATTTGCTAGATACAGTATACAAGACAGACCCAGAAAGCATCCTCTTGGAGGAAAAAGAAAAAGCCCCCAGTTGTGAAAAGAGTAGATATATATAAACTCCCCGAAAGCTGGAAGCCAACTGCTGTAGGATGTTGGCACTTTCCAACACAGAATGACTTAACCTGTAACATTTTACTTGTTTTTAGTGAGCTGAGCCACTTTTCAGTTGCCTCGTCAGTGAAAATAATGTACTGGTGGTCTCCAGTAGCTAGAGCCTACCTTTCCCATTACCACAAATCCTTTTGTCTTGGGAATCACCGACATTCAATAAAGACTTCTACTAAACCAAATTACTGAATTGAATAAATGGAGATTCACCAAGTGGTTTGAGCAAACGTAGAACTCACTAGGTAGAATCTTCATCCATTTGGTCGTTTTGACTTTTTTTTTTTTTTAATTTCGAGTTTTAGTTCGTTGTTTTTCTATTTTTTGCTTCCTAGCTACATGTGCCAGCACTGGCTACCATAGGGCTGGTGGTCGGGGATAGACTAGGGCTGGGTCTGAGGCCAAGGACACTTAGCCCCTTTTCAAGGACTTCCAGAGGTTCGCGGGCCTTGCAGGGGGCGATGCAGTTCTCAGAACCAGCGCTCGCTCAGCTGCCTCCCTCTGCTGACACCAGATTGCATGCAGCCACACAGTGTGGCATCTGGAGACTTTTTCTTTGGAACCTGTTGTCTCTCCCCAAGAGGGATTCAGTTTGGGGCTCCTGGCACCATGTCGTTTCTTGCTGGGATGGTGACTTTGATCTATATGCACTTCCATGTGACCATGTCTTCTCTGTGCAGATCGCCTAGAGACGGCCAACAGGCAGCTGTCTAGCAGGGAGTACGACGGGCATGAAGACAGAGCTGCAGAGGGGCTCTACGCTTCCCAGAGTGAGTCTCCACGTTTCTCTGTCCTCACACTGGTATTCTTAAAAACTGGGAGCCTGAGGAAGGAATCCTGTTAATTTTAAGTTGGTTTCTTTTTTTTCTTTTAAATTTTTTATTGTTATGTTAATCACCATACATGACATCATTAGTTTTTGATGTAGTGTTCCATGATTCATTGTTTGTGCATAACACCCAGTGCTCCACGCAGAACGTGCCCTCCTCAATACCCATCACCGGGCTAGCCCATCCCCCCACGCCCTCCCCTCCAGAACCCTCAGTCTATTTCTCAGAGTCCACAGTCTCTCATGGCTCATCTCCCCCTCCGATTACCCCCCTTCATTCTGTCCTTCTGACCCACTGTTTCTCTCTGTTTCTCTAGAATATCCTTCAAGAAATAGCAAGGTCACAGCCTTTCCCGGCACTCAGTCCTTTAAATAAGGCACAACTCTTTTCCTCCACAGAGAGGGAAGGAGGCCCAGGGCGGGGTCTGGGCCTCCTAGCATGTTTCTTGTGCTCCTCAGGGTGAGCGGTTCCTGGCTGCCCCTCGCAGCATCAAGTCACCGCATGGTCCCATCGTGCATCTCCATGTGTGACGCTCGTTTCCAGAAGTCGCTGAGCGCACTGCAGCCCAGAATAAAATGATCAGTGGCACCCTGGGCCTCTAGATTTATTGGGAGAATATTTTATGCTTTTTACCAGAGGCAAATGATAGAAGCAAATGGGTTTTGAGAAACCATCCACCAGGGTTTGAATCTCTGCAAATCCATTCATTGTATGTTGCAAATGTAAAAATCCAACTCTTTTTTTTTTGGAAGCTGTTTAGAAAATTGGATTTATTTCTGTATCATAATTCTCAACAACATTGTGAATCAAGGGCTCACAAACTCCAGAGAGTTGGTTCCAACAACAGAAAGTCATGTGTTCAGGCACTGGCCATCCCTCATACGATGGTGGTATTCTGATGCTTGGCCCCTGACCACACAGCCTTACATTCTCAAGGCTGAGAAACAATTGGTTCAATTTTCTGATTTCCAGTACTGCCTGGTTGAGTTCAAGCTCCTTTGTTTCCCCCAAATTTATTCATGGTAGCACTCAGTTATTAGTCTCAGTTTCATGTTTTAAATTCTGTTTCGGCAAATGGACACTAATGTGGTCAAGGAATTTTGCCACAGAATCTTTGGATGTCTTGCAGTAGGTGACTTGGCCTTTGTTCCAGATTTACATAAACAGCTGTGTCAGCGTCTTGAATGATTCACTTTCCTAACAAATTTTATCTCTTCTTATGGGTGCAGTCGACCCACCGTCTCATCTGAGCTTTCATTCAAAAGAGGAGTCATCTGTACTCTTGGTCTTTAGGATTTTAACACCTGGCTTTTGGATGCCCATGTGCCTGGGTAAGAGGCGGTGTCTTGGCAATTACATCAGCAGTGTCACCCAGCTGGGACTCTGCCTCTTGTCAGGGGATATTATTTTGTCACTTAGCTCAGGTCAGAATGGAAAAGCCAGTTAGTTTCATCTGAGGGGCATCAGCTCCAGCCTCCCAGCCCAGACTATGCTGATGGAGTGATAAGGTTTGGGGTTGTGTGAGTTGAGAAATGTTCCTGAAAACGTTAACCTTCTGGCTGAAAGCTAACACATCAATAATGCAGGCAAAGAGGGCCTTTCAGCTTTACAGGGAATGATTTGTTCTGTGCAAACATGCTTCACTGTGTTCCAAAGGCATAAACAAGACAGTCCAGAGGCATTTTTCAACTGCTTACAGGTATCTCAGGGTCGATGTGCAATGTAATTGAATCTAGGCAGGGCATTTGAAGCAGGTTTGCTACCAGTGATAGTTAACAAATTTTTCAGTACCTGGTCTTTACGGGACATTTGTGCCTTTATCACAACTTTGTGATAAATTATTTGCATTAGCTTTTCCTCTCCTGGTGTGGCAAGGGATGGACTTGAGATGTTATTTCAAATTTGCAGATAGGTTTTCTTCTTAGTGAATTGTAAGAGCTCTTTGTATATTAAAGAAATTAGCATGTCCTCTACTGTATATGTTGCAGATATTTTCCTCAGTTGTTTTTTAATCTTTGATTACAGTGTTCTTTATGTTAAAGGAGATATTTTTTAAGTAACCATATTTATGCCTTCCAGGCTTTATATCATGCTTAGAAATGCTTATTACTCTCCACGATTATAAAACTATTCTTTTCTTCAAATGTGTTTATGATTTCACTGTTTTCAAGGCTTATATTTTGGAAGCTAGTTTGGGAGGCACAGTAGAAGAGAAACTCAGGAGGGACTAAGCTTGAGTTAAGGAGACTAATTAACAGAGATTTTGGTATTTAGACAAGAGAGGAAGTCCTGAAGTAAGACAGAAGTAGTGGTGGAGAGTAGGGGACAGAGAAGTAAGTGACAAAATTAGTAGGACTCAGTGACCAGTTGAATAATGGCAGTGAGAGAGCCCGAGAAAGGGGTGTGACTGAGCAACTGGTTGGATGGTCACCCTTTACCAATAAAAAGCAGGAAAAGCAGGCTGGGATTAGATAATGAGTAAAGGTTTGAGTGTGTTGGGTCATCTCACGCTGCGATCCATAGCTGAGTGAGCCCATGTAACAGTCGGTGCAGATGTACCCAGAAGGCTGGTGATGGGCAGGGCCCTCTGTCAGGCGTTAGCATGTGGGCATAGAACGGCAGGCATGAATTACCACCTCTCTTCATATTTATTAATGTGTCGCATTATCTGTGTATTCTTTTAGAAATTGTATTATTAGAATACTTCTTAAATGCTTGGTAATCATAATTATAAACGTCGCACACTCAAAGGGAGCCATCCTTTTCAAGTGGATCTTTTGAGATTCTAGCCCTTGGGTCAGAGAAGTGACTTCTCTGGATAACAACAAGCCAAGGAGCTAAGGCTAAGTCGTGAAGCCCCCGACAGACACCTTGGCCAATGGAGAAGTTGGAGGGAAGGGGAAAGTAGAGATGGGCCTGATTGACTTTTTGCTAGGTGTTCGTGTTGAATCTAGGAGTCCAGGGCCAAGAAGACCCATGGAACTCTTGCAGTACAAGTGGTCAGTGGGACTTCTGTAAAGCTCTCTCAGGTAATGGAGGGAGAAGCTCCTTCCTGGCCTGATCAGTAAATATCTCTGTTGCCCAGGGTAGTTTGCCTTTGAAGACTCAACTCCCTGCTCTGAAGTTGGTGCCTGATGAAGACCTTGGTAGACTCTGGGGGTGGTTACTACTTAGCTCTGCAGATTGAAATGAACATTAAACACAGTGATTGTTGTGTCCCCCCGGTCATGAAATTGATGTCTGTATTAGAAATCGCACCGGGGGCACCTGGGTGCCTCAGTCGGTTAAGTGTCTGCTTTCGGCTCAGGTTGTGATCCCAGGGTCCTGGGATGGAGCCCCGCATCTGGTTCCCCGCTCAGTGTGGAGCCTGCTTCTCCCTCTGCCCGCTGCCCCTCCCCCCCTTACACGCACACGCTCTCTCTCTCAAATAAATAAATAAAATCTTAAAAAAAAGAAAAATCATGCTGAATTAAGTGCTTAGGAGTTTAATGACTGAGGAATTTTTTTTTCTCTCTGTCACCTCTTGGTGTTGCATCACTCACTTTAGAGAAATTCAGTTTTATTTGTTTGTTTTCTGGGTTTGCTTGTGCATTGTTCTAAATATTTTTGGAACCAAAAGCCAATCCCTGTTTTGTCTGTCTATGTGAAACTGGGGCTCCTTTGCCCTTTAACTTCTTTAACTTACTGAGATCCCTGGTTTTCCCGTGCATTTGTCACTCACGCACGTGCACTATCGAGCATGCTCACGCACACATACACACAGAGCAGAGGTGGGCCACTGTCCACTAAAGGCGGCACCCCGGGCATGTCTTATCCTCATTCTTAGCTGTGTCTTCTCAGTAAGTACGACCGTTTATCTGTTTCTTTCTGAAAACTGATAACTCTGCAGAATTCCCATGACATTAGGCCAGAAAGACAAAAATGAAATATATTGGATGCAGGGAAACTAGACTGGTAGAGATGATCTTATTATGTTCTCGGGTTGAATGGGAGCTGATTAGCTGTGGTCTATGTGTGTTGTTTCAGGATAAAACCAGCCATGTTCCATGGTTTGCAAGAACTTGTCTCCAGCTCTTTGGGGTTCTTTAGGCCCTCCAGGTTTAGCATATTTGGTTAAACTTAAGTCTGTTTAAGTTAGATTCTGGCTGTTAAATGGTGTCCCTCTCTTAAAAAAAAAAAAACGTGTTTTGGACATTCAGTTATTTGTCTAAGTTATTGAGTAATGGGTGTAAATAAGTCAGAACCATATGGATTTGATTTCTCTTGTAATTCTCAGTGGGTTTAGAAATTAACACAGAAACGTGTCTGTGACCAACCTATTTTAAACCTGTTTTGCAGTGATTTGCCATTTTTCGTGTGTCTTGTAATCATTCTCTTACTCTTGAATCCTCTTTGAGGTACTTTGATTTTCCGTCTCTTGTAGAATATAAAAGAGACTAATATAATCTCCTGTAAGACCCTTCCTTTGGTGTTTGTGGTTCCGGAAAGGGCTTGTGTGAAACACAAAACAAAAGTTACAATGATATAAACATTGGTTCCGTTGACACACGTAGAGCACAAGGAGATTGTTCTGAATCCTCATTGGGTTTCATTGCATCATGTGGTGGGTTTCCATCGGGCTTCATTAGGTGAGATGTTGTGACGTACGGGTGCCCTGGTTCACCCCTCCTCGGGGCCTGCCCGTGCTCGCAGCTTCTCCCGACTTGGAGAGGAGCCCACTGTAGCGCTTACTCCAATTGCATTCCGTATGGGTGTGACTTATTTGCATGGATCCCCTCCTCGAGGTGGGAGAACGGTAGACGGTTTTTACCGATATCCACAGTACCCAAGCCCTTGAACCTTCTTATGTACTTGGCACTCAATAAATGTGTATTGAAGGAATGAATAAAAGTGGAAAAATCCTTGTAACAATAGGCTGGAAATTCTCCTGTGGCGTTGGTATCAAAATGTACTCTTTCACTCAGTATCTCCCAGTTGTATTTAGACATAACTTGTGTTATGCTCAGTTACTTTAAGATATTAGGCAAATTAATAAAAGAACTGTCAGAATGGAAGCAACTTAAAAATGCTCAGGGGGCACCGGGGTGTGAGACTCTTGGTTTTGTCCCAGGTGGTGATGTCAAGGTTGTGAAGATCGAGCCCTGCATGAGGCTCCACACTCAGCGGGGAGTCTGCTTGAGATTCTCTCCCTTCACCTCTCCCTCTGCTCTTCTCCCTGCTCCTGCATGCATGCTCTCTCTCTTAAATTAATAAAATCTTTTTAAAAAAAGGCTCAAATTCCCTTTTTGCCTTCATCCTTCCCTTCTACTTCTTCTTTTTTTTTTTTAAGTAGGAAAATATCAAAGTAAGGGAAATTTTTTACTAGTAAGGACAGTGTATTTAATAGTATTTTTCCTGAAAGTTGGTATTAGTAGAGTTGACTTTGGTTCCCCTGACTCCTTCTCTTTTACTCCTCTGTGGTTGGAGATGAGAGTTGGCCCTGGAATATGAAGGTTTTTGTAGCAACCGGCCAGATGCTCACACTGACCAATCCATAGACCATTCCAGACACCACAGATGAGTGCCTGGGCAAAGGAAAGGACCATGAAGCCTGCCAAGGCAGTATCATTTAATTCAAGAAAATTTTCTTGCCCTAAGTTAACTGATTTTCATTAAAGACGACCCCTACGTTTAATAGGACTGTGCAGTCCTAAATATCAAAGGTTTTATAGGCACAGGCTCAAGCAAATAATCTCCGATCAGTTGCTACATCTTCTAAATCCTGGTCTCTCACCAGTGTACTCAGTGACGTGAAGATAGATGCTTCATCTCCCTGTACCTCCTTTTCTTCTAAAGAAATGGAATAAATCTGATTCAACCAACAGGCCTCTGAGGGATAACCAGAGATAGGAAAGGCAAAGACTCAATAGAATGCATTTATTCTGCAATATTTCTTCCTGCCTCCGTGCATCCTTCCTCCATCTGCTTCAGCACTCACCTTCTCTGGCAGGACCTACCAGTTTGCGGGGTGGGGAAATGGGCCGTGTTCCCAAAGAATGCCCACATAGCTCACTGAGCCTTGCTGAACTTGGAAAGCAGAGCATGTGCTGCATGCTTAAGCCACTTGATCAACCTTGACAGGCCATGCTGAGAAACTTCAAACCTACACAATAACCAGAGTGCATCCAGGCTGCAGGGCATCTGTTTAGGTTCATTCAAATGTCCCCAAGTGTGAAAATTAACATCATTCAGTGTAGGCTGATTTTCTGTGCTTCAGGAACGAGAGCTGATTGAAGAACTGCCTCTTGATCATGTGTTGACACTGGTCTTTAACAACTGAACGTGGGTTATGATCTTCACGTGGTTGGTTTTAAACCTGTTGCTTGGCATTCCTGTGAAGGGATTGAAAAAGCAAATGTCTGTGACTTTATTAGGATTCCCGTTTTCTTGGACTAAGACCTGGATAGATGGATGGATGGATGGATGGAGCATTAAATGAAAAACATGCTGAAGTCTTTTTGCATTTCATGTGCCGTCAGGAAACCCTTACTTTCCCTGACCATTCAGAACCAGGAAATCCAGGATTCACATTAAATGGCAATTGCTAGAGAAGTCTTCCTTTTATATCGTCCCCCAACATCGGGTACTTTTCCCCTTGTAAAGGCTCATCACAGTTGTACATAAATAACTCTTTGGATGGCATGTTCTGTCTTCCCTTATTAAACCATGAGGCTTGGGGCCCCATCTGTCCTCCTCACCGTTGCAGTCCCAGGTCTATGTATTTCCAGAACCTGGTACAGTGCCTGGCCCTTAGAGTCATTTAATAAATATTTATTGGCTATTGAATACAATGACGATGGTTGTCATTTAACCAAACAGTTATTGGCTGTCTACTCTGAGCTAGCTGAGTTCTAGGCCACAGGTCAGCAAACTCTTTCTATAAAGGGCCCGATGGTAAATAATTTTAGGCTTGGGGGCCATCCTTACTCCACCCTGTCCCTCTAGCCTGAAAGCTGCCATAGATGCTCCATAAGCAGCTGGGCGTGGCTGAGTGCCAGTGAAACTTGATTGACAGAATCAGGCTGTGGGATTGGGGCTGGAGGCCCTCGCGTGCTGACCTCTGTGCCAAGTACTAGTCATGGAAGGAAAGAAAAAACAGGAACCTCAGTAAAAGGAGGATGGAGAAGAAAGAACTCCTGAAGTCGTCCTTACATCTTATTTTGTGAATTGCCCTAATTTATAAACCAGGATGTACTTATCATTGTCTTTCCTGGGAGTCCTCTTTTACTTCATCCCTAATCGAGCGAGCATGATTGTCATCATTTTAGATAAACTGAGACATGTAGAAACGCAGTCACCAGTCTTAGCTCCCAGCGAGAATCCAGAATTTGCTAATGAGGGAGATAGGGCCTGGCAGGATCAGCCTGTGGTGAATGGTGGGGAACCATCTGGATAGTGGGGTCTTAGTGCCAGAAATTCCTGCCATAGGCAGCCTTCTGTGAGGTGAGGTCTGCAGATCTTGGAGAGGACCTTGAAGGTCACAAATGTGGTCACCAGCAATGCATATGTGCTCTGAACTGGAGCTCATTTAAAAGGCCATCCGATTGCCACTGTGAGCGACAGTGTCGTCAGAGGCTGTTGAGCCTGATGGTTGAAAGTTTATCCTCAGGTGGAGCTGTACTTTGCTCCCTTGGGTCTGTCCTTCAGGTCGTGGTTAAGGCCAGCCTGGCTGTGGTCATCGATGGACAGTCACAGCGGCCAACATTAATTGAGCGCTTACTATGCGCCAAGCACTCTGCTAGCCTCTCTGGATACATGGTGTCTTTTAGTCCTTCAAACAACCTATGAGATCAGTATTACCGGTACTTCACAGACAAGGACCCTGAGGCACAGGAAGGCCAAATAACTTGTCCATGGTCATACAAGGTGGCGAGTGGAGCAGACAGGTTTTTGAGCCCAGGTCATTCTGAATCTGGAGCCCAAACTCGTACTAAGCTGGTGTGGGGAGGCTCTTCTTGTGTACCCCGGGGGCGAAGAGAGGTTGTAATGGGAGCGAAACCGCAGCCAAGAATGATCCAGTGGTTTCCCCAAGGCCCCATAGGTGTTTAATGGCTAAACCGCGACCAGAGTTGGAACTCCTTTTTCTTACTTTTTTTTTCTTTCCCTTGTCCAAAGGTCATCTCTTCTGATGAAAGATTTCACATTTTTATCTCAAGAAGAATCTGGGATAGTAGGGTGGATGTAAATAATTCCTTCCTAGAAGTGTTATTTGGTTGCAAATTATTTGACTTAATAATAATAATGTCTTTGGGTCTTCTCAAGTGACTTCTAACTACTGGAATTAATATTCTGTGCTTCCAACTTCTACATCTATGAACCCTGGCCAGTTGTAACAGAAGGCCTTGTTGGATAATCCAGTATCTCTTCAAATACAAAAACAAAAAATTGTTGAGACCAGAATAGAGCTCAGAATCTAAAAAAAAAAAGTTTTCTCAAAATATCTATGGAATTAAACTTTTTGTTCTTGAGATGATGAAAAATAAAAAATAAGCAGAATACAATGAGTAATTCTGTGGTGCGGTTCCTTTACAATTAGTTTTTGAAACTGTTTTTGGTTCACGAATTGTAGTGAGAGCATACAGCTGGATCTTAATGGAATCAGAGAACTTTGAGGGGACAAAGTGTTTGTTTTAAGTCCAGAAAATTTGGTCTTAGACCATTAAAAATAAGCTTGCATCTGTTACTAATTTTCTTTTTGCTTACAAAGACTGTGGTTTGGTAGAAAGAAGAGAAAGAAAAGGATCAGTTCAAAGCAAGTTACAAAAATGACAATGGGAGGGAGGTGTTGCAGAAGTTGAAGGAGACAGAAAATGTAACTGCGGGCCACACATTTCCTTGTCCTCCTCGATCAGTCCTAGAAGGAACCACTTGCTTCCCCAGGTCAAACAGCTTCCCCAGCGTAAACGTCGGTCTGGGCCAGGTGCTAGTGTTAAACCTTATCCGCCATCCAAAGGGCCCATTTGAAAGTCATAGCTTTCTCTATATACATATTCTTTTTTTGTTCTTTTTTTGGGCGCCTGGGTGGCTCAGTCGTTAAGCGTCTGCCTTCAGCTCAGGTCATGATCCCAGGGTCCTGGGATCGAGTCCCACATCGGGCTCCCTGCTCCTTGGGAGCCTGCTTCTCCCTCTGCCACTCCCCCTGCTTGTGTTCCTGCTCTCTCTCTCTCTCTCTCTGTCAAATAAATAAATAAAATCTTAAAAAAAAACATATTCTTTTTTTGTCTGTTTTATATAGTGTGTACCTATATAGATATGTAATAAAAGTTAGACATTTCAGGTGTACGTGTGAGACAATGTAGCAACATCACTCTCCACGTCTTCACATCCCGGGAAGTTTTTCTACACCGGGAACCGCACTGTCTGCTAGGTCATACCTGGAGATGGAGGCGTCTGTGGTTCATCTTTTTATATTAAGAAAAGACAAAAATAGAAAAACGGTGAGCCATTCTCCGATGGTTATAAGAAAATTCGGTTCAGAATCAATTCACGAATATGTGTGCAGTCGAAACCAAATGCCCTGTACCTCATATATTTATGTGGCACTATTCACTGCCTAATTTGTTATTTTACTGTCAGCAAAAGAGAGAAGTAGCAGTACATTTTTATTTCAAGTAAAAAAATAGTAATAAAGTGGAAGGTTGAGCCGTACCTTTGGAGGCTGAGTGGATGCATGGGTGTGTCTACTCAGTCAAGCAACTTAGCAAGCTGCAGAGGTCATAAATTGAGGTAGCCCTGGGAATTATACCTGAATGTGTAAGTACAGTTTCCAGCACTAAAATGCAACATGAAGACCAAATTAGAGAAAATTATATTTTAAGAGATTATATTGTATTCAAGGGAACTATATTTATAGAAAATTATATCGAGGAGAACTACTGGTATTCAAATATTTCTACCACATCATAGTAAGGAAGCTTACTTTTGGTGCTACAATCGATAACTTATATAAAATATAAGTTATATGTTTTGTTATATAACAAAAATATAAGTTATGTTAAGACCAGAATGTATTATTTTCATTCATTAGATGAATAGGATATTTTCTGGTTAGGTTTTTCAGCTTTCTGGTGATAAGGTCCTGAAGCTATCTCTTTTTAAAATTTTTTAAGAAGATATTTACTTATTTGAGAGAGAGAGCACGAGCGGGGTGAGGGGCAGAGGGAGAAGCAGGCTTCCCGATAAGCAGGGAGCCCGACGTGGGGCTCGATCCCAGGACTCCGGGATCATGACCTGAGCCGAAGGCAGACACTTAACCGACTAAGGCACCCAGGTGCCCTTGAAACTATCGTTTTCAAGTTTTATTTTAAAGACCGGGTTAGAATTTGATCATGTGTCAGTTGCTACTTAGCTTCCTCAATAAGCTGTTGCTTAAACCTGCCATAGCTCTTCCCCTGTGAAACACTTCTGTTGTCTTAGATTCTTAATATCCTACAAAGGTAGTATGAAGTACGCTCAGTAGGCAGATTCAGACAGGCGGACGCGGGCATATTACGTGGCATATTACAAGGCAGAAGACACAAGGACTCACCGGACAACTCCCCCCACCTGACGCCGCCTCAACAAAGTGTGTGAGTTCAGGCTCTCCCGTGCAGGAGAAATCTGTTTCATCGGAGGAATCAGAAAAGCTTCGTGCAGCGAGTACCCTTCAGGGTGGGCCTTGAAAACTGATTCCTATTTTAGAGTCATCTTGCTGCCATAGTACTGTGTAAAAGGGACACTCTATTTTCCTTTTAAATTGAAAGGAAATTCTAAATTTAAGCTGAAAAGATTTCTGGTTGAGACTGGGCGGGGCGGGGTGTGTGTGTGTGCTTTCTTCTGAACCCCTCCTTCCTATGCAGCCGCCCCCTTCTTTCCCTTCCCCTTCTCTCTCCGCCAAGGCTCTGCAGAACAGCTGGGTTTGAACTCCTGTTCTTAATTTCCCTCACTGAGAATTCATTTAAAGCAGTTCACTCTCTGAGCCATGTAGAACAGGCCCCCACTGGAGTGTTCCCATGTTTGTGAATAGGTCTGCTTAGCTGCCCCCTCACAACCTCTGTCTCCAGTCGCCTGGCAAAACCATGGCAACCTGCTCTCGCATCCTCTACCCTTTCCTGAAATCACAAGTTGCCTTACCTGAGAAACCGGAGCAGCCAGTTTTTAAAAGACAGCGAAAAGCCAGACAAGCAGCATATGGGGTCGCGTTGTAGTGTATTACTTTTTCGTGTCTGAATTAATTAGTGTGGCTTTTAAATGTAAATCATCTTTCCTCTTTGACATCAAATAAGCCTCCTGTCAGTAGCTCACTCTTCTCTAATGTAAACAGTGCCCTATTTGGATTATATCGGGGGGGGGTCTCTTTCTGGGTTCATCGGTTTGACGCTGAAACTGAGGTGAGTGGGTGAGGGCAGTTGTCAACAACGCGCTCCAGCGTAAGAATATCTTTGAGGCAGGATGAACCTGAATAACTTGCAGATAATGAACTAAATGAGATCCCTCCTATTGTCTCTGTAGTCACACAAGCTCAGAAAAAAAGGAATTTCTCTTAGTGTCAACGGGACTTCCAAAAGGATCTGACTCTTCACTTACCTCATAGCTTGTGACTGGCCCTTGGAACGGAGTCCTGCCCAACATCTGTCCAGTGTTATAAGATACGGTGCCGGGGAGCTCAGAGCCGAAGCATCCCTGAGGGAGAAGAGACAGAAGAAATTTTAGGGAGAGAAGATGGCAGATAATTATTTGGACAGCTTTTCACAAGAGGGAGTCTATTTCATTAGCGGCGCAGAGAAGGTTCTGGTTACCAGAACTGATAGCATTAGTGTTGGTCCGCGTCCTCCTGAGGTGTTACCAAACTGCCAAGCCCTTTCTTGGTGGAGAAGGGAGTAGACGTATAAAGAAAGAAGAGTGTCTTAGTGATCTTTCATTATGAGAAGAAAAATCTGCCTGAGCTAGCTTAAGCCCAGAGAAGAGGACTGTTTCCTGAGAACATAAGGGTGTGAGGGAGTCCCTAGGCTGGGAGTGCAGGCAGGCCTCGTGAGGTCTAGGGGCCTGGGCTAGCATGTCTGTGAGAATCAACTCATGGTTTGTGTTTAGGGGTCTATGTCTGTCTGGATGGCTGTTTTCCTCCCTCCTCGTAATGCAACATGGACTCTCATCCACCTTTCTATGTCCACCTGCTTGATTGTTCATTGTCTACAGTATGGCTTTCTCTGCTTCTCCGCTTCTCCAAAGCACATGCTGGAATATGGCTGTTAGCCGAGGAGCTAGGTTACCTGTCCTTGTCAGCATCACACCTCTCCCTGGCTCCCACTTCCACGTTCCCAGACAAGAGACTCTGACTGGTCTTGCTTGGGCACGTGGCCCCTCAGGTTGAACCCCCTCAAATGGGAAGTGCTGGGCAGGGGCGGATGAGGGGGACTTTGTAGTACACTCATGGCTACTTGTCACATTAGCCCCGTGGGTGGAGGACTGTAGTAATGGCCCTTCTAAATTGAGTGTTAGCCAACTCCGTGGAAGTTGTCTGTTCCGTGGAGATCCAGTCAGGAAGCGCTTGCCTCATGCAGGCTGTCTCCCACCGGTGCTGGACGTGGGTCCTCTGCTGGGGTGCACAGAGGGCCTGGCCACTTTCAGTCCCATCTCCTCTGACTCTCACAGTCTATGGCCTGTTCTCTGGTAACGTCCTTTACATTCTTTTTGCTCAGAGCGGCCCAGAGACTGGACTCCTAAAATCAGTCTCAGCAGTCAGAATGAGACTTCTAGTCATTGGCGTTTCAGAGGTGTGTTGGATTGTGCCTGCCTCCTCTTCCCTTAACTCTGTCACCATCACTCCCTCTTGCCACATCCAAGGCAGCGAGAACATTCCTTGAGAAGTGCCGAGGAAATAACCGTGCAGAACCAGGTGCCAAATTGGGCTAGTTGGGCATTGCTGTGTGAGCATATGGGATTCAGAACTTGAACAGAGTTTGCTTGGTCTGTGTTTATGTCTACACACATATGTAGAACCACAATCCGGGAGAGATGTAAATCCCCGAAGAACCAGCCAGTTAATGGGATAAACCTTGGTTCTGGCTGAAGGGAGAGAAGAGGGAAAAGAAGACCTATCTTTTACCTTCCACGCATTCCAGTAAATTTGTCAGCCCTTGGTCAAGCTGGCTGCTGGACTCCCTGTCCCTTCAGTTACATGGGGCTCAGGGAGAAACTCCTCAAAAACCCATTATCTCAGGAACAACCTAGAAATTGATACTTACTTGAGAAGAGCCCAGTCACAACTTTGCTCCCTCATGAACTCCAGCCATAAGTTGGAGCACTGCATTAAAAACTAGCAGTATGGGTCCCCGTCACCCCCCCGGTCCAACCCGACACACTCCGTCCCGGGGATTCCTCAACAGAGCTGGCTAGGGCCCACCATCCGTGGTTCAGCCAGTAGTCAGGCTTTGTGCTCAGAGCGTATGTGCAGAAACCGTTCCCACAGAGTGGCCACTCTGGACCCACCGAGAAGGTAGGATGGAAAGGGAGCATCCTTGAATTACTGGGCCAGTTCTCTTTCCTCTGGCTCTTTCCTCAGGAAAGAGACTACCGTCTGACCTGCACGAGGGTCAGAGCTCACTTGGTTTTGGTTTTCTCAGTGGTCACATGGAGTCGTTATGAGGTTCTGTTACAAGGTTCAAGACACGGTGCCCGAGATAAGGTAGACCCCCAGTAATATGTTCACTCTTGCTGTTTTCTGCTGAACGTCTGTTGTGTGCCACGCACCACGGTAGGTATTTTACCGCTGGTCACTCTAAACCTCCCGTCAGTCATGCAGAGTAGATCTCGTGAGCTCCGTCTGAGGAGATGAGTCCGGCACATCTCACGTGCCCACGGCGAACCGCTGTACGAAGGTGCCAGAAGCAAGCCAGGTCGGCCTGGCTACAAAGCTGTGCCGCCGCTGTGGTTTCCAGAGTCAACAGTGTATGAGCAGACGTCCTCTGTGTAAATGGGACTGGAGCCATCAGCTACACAACCCCCTGCTCCACGCAGTTCAGGGTAATTCATATCCACTGAGTAAACAGACCATTCTGGGCAAGAGTTCTCTTGTGTCAACTTGCCTGTTCTAGGAATTCTCAGTATATACGTTGGAACTCAACCAAAAATTCAGTGTGAGGCTGATCTCTCTTGAGCTATGCCAAGGGGCTCAGCTAATAATAAGCTGAAGGGACCTTCTTATGCCGTGATTTCACCCCTGGGACTCTCGCTGGGCAGCTCCCAAGAGATGCCCTTTAAAAATGGCTCTGACATACCTCGATCCTGTGTCTCTTGGGCCACAGCCCCCTGCGCACAGGCTCACTGCCGTGACGGCCGCCCCCCTCACTTGCTGGCCTCAATTAGATGTCCTCTTTCTGTTCTCACAGCACCTGCGCAAGCATGGTGGAGCGACTTGTCACACTGCCTCTGCGTGTGTCCTTGCTCTCTTCCTGCCCGACTGAGAGCAGAATGCCACGACCTACTCATCTTGCAGCCCTAGAATTGATCATGCTTTTAGGAATGCCAGCAAGAACCACCACATTATCATAGTTGACACTACCTGGGCACTTCCCACATGCATCTTTTAAGTAGGGACTGTTGTGATCCTCACTTTAAAGGCAAGGAAGCTAAAGCACGAAGAGGCTCGTTTGCTTCCAGAGTCCCAAAACCATAAGAGGTGGCGCTGGACATGAAGCCAGGCAATTTGCTTCTAGAACCGAGCTTTTCACAATACTCTCTAATGCGTCCATGTAGTTGATGCTTCATTAATTAATATTCGTACATGGATACACATGTGGATGTGATTGCTGTGTCTGGAGAAACATGATATGGCCTGTGACATGCTTAAACCTCTGCAGTAATGAGCATGCCAGAGCTCTTGTTCACTTTCTGCTTCTCTCATTCTGTGGTTCTGCTCCCGGCCTGCTTACACAGGGGAGGCACACAGCACCGTGCTCGTGAACGTGAGTCAGAGAGGCCCAGAGGCATGTTCTGCCTCTGCACTGATTGAGCACTCCCACTTCTGTGCGTGTGTGACTTAACCCCAGGGTCATTTTCCTCGGCGGGAAAGTGGAAATAATAGTGTGCCTCCCTCACCCAGTAAACTGAGAGGAGAGGGAGTAATTAAAAGGAATAAAGACACCGTTCTTGGAACATGGTACTCACTCGACAAACATGAGCAGGTTTTGTTACTGTTGCTACTGTCGTGAACATTATTTTTACAACTTTGCCATGGAGAACACTGCTTCCTGTCAGTGGACGCAAAGTTCTGAGCCAATGCGAGTGATACTAAGTGATGTTGCTGCAGCCTGAAGTCCAGGGTCTTTTCCAAACTCATAACAGAGATGTTTCCATCCATGAATTTCAGAGGACAGCATCCATGTCTTTGCCCCATGGTGTACACCTGTGAGGTTCAGGGAGCCTGAGCAGAGGAGGGAACCGGGGTCAGTCCCAGCCATCTGATGAGTGGTGGCTTCAGGGGCAGAGTAGACAGCTGTGTAACAGAGGATGTCAGGAAATACCTAGCAGCTAACAAGAACTACCATGTGTTATACAGTTGGCAATGAACTTGGCACGATAGAGAGTCATCCGTTCGTTCAACAGTATTGAGCCAAGCACTGTTCTAGGCTCAGGGAATCGATAATGACCAAAACAGATATCTAGGATATTCAGGTCTTTGTGCTTTATATGTCTCCTCTCCATCAACAGAGTCATCAAAGAGCACTCTGATGTAGATGTTCTCTTTCTAATTTGGTAGTAAGATTAGATGAGATTTGATTAGATGAGGGAGCTGAGTCTCAGAGAGGTGAACTATGCCCGAGACCTCATAGCTGGAAAGTGGTGAACTTGGGGTTTGAGTCCAGTTCTTTCTGATGTTGAGGTGCATGCTTTAGCCACAGTATGATATTAAGGAAATAGCAAATGCCAGAATCCAGGGTGTGGGTGTGTGTGTGCGCGCACGGCAGGCGCATGTTGGAGGGGAGGAATATTTAATTCAAAAATCTAAATAGCTGTCATTGTGACACAAAGAATCGCGATCATCAACTTGCAAAACTCAAGAAGCCCTGACTGTGCCTCTGGTCTTGAGCTTGGTCTATCATTTTACTCTCTTCTGGTCAAAATCAGTGTGTCCTTGGCTGCCCTCAACAAAGAAAATAACTTTTACGCTTAGGTTGATAAGCAGGCAGAAGCTCTGAAACCCAGTGGTTCATTCCCAAGCATGCTGAGTAATTCCTGGGTGCCCTCCAGAGCCCGGACAAGGCCCCTGGGCACCAGGCCTGTTGAGATCTTGTCCAAATCCATGGGGCTAGTGTCCAGATGTCATTGACTCTGCACTGTGAAATGCTCTGGGTCACTCAGGGCTGTGGATGGTAGGGTGCAGAGCCATGAGCTGCTCCTGACCCATTTGATGAGGTCTTTCACGTGGCCATTCTCCACGGATTAGGAAAAAAGTTCCAGAGGCAGCATCTCAAATGCCACTGAAAGGGAGAAGTGGGGAGGACAGTAGGTGATTGCAGCGAGGCACACGAATAGCCCAAAAGTAATTCCATGCTCAGGGTCAGGATCTTGGTGGCTTCATTTTGTTTCCAGGGGAGGCCATTGCTTCCAGGCAGTACATCTGCTACGGAGCTATACAAGGCTACTCAGTCTGCCAGTTCTGAAGCGTCCCATGCACGTGACCTCACAGTGCAGGGGCAGTGCTGTCCAGGGGGAAGGACATTGTAGCGGGACATCAGGGACCCGGATTCTGGTCCTGGCTCTGTGCCAGATGGCAGGGGGACCGTGGACCGTTGCCGTCGCCCCTGGGCTTTCCGCTTCTCACTCATAAAGCAACGGGGGTGGCACTGGAGGGGGACATTTCCTGTGATCCTTTCCGGCTCAAAACCGTGAGTTTGTTAGTGCGTATTTGCAGGCTTGAAGGTCTTTTTTATTCTCAGGCCCTGTATTCAAAAGCACATCTCCTGCTCCTTAAAACAGCATTCTTTCCATTGCTTCATTGCCCACAGGGCTGGTCCTTAAGGTTTGATAACTATGAAGTCCATGGGTGACTGTACAAGGAAATATGAATGAATGAAACCACTGGCACGCACTGGTGGAGCTTCTATTGGATGGTGGTTCTCTGTGTTGCAGTGTGGGTCATGGAAGGATCCACATAACCCGTCAGAGGCGTTCAAGTGGTGTGGGTCCGTAGAAATCAACCTCTAACTCTTACTGCTGCCGCTGTAATCGTACACCTTCTTTTTGACAACTATGGAATAGTGTGCACACGGTTTACGTAACCAATTTTTTTCAGTAATGAAGTATTTTTTTTCCATGCCATTGTCTTTTATTTATTTATTTGTTTTTAAGATTTTATTTACTTATTTGGGAGGGGCAGATGGAGAGGGAGAGAAAGAAGTTCAAGCAGACTCCGTGCCGAGGCCGGAGCCCCATGTGGGGCTCGATCCCACGACCCTGAGATCATGACCTGAGCCGAAACCAAGAGTCAGACGCTTAGCCGACTGAGCCACTCAGACGCGCCTATTCTTATTTAATTTTAATGGCTGCAATGCAGTCTCTTGTAGGGTGTACAGTCTTGCACCTTGCGTCCATTCAAGTTTTTCCATGTTATGAACAACATGACTAAATATTCCAATTTATTTTAAAAATAAAATGTATTGCTTCTGTTAACAGGAAAAATATCTTCGATAAACAGTACTGACTCCATGACGCCATTGGCCGTCCCTGCTTAAGCTAAGGTGGTAGTTAGTCTCCAGGAAGGCCGTGTGGAGTACTGACCCATGATGCCATTGGCCATCCCTGCTTAAGCTAAGGTGGTAGTTAGTCTCCAGGAAGGCCGTGTGGAGGCTACTGAATGCAGGGCAGCTGTTGCACTCCACACCCTGTGATCGCCATCAGTTACACTGTCACTGAATGAGAGGAAAGCCATTTCCTAAACCCAGAGCAGTGTCCCTAAATCCAAAGCAATAACCCTTTCCTCTCTTGAACAGAACTCGGAGAAGATGTGGGGGGCCAGGTCATATGGGAAGAGGATCCAGCACAGCATTGGAGGCCTGGGTTGGAGTCCCCTCTGCTGTCTGGCCTCAGCAAAGAGCTGAACCCTCTAGACCTTGGTTTATTTTTCTGTGAATGAGAATATTAGTATTGTTAGTCCTGCCTGCCCTTTTGTTACAGGTTCGGAAGACGGAAGCAGGGGAGGTTGTGAGCATAAAATGAAATCATAGGTACAAGGTTAACAAGAAGCACAAAAGTAAATGTTGTACAGCAGTGAGTTATGGAGAATATGGGGTCAGTAGTTCTTGGTGTCCTGTTCGTCTCTGGTACTGTGACCTGGAATGTATCTAGAGTTAACAGTGGTTTCTGAGCAAGCCCTTACCTCACACATCACCGCTATTAAGAGGGAGCAAAGCAGTAATTCAACCCTCCACTCTCTGCATGCTTTTTTATTTCTAATCCTTGCCAGATGTAGACTGGCCATGAGCCCAGAGGGCAGTGCTTTCTGATAGAGGTAGTTTTGTTCTTGTCTCCCTTCTAGACAAAGAGTTCTTGAAGGAGAAGGAGAAGTTGGAAATGGAGTTAGCAGCCGTGCGGACTGCGAGCGAGGACCACCGGAGACACATTGAGATCCTAGACCAGGCTCTGAGCAACGCCCAGGCCAGGGTCATCAAGCTGGAAGAGGAGGTGAGACGGGGGTGGGGGCAGAGCCCAAAGGGCCTCCACTTCCTTTTCCCAACCAGCACCCCTCACTGGAGCCAGCTCCAAAGCTTTGAGTCAGGGGGAGGGACAGGAGGCCTCCCAGATAAAAATGAATACCAACAAAGTTTATCCAGCCCAGAGCCAGGCAAATTCTGAAACACAGCCGTGAAAGAGCTCACGTTCCACCCGAAACCCAGCCTGCAGCCCATTGGTTGGCAAGTGTCCAGGGCTGGAAACAAACGGAAGGACTGGAAACCACTGGTGCCTGTAGAGAAAAGAGGCTAACAGTTTTTTGTTTTTTAAATAGTTTATCTGCTCTGTCTTTGGGCTCTTGATTGCTTTAAAAAAAAAAAGCAAAAGTCTTCTGATAGGGTGAGGTTGGCGTGGCATTCAGCAAACCGGTCTCCAGTTTCCAGAAGTTGGCTCAGCTGGACAATGACTCCCCTCGTCCAGGAAAGTTTGATCCCTCTCAAGCATTATGGATTTAGTGGTTTCCGATTAAATCAACCCTTTAGATGACATTTTGTGAGGTAGACTTTGCCATGAAGCCTGACTATGGACGTGGATCGACCATTTCTGAGGTTCAGGCTAGGGGATTCAGACTGCAGACATGGTGGCAGAGGAGGAGGAGTGGCCTAGGCTGGAGGACGGGAGCCTGCTGCCCCGCACCTGCCAGCCCCCAACGGCAGCAAGCCCCCCGGGTCATGGGGCCTGACCTGCGCAGAGCCACTGCCGAAAGTAGAGACTCAAAGTCTGAAAGAGGCCTAAGTAAGTTATTCCACACAAAGTACTGACCTTGGTGGTTGGCACACACAGCAAACAGGGTTGTTACTAATCCAACTATTGTCGAGAATGAAAAGCAACCCCTTCAGAAGACCTCTCCTGACGCTGGGTAACTCAAGTGTCCCAGCAAATTCAGTGTCGCCGTTCAAGCAGCTTACCGGGAAGGTTGTTAAGTCAACAAAGGTCTTGTTCGCTAGAAGCCTTTTAAACCCACAAGTCCTGTAGAGGAACTGCAGTTTTAAGACTAGCACGAGGACCCAAGTAGCAGCCCCAGAGGATTCGCGTTTACCGCTGTGGAACTCATCAGCTAGGACTTCCATTTGGTGCAGAAAGCGACCTTAATCCCTAAAGGACACAAGGTCTGCTTTGAGGACAGGGCCAGGATTCCTCATCATGGTTATAACTGAAATTAGTCAGGTTGCCATCTCCATGTGTGGAGCCAAGGAAAATCATAATTTTATAAAAATCTTTTAATTTTAATATTTCTAATAAAGTACAAGTTAATTGCGAGCTCCTTAAAGACAGGTGTTTTTTTTTAAATCACTACTGTGGATGTTCTTGTCATTCTAGAAGATCTTTGATTGCGTGTAGCTTCTCCAGAATCTCTCTTTTGTCTGCTTTCCAGTATCACTCCCCGTTCTTTTTAAAGTTTCTTTTGAGGGGTCCTAATTCAGTTCAGATAGCTCATACCGAGTGCTTACGCTGACTCCAGGGCCAGACTCTAAAGAATTAGAATCCTGATCCTGGGATGTGTCAGTGTGTGACTTCAAGTCATGTAAGCTCTTCAGTTCTCTCTCTTAGATGGAGATAACAGAGGAGCTGTCCCTTTACTGATATCGGGAGGATTCGATGAGATCATTGCATATAAAACACAATGCTTGGCATGGAGAAAGTTCAAAAACATTGGTTGATATGAACTTTTACTCTTAATCATCCCCATTCTAATATACTCCTTGCTAAGCTAAAGGCTGAGACAAAGGTGAATGAGACAGATCCATGCCTTCAAGGATCTTGTAGTTGGTTAGGAATAAGAGCTCTCCATTCAGCAAATATTTCTTGAGTACCTACTGGATGCCGGGTACTGTTGCAGGCACTGGGGACACACCGTGTACCTCGGCCCAGCAGGGATCGAAATGCACAGATCTCATGGCCCTTCTGTTCTAATGGCTGCACGCGTGCCCAGGAAACTGCATATACTGTGTAGGATAAGTAGTGTATGAACGGGACTCAAAATGTTTTCTCAGCTAAATCAGCTTCTAGCACAGAAGCCTGCAGTTAGTAAATCCTCAAATGTCTACCCAGCTGACTCAAGTCATCAAAAGCAGAGTGAATGAAACGGCCCGATGGAAAATGATGCCACGAGCAGGTTTAGAAAAGGCCGTGGGGTTGCTGCCCACCCGCCCCTCAAAGGTCAGAAGCACCTCCATCTTATCCAGTGACTGTGGCCAGGAGCTCCCTACGGTGCTGCCTGCGAAGTAACAAACCGCTGTTTGCAGCAGGCTCTTCAACCACTAGCATGTTCCCGCTTGCCAGCGCAATCGCGGGCCGAGCTCAGGATCTGAATCACCTGCACGGCATCAGCACACCCAGGTGCAGACAGGAGCTACCATCTGGTATCTTCTCACCCACGACCAGATCGAGTCAACACCTCAGCCTGGCATTTGGCATGAGCCGATTCCCAGAAAGTTAGAAAGGGACCTGGGATTTATGGGCATGAGCCAGGCTCCTAACTGGAGGAAGCCAAAAGTCTGGGAGTGAGAGTTGAAGTTGTCCATCTTGATTCTAATTTCTGTGCCTGATGTGACATTTCCATAAATCCTTTTTACCTCAATTTCTATCTCCTCGGTTATGGTGGTGGTTGAGGGTTCATCGTGCCCTCCCTGTCTCTCCAGGGCTGTCCACTACTCCTCTATAAAGGGCTCAGAACTCTTTAGAAGAAAGCTACTCCACAGATATCTACAATAGGACATTTTATCTTTATTCACACACAAATGTGTACACACACCTACAATTTCTTCGTGATAGCAAGTTACAGTTATTATAGAAGATTTGAAAACTTCAGAAGAGAATAAGGAAGATGAGAAATTCCTATTGTGCTGTACAGATAAACATGGGGGATGCTTTTAAGTCTTTCCTTCCAGTCTTTTTCCATGCGTCGATGATAGGCGGGCGGAGCTGTGAGCATGTATAGAATTTTTGATTCTGGGTTTTTTACTTAACATTATAGAATAAGCTTTTCCTTGTGGCCTTAAAAAACTCTTTACTAACTTCATTTCCAATGTCTGCAAATGCTGTCATAATTAAGCAGGCACCGAGGATGGAGCTCAGAGCTGGACCTCTGGCCGAAAGCAGGTGCCCTGGTAGGGGTCTCTCATTCCAAGCATCCCATCCGTTCTAGGTGTAACTTGTGGCCTTTGTGTCAATCCTTTCTGTCCCAGCACAGCAGAGGGATGGCATTAGGGAAGGTCCATACACTCGTAGTTCAAACAGGATCCCCAGGGGGTAATCTGACCCCCTACCCACCCACCTCCATCCCAGCTTTGGGAACTGCCAGTCTAAGTTCTCTGCTCGTCTTCACTGTCCCCTGCTCAGTTACGAGAGAAGCAAGCCTATGTGGAGAAGGTGGAGAAGCTCCAGCAGGCCCTGAGCCAGCTGCAGTCTGCGTGTGAGAAGCGAGAGCAGATGGAGCGGAGACTGCGGACCTGGCTGGAGAGAGAGCTGGATGCGCTGAGGACCCAGCAGGTGAGGCCAGGGCCACACATTCCTCCAGCGCCCTGCTGTGGTTCAGGCTGCGCACTGCGCATTGCAGACCCAGGGAGATGAGAACTCTCCCTGTCCCCAGCGAACCAACGTTGTGGCCAGTGGAGGAACCAGTCAGTCCACTCGTTGCAGTGACAAAAGTCCTTAAAGAGAGAAAGTGCTGACTGCCGGGGGCTTGGCACAGGGGAATGCGACTGTAGACAACTTCCCAAGGGAGGACATTTGAGTCAGACTTTGAAAGATGAGTTTGTTGGACATTCTGGGGGATGAACCTCAGAGGTAGCAGAGGATTTTGTGTAGGGGAGAGAGGTGTGGAACAGCATGGCGCTTTCCAGGTGGCCAGCTGCCACTAGCTGGGGGAGAATGCACAGCGAGGTCGCTGCTGAGGAGGCAGAGGACAGCTAGTGGAAGGCATCTGGTCAAGTTGAGAGATTGTTCTTGTTTCTGCGGTCAGCAGAGAGCCAATGACTAGGAGCTCTTTAAGCTGGAGAGGAACATGGTACAGCGGATCAGAGAAAGAGCCATCTCATGGTGTCAGGAGGATCTGGAGGGGTGAATGTGGAAGTCCAGGGGGCCAGCCTGAAGGCTCTTGGTGCCATCGAGGGTGTCATGAAGTGGGATTCCATGCGGGAGCTAGTAAGAGGGTGAAATGAGTCAGGCCTGATCATGAGTGAGTTTTCAGAGAGAAAGGAGAGGAAGGAGTTCAGGACTATCCCTAGGATATGATATTGGCCATAAGCTCCTAGTTCTTCTGCCTTTCCTTCTTTGTGCCAGTAACAGCTGTCAATAAAACCTAGCTGCGAAAAGCTTAGAGTTACACACCCCAGCCCAGGTCCATGTGTGCCTCAGCAAGGAAAGCTCTGCAGCTGGGCTGGGCTCCATTATACACTGGTCAAAGGCTCCTGGCTCCAGAGAGAGCCTGGGGCTTGTGTGTCATCAGCCAGTGCAGTCGGCAAAGCCCTCTGCAGCTGCTGAAGGGTGTGCTCTAAGTTGGGAACCAGGGAAATGCAAGGCAGGGCTCCACGGAATTATCTACTGGATAGAGCATAGTGGTTGTGGTTGGAATACTTGAAAACACTTGAAAGCATCTGTTCAGGCCAACTCAGCTCTTTCTCATGGCGGGCACACACATTTTGCTCTGGGTGTGTGTACTTGGCTAGGGAAGGAGGTGTTAGTGAGATTGCCCAGAAAATTAAGGAACCCACCCGGCCTCCCACGATCTTGGCTTAGTTGCTAGCTCATAGGAAGGGTGAGTCTGTCTCTGGACTTCGGATCCATCTGGCCTGTGCCATATGCCCTGATATTTAAGGCCCACCCTTGAGTTCTTCTCAGTAACTGAGATCTTGACCTCCCCAACTTGAAGGTAGGCTTCTCTGGTGCCTGGTACCATCCTGGCATCTGAGGGATACTTAACGAGGCTTTGGCTGACAAAAAGAGCGCATCTCAATACTTAGAGCAAAAGAGAATGTTCTTTTCCAGTTAATGTGCCACCCACACCCTACAATCAGATTACTTCTCCTTGGATCTTCTGTTTTGAGTGCTGCGAAACCAGACTCAACTCCATTATCCTTGTTATTATAAGGAATCTCCCTCCACCATAGGAAGCGCAATCGTACTTAGCATCATTGGAAGCTGAGAGGTGGTAAAAGAGAGATGAAGGTAAGAGGAAGAGAAATGAACGCGTGTAAGAATTCACCATCTTGGGCGCCTGGGTGGCTCAGTTGGTTAAGCGACTGCCTTCGGCTCAGGTCATGATCCTGGAGTCCCGGGATCGAGTCCCACATTCAGGCTCCCTGCTCAGCAGGGAGTCTGCTTCTCCCTCTGACCCTCTTCCCTCTCGTGCTATCTCTCATTCTCTCTCTCTCAAATAAATAAATAAAATCTTAAAAAAAAAAGAATTCACCATCTTCTCTTTCTTGCAAAGAGCTCAAGATAATTGTCACATCTCACTACCGCAGTAGCCCTGTGAGGTAGAAGAGAGAAGGGGGAGAATGTTCTCGAAGAGGGAAATGAGGCCCAAGGCAGTTGAGAGACCAGCCCAGGGTCATTAGCTAACTAGGACATTCTTCCGAGATGAAAACATGAAGGATGGAGATGGTGTCTGTATTGCTCACTGTGCATCCCTAGTACCAGGTACATGTTCAGTAAATATTTGTGCACTTGCTGAGTGGGCAGCAAAAGCTGGCCTGCCTGACCCTCAACCCGTTTTTCTGGCCGGCATGCTTATCCATTCAGCCATGCTATCTTCGTGTTCTTGAATGTTGAAATTCATGCTTTTGTTTAAATAACTCTCAATGACCTGAATCGGGGGCCCTGTGAAGAGGTGCCATGACCTCATGTGAGGCCAAGAGGATTTTGCAGAAATCAGCCAGCTGAGATGCCATCACAAGGGAGTGAGACAGAAAATGATAGGCATCGATGACGGCTTAGCCAAGCTGTGGGGTCTTTTTCTTGGACGGTTTCTAACAGCAAGGGAGCTTCTCATCTCAATGGACTGGTTCATTTGTCCCCCTGCCTGAGATCAGTGCCTCGCCAGCTTTTTGTACAGGTTGATGAGGACAGTTACATGCTTTCTGCTCTATTCTTGCTTAAATGTTGGTTACTGGCAAGCAACCACCAGATTCTAGAATACTGGTAAGTATAGCTTTAAAAAATCGAATAGAAACATGTGGGTTATAGAAAGCCCCTGGGCCCATTTGCTTTGGTCTCTCTGGTAGGATTAGATTCTGTGAGGGTGGCTCACACGCCGAGCTGTTGCTCCGGGTAACGGATGTGGTTCCCGGTAAAGCGTTCAGGAACCCCTCACCTTGCACCCAGCCCTGCATTTACAGTTTGTGATCACCGGAAAACACGAGGAATAATGGGGAGAAATCATTCTCTTCTGAAGGCAGAACCTTCTCAAAACCCCACCGTCCTGCAAGTCATGCTGTTTAGAGGAGATAATATACCTGAGTTAAAAGGAGGAAAGAAATCTGAAACGTCAGTATCCTCACTTGCAAGCAGTCCGGATAACACAACCGCTTTATTTCCTATCTTCCAGACCGAGATGAAAAGAAAGGGCTGAAAAATTAGCTTGACTGGCATTCGCGGATTTCCGGTAGCACTTTATTTTGGTTAGCCCTTTAAAGTTGATTACAGGCTTTCCTAGGCAGTAGCTAATTTGCTCCCGAGGCCTCTCAGTGGGGCAGACACTCCTTCCTCTGTGTCCCAGATGACAGCCTTGCACCCAGGGGAGCATGTACTTCGGGGCATCTTGCTCCCCTTCCTTTGCCTTTCCGTTCTAATCTCCCAGGCTCAGGGGCAACGAACAGTGGGAATCACCTCCTTGACCTGCGCAGAAAATGCCCTAGTCCAGCAGGCCAAGACTTCGTTCCTGTTGTTGATTTTGGTCTAAGTGAAGGGCAGACATGGGACAAGCTGCCTCTTAGTCCTGCAGGGCTGTGTGGCCAGACGGATCCTGGTCCGATGCTACCACTGAGTAGCTGAGAGAGATTGAACAGCTCATTCTACCTCCCAGAAGCTGAGTTTTCTCACCTCTAACATCAGGATAAGGTCGTCTTACAGAGTTGCATGAGAATTCGGGGTGGAGGAATTTGGACGGTGACCCTTGGCGGTAGGACCTGGAGGGTTTGCGTCGTGCCCGTAGGAGAGGGAGCAGGGGCATGAGGACAGTGTGGGAGTGGGCTGTGGGGTCCGCACACCCCGTTTCTATGGTCTTCCCCTTTCCCGCCTCAAGATGCATATTTCTCTTGCTTCTCAGAAACATGGAAATGGCCAGCCAACCGGCATGCCAGAGTATAATGCCCCGGCCCTCATGGAACTTGTGAGGGAGAAGGAGGAGCGGATCCTGGCCCTGGAGGCCGACATGACCAAGTGGGAGCAGAAGTACCTGGAGGAGAGTACCATCCGACACTTTGCCATGAATGCCGCGGCCACTGCAGCGGCTGAGAGGTGAGGCCCGCCTGTGGTGCATCCAGAGGATGCGTTCAGTCGCTGAGAGCACCCCCACGCAGTGGGATACTACGTGGTCCTCAAGAGTGACGTTGTGCAAGTATGTCACGCTCTCTCTTAACAGCATGTATGTGTCATGGGCCAGACGAGATTTAATCCTCGTTAAACGTGGGCCTGACCAGAAGGTGGGGCTGCATCCGCTCCTCACCTGGTTCAGGTCCCACCTTCGCAAAGGGCCCAACAGGAACTGTCAGTGGCCTCGTTTTGCAGGTGAAGAAATGAGGCTCAGATTGGTGTGCTGCTGTATTCCCAGTCACGATGGCCGTGAGCGCTGGGTCTCGTGTTCCCTGGGGCTGTGTGTGACCCGAAGCCTGGTTTCTTTAGGTTTGAAGTTGTTGCCGTTGTCAGTTATTACCTCTGCTGCTTTACTTCCTTTTTGTGGGCACACAGCCTTATCCTCCCTTTAAAAATGAGCTTAGGGTGCCTGGGTGGCTCCACTGGTTGAGTGTCTGCCTGCGGCTCAGGCCATGATCCCGGTGTCTGGGATTGAGTCCTGCACCAGGCTCCCTGCTCCGCGGGGAGTCTGCTTCTCCCTCTGCCCCTCCCCTCTGCTCGTGATCTTTCTCTCACAATCTCTCTCTCTCTCCAATAAATAAAATATTTAAAAAAAAAATAAAAATGAGCTCAGAATGCTTGATAATTGACAAAGGAATTCTGTTAAAGCATCCTCTTGTCTGAACGAGCAGGTGCTTCTCCCTGACTGCCGGGGCTCACCTGCGCACAGTCTTGTCCCCCCCCCCACCCCGACTTGAGGGGCCGTGCATCTCACACTCAGGGCTCCCGCTGCGTCCCTGCCCTACCAGTTGGCTGTGGGCCCATAGATGCCATGGGCATTTCATTCACAGTTGCTCGAGATTTATCAAAGTTCAGGGTCAGTATAGGTGGAGGAGATCCTCAAATCTCAGAGGAACACCCACGAAACTGGACTTAATACGGGTTGTTGTTGAACCCTTTGGGAGTGTGGGACCTGAACCAGGTGAGGAGTAAACACTGGATGCAGCCCCATCATATAGTCAATCCCACGTTTTGGGGGCCATGAAGAGAAGGCCTGTTGGGCTGGAGGGCGTGGGTGTACTCTATAAGGTCTCGTGGCTCTCACATTCATTACTCATGTAGAAAAGAACCCCCAGGAATGGTACCTCCAGTGGTTCCCCTCCCAGAAACTTGGAGAGAGATCGGTGCCACCCACGAGGGCACAGGTGCCTCTGCTGGGCGCCACGGCGTGCTCGCATCTGGAGAGACCTTGTGGACTCATGTGGAAAATGACCACCGGGGATCAATTTCTAGTGCTTGGTTACATATGTCTGCGTGAGGGAAAACAGCCTACAGTAGCCCCTCTGAGCGAGACCCGGGAGCGGGAGCAGACCTTCGAGAGGTGTGTCGTGTGGCGGAGCCCCAGAGCGATGGTGGGAGAGCTGGAGGAAATTGCAACCTCTGATCAGTCCTCCTGCCCAGGGTGAGAACAGCGAAGCCTGGAGTTTTACGGAGCTGAGAGGTGTTTCTTTTCATCTTTTCATTCTCTAAGGCAATAAGTGCCCTCTCTGTCTTGAGGAAGAGCCCAGACAGTTCCTGAGGAATTTGGCCTTCTTTGCCAGATTGGGTCTAACGCCCAGCTATTGACGATGGCCCTGGGAGTTGTCTCACTCCGTGGGGTTTTTAATGGCAGGAACACTGCCCAGGCAGGCGGGGCACCCCCATTCAGGGCTTCTTCCTCTGCTGCCGGCTGTGGGCGTGTGATTACGCATAAGCCTTTCCGAGTGTCACTGACTTCCTTCACAAATTACCTAATTTCTGAAACGGAAATGGTAATTCTTGGCTGGTTAGGAGCAGAGAACCACTGGAGTCCACCGGCTGAGGACGGTGGAGCCCCAGTAACCGTGTAAATGTGCTACTTGGGAAGCGTGACACGGGGGTCTTTGTGTGTCATTGTCGTCTCCGCTCCCCGTGCTTTATCGGGTTAGATGCATGTTTGGGAGCCTGGGCCCCGAGGGGACAAATGGGACTGGAATGTCAGATCAGAAGTCGGGCAATGGACGGGTCTGAAGCGTAAGACCCCTGTGGTGGGCACCGGACAGAGCCCACCTTCAGCCACTCATCTGTGCTAGGCCCTGCCTTGCTCATCACCCTCCAGGCGAGGGACACTGGTCTGTTGCCCGCAAAGAATGGGAGTCCTGTGGGATTTACCCAGCCTGCTGCTCTCCTCTGCCCCGTTTGGAGTCTCAGATGCACAGGTGGATCAAGGCCCTTCCACCAGTCCCCCTGGCCCCCTTCTTTGCTTCCACGTGTGTTTATGGGGCATCTAATAATTCTGTGGGAAGCCACCTTCCCCTTCCTGCCCACTCCTTCCGCCGTCCTCGGGGGGAAAGTCAGTTCAGAGGAGGTCAGGTGGTTAGCTCCAATCTTCATGTTCTTTTCAAAGAAAACCTCTGTAATTTTGCACTGCTTTTCTTTTGATAGAAAGGGAGAAAGGGGAAATGAATTTTTGAGAAAGGTCAAAATTCTGAGCTCTTGTCTAGATGCTACGTGGCCACATAGGAACTGGTAAAAATGACCAGCCATTCGTCTTGTAACTCTCCAGCCACTGACTCATGCTTCACATTTATAAGCAATGATTTTTAAAGAAATGATTTTTGTTTACCAAATGCTTTCACCATCTTGGTGCATTTTGGAGCCATTGATCAGAATTTTGAGGGGTTGGGCCTTTTTTATGGTTTTGAACCTTTTTACAAATTTCAATGCAATGTAGCTCATGTTTTTAGAGTCTTATGTTACCTTGTGAGATGTTTTGATCTAATTCTTCCTGCTATCCTTACTTGGCAGCATAAACATGAATTTTTTTAATTGGTGTCTGGCCTTGTGTGAATTTTCCAAAAGTAAATTGGTTGAAAATGTTTTCTCTAGCCACTAATTTCTGTGGTGATGATTTTTGTGCACTATAGGGTGAATTCATAATCTGCAGAATTTGCCTCAGAATTCTGCCTGCACAACAATACGACAAAAACCACCACCAACAGCCCCCGATGCTCAAGAGCACTTCTTCCAAAGTGCTTTTTTTGGCTGTCTGTACGTTTAAAGCTTTTGCTTGTTTTCTATGTTAGTTGGCCTTGTGGTTTATTTTCAGCTGCATTTCACACAAATACCACACTCTCACATGCACCCACTTTGTTGGTTTATTTTATCTTCATGCCTTTTGCTGAGGCCTTCTTCAAAAAGACACAGGAAGTGGGGCGCCTGCCTTCAGCTCAGGTCATGATCCCAGGGTCCTGGAATTGAGCCCCACATTGGGCTCCCTGCTTAACGAGGAGTCTGCGTCTCCCTCTGCCCCTCCCCCTGCTCGTGCTCTCTCTCTCTTTCTCTCTCTGTGTCTCTCAAACAGATAAAATATTTTTTAAAAAGACACAGGAAGCTTCAGCAGTGTAGAGTGGTGGCTCAGGGCATGGACAGAAATATCTGGATTTGAATCTGTCTCCACCTTCACTGAGTGTTGTCACAAAACCACCTAGCCTGTCTGTTCACCTGTAAAGTGAGGATAATAACACTAGCTACCCAGGTTGCTGCGAGGACCGTGTGAGATGCCCTGTGTAGCGTGCTTTACCCCATCCCTGGCATAAAGGAAAAGCTCATTCATTGATAGCTGTCAGTAGAGAGATGAAAGAAGAAGTTCTCTTTGCTGTTCTTGAGTATTCCAGAAAAGAGCTATTAAGATTTTAAATATGATTGTGACATTGGAATATGAAGTTAAAGAGATGGGAGATCTTTGGCTAAACCTTTTATCAATTTGGCATTCACTAGTCTAAGACACTAGTGCACCTTGCAGTCTGAGATAGACTTAGATCACTTAGACGGCTCAGTTACCTTCCTTTTCCCAGTCGTCATTAATTAGGAGTAATTAAATTACCAGAAACAATGGAGGAATAGTTGACTTTGACCAGACGCCTGCTTCCAGCTACCCTGCATTTTAATCCACCGTGTCTGTCCCTCCCCTCACTTCACCTCCTTGACTGGACTTTCCAAGGACAGGTGTACGTCTTCATCTTTCTGCCCTGCCACCCGGCGTGGCTGTCACACAGGGGCTCATAAAGCTAGAAGTGAGCTAACGTGCAAGCACAAAGGAAGATTTCCGCTGAGCCTCACCGTCCGAGAGGACCAGTGTGTGTTTCTAAGTATTTGCTGAGTCTCCATTTTACTGCAAAATACTGAAATCACTGCTAGGTGGGTGAGAAATGGAAATAGAACTTTGACTGTGATTGAGAAAGAGTGAGTATGAAGGAATATAAGAATGGAAACACAAGTACAATGACAGCGACACCCCTCCATTGGTAGGGGTACAGGAGGGGTCCACAGCTTAATACCCGATGTCCTTAGCAGCAGGGGCAGGGAATTTTGATCTCTGGATTTTATTTTGTTCTTCCTAGACACTATCTTCATCCTGTCAAGTTTAGGGGGAGAGTTGGCCAGGATTTAGGAGAGGGGGAGGGAGTGAAGGAGTTTGTGGAGGGATATTGTCATGTGGCGCCCTCGGACGCCTCCCCAGGAGCGTCCACATCATTGTCTGGGTGTCCTGTGTCCCCAGGGACACCACGATCATCAACCACTCGAGGAATGGCAGCTACGGCGAGAGCTCTCTGGAGGCCCCCATCTGGCAGGAGGAGGAGGTGGTGCAGGCCACCAGGAGGTGTCAGGACATGGAGTACACGTAAGGGACCGCCGTGTGCATGGCCGCGCCACCGGCCTCCGCTGTGGCCACTCTCCTCAACTCCCCCACGGGACCTGCCAGTCCCTTCCTGCTCTGAACAGCTGACGGGTTCAGCCAGTTACACCCAAGTCGGGAAGAGTGATTTCTGATTCTCATTTTGGGCCCTCGGGGGGATAAAATCCTCTTTTCCCAGAAAACCTGTCCCTCTTTTATTTTTCTTTTCTCAGAAAACGGGGACATTGACTTCAGTGGAAAGCCAGCCCTGTGTGAGGCTTCAGGGTTTTCGAGCTTCCCTGCCGCCCCTCCCGCCCCCGCCACCGGGGACCCGACACCCTCTGAATTGGCCCCTGAGCACACCTTGGTCTAGGAGGTCCCTGCTGGGAGGCCGCGGCCGTTCTGTCTTTATGTCCTTGGGGCCCCAGGAGGTCCCAGGGTCTCCGGAGAGGCCAGAGAAGGCGTGCCTTTCTGATCGGTTACAAAAGTTCCATTTTGTACAATTTGCAGATTATAAATGTTTGAAGACTTAGGCCGCACTCACCTCGTCATCCCTGAGTTATATTTCAAGTCCCTGGGGCAGCCCGAGAGAAATGGTTCGAGTTTTTTTAGCCAAATAGCTTTTGATTATGACCGTTTGGTTTTATTTTGTTACACAGTATTAAGAATCTCCATGCCAAAATCATAGAGAAGGATGCCATGATTAAGGTCCTTCAGCAGCGGTCCCGTAAAGATGCCGGGAAGACGGACTCCTCGAGCCTGCGTCCCGCCCGCTCCGTCCCGTCCATTGCTGCGGCCACTGGGACCCACTCCCGCCAGACCTCGCTTACCAGCAGCCAATTAGCCGAGGAGAAGAAAGAGGAGAAGACCTGGAAGGGGAGCATAGGTGAGCCCCAGGCCTCCTTCAGGCCAGGATCTGCAAAGCAAGAGCTACACAAACGTGGAGAGGCGACCTCACCTGGTGGAAAGGGTTCTGGCTCTGCCACTCATGAGATGCAGAAATGTCACTGAATATCTCGGAGTCTGTTTATCTATCTGTAAAATAGGATAATCAGTCATGCTTCAGGTGTGGAAATTAGATGAGATATGTGGAAGCCAAGCTAGATTATAAGAGTAGCTACTGGCCATGGGTTGATTCACATCATAATTATTGTCATTATTGCTGAAAGTTGAAGTGACCCTCACAACATAAAATGTCCTCATGGGAAAAGCCCAGAGCCGTCAGGCCTCTGAACTTGGCTCCACTTCTGCTTCCGTGTCTAGAAAAGCAAGGCCACGTGTGCCCTGCTTTCTGCCGTGCGGCGGAGCTGAGGGCAGAACGAGAGAATGGGGAGAAAGTACTTCGGAAGCAGTGTTCTCGAGCATAAGGGATTGGTGGGTGGTGGTTTTTGTTGGGTGGTTGTTGCACGGGCAGAATTTTGAGGCAACTTCTGCCGATGTGGTCCTCCTTCGCCGTGGTGGGTTTCCTAGGGTGCGGGCGGCCCCCTTGGAGGGCTGGCTGAGTCCCGAGCGGAAGCAGGCGGCCCTCCCAGACATGGATCTTCTTCGCTCTTCCCCTGCACTCCAGCAGCTCCGAGGGTCTGGCCCTTCTTTGATGCCTTTCCTCGGGTCAGAGTGTGTTTTGTTTATCTGTGGAGCCGAGAGCCAGTCTGCCTCAGCACAGAACCCCAGAGGAGCCTGGCTGCTTTGTGTCAAAGGGGAGAAGGGCTTCCAGAGTGGCCCTGACAGAGTTGGGGGATCAAAGGCGCACAGCCACGTCCCTTCAGCAGCGCCTGCCCACCAAGGGAATGTACTTCAAAGAGGACGTGTGTAGAGAGCAGCTGGGATCATCAGAGACCCTCCCAAGGACCCGTAGCTCCCTCCCCCGGTCAGAGAGCCTCGCGGGCAGTGCTCAGGCAGGTCTGCGGAGGGGGTGGGAAATGTGCTTGGCCGGGACGGATTGCTCCCTGGCAGAAGCGGCTTGTGACGTCCAGCCAGGCAGGCAGTCCCCCTGGGTCTGTCCCCCGTAGCATTCGGCATGTTGGAACCAGGCCTGGGAGCCCAAGGACCCAGTCCGCAGGATGAGTTGCTGTGTTCTCTGCACTGGTGTTCCTCCTCATGATTGCGACTGTCCACACGTCACAAAAAACCGAAGGGGACTCTCTGGGAGGCTGAGCAGAGGCACACATTCACAATTCCCAAACAGTTTCCACCATCTCTTGCTTCATGGGCTCTGGAAGGAGGTAGAGGTGGCTGCGTATGCATCCCTGATGGCCCAGGGCTCCCCGGTGGGATGACGGGCTGGTGACTTCATTCCACCAGAGCATCCTTGTCAGACCGTGGAGGTTCGACAGCAGGGTGATAAGGGGGCAGGAACACGGGCTGGCCTTGGAGTCGGGTACAGACGCGTTTGAATCCCGTTTCTGCGACTTCCTAGCTGTGAGAGGTTCATTTCTCGGAGCTCCCCTTTCCTTTGCTGTAAAACAAGATAAGGACAGGCCCTGTGTCATAGGAGTGTTGTAAAGTAGAAAGTGAGCCAGTGTGAGTGAAGCACCTCGCCGAAGACCCTTGTTCCTCACAGTGCAGTGGGAGGACCCCAGCATCACCTGGGAGCTCCTTGGAGCAGCAGAACCCCAGGCCCGCCCACTGAGCCAAACCGTCATTTTCACAATATATCCAAGTTATGGATACACACGTTACATGTGGAGAAGTAGTGCTGTGGACAGACTGAACTGCTCCGCGGTGTTTTATGAATGGGCACCTTGAAATAGCCCTGGCCAGGATCCTCTGTGGATTGCTGGCTGCTTAGGTGAATGGACACTTGATTGTGCTTACTACCACCTTTTCTGTGGGCTGGTGTTCTGGGGCGCTGGCGCTGTTTAGAAATACAGACGTTGTTCTCCTGGCCGGCACATCCCCTTTCCACGGCAACCTCCGCTTGGGGCAGCGGGGCGGCAGCAGGGCTAAACGACCCTGCCCAGAAGGCCGGCCGGCTCCCTGCTTCCCCGGGGGCTATGGCTTTCCACTGCAAGGGATCCGCTTTGGGGAATAATGTGCCCAACTCGGGGTTGCCCTGACCGGGAAGTGTGTTTGCCTTTGAAACTGGGCCTGCGGGAGCCCCTCCATGACCAAGAGTGGGGTGGTCCTGTGGCTGCTCAGAAGAGCTGCAGGCCACTGGCTCTGTGTCGCAGATCCAGGAAGCCTTCTGTGTGTGAGCACGCATGCGGTGCTCACAGCTAGCCCCCCTGGGCCATAGGACGGCATCGTCTCTAGAAAGCCTGGCAGGAATGCCCCCTCCCCTCGACACGGGCTGTTAGGCATCTCTCGCTACCCGGGGCATGACTTTATCCCGCCGTTCTTCATAACTCATCATCACCAGTTTACATAACAACTTCTCTCCTCCACAAAAGAAAAAAAACCCACATAGTATTAGAGAGGGGACTAGGTCTTTCTTTCTTTTTTTTTGTTAAGTCCCTCAGTGCTGGTCCTCCTATCAGGCACGTGATAAGCGTTTATAAATGCACGTGGTAAATGAGCCAATGAATGAATGAAGCAGTCCTCCGTCGAGAAGGAAATGATCTCCAAGACTCGGGGGGGGGGGGGCGGGGGGGCGTTGGTTTGTTTTTGTTCAAAGAATGGCATCGAAGCCGCTGTCCTTGTGCCCTCAGGGTTGCTGCTGGGGAAGGAGCACCACGAGCACGCCTCCACCGCCCCGGCCGCCGCGCTGTCCCCCAGCGCCTCCACCGCCTCGGCCGGCAGCGCCCACGCTAAGACGGGCAGCAAGGACAACAGCACCCAAACGGACAAGGGCGCTGAGCTCTTCTGGCCCAGCATGGCCTCCCTGCCCAGCCGCGGCCGGCTGAGCATGACCCCTTCCAACAGCCCCGTCCTGAAACACCCGGGGGCCAAAGGGGCTGCAGAGAAACCAGGTATGAGCTTCTTCCCTCCCTTTACCCAGAGAAAAACCACAGAACTCTGGCCAGGGGCCAGGGAGGGAACCTTTGGTTGGGACCTGGGGGTGGGGTAAGGGGGGGACGGGTACCAGGGGCCCCCGTCAGCTCCCACTTCATGAGGTTCTTTATAATTATGCTTACCCTAATGCACTTTATTCTTATGGGAATGAAATATGTGTAGACACTTCTAATTGATTGCCATTTAAAGAGTACATAACTTGAAGGTACCCTTTTAATGAATGCTTTCGTAATCAGCCCTTTCCCAGGGGGTGAGAATCAACCCGCTGCGGGGTGTTAGGGAATTAGGTTCCCCCCCACCCCAGTATCTTTGGGAGCTAGTGCCAGGTACCATACACATCAGAGGCACCAGGTATGTAGATATTGCCTGGGAGGGGTTCACCCTTCAGGGATTCAAGGTTGGGGGTACCCTCTTGAGTGAAGGGGAAGACAGATTTCACTGCAGGGCAGGTAGACTTCTGGCATATCGCTCAGGCCAGTAAGAATGAAGTGCTTTAAAATATCTAAGAGAAGACAGCCTGGGTGGGGTGGGCTTGTCATGAGTCCAGAAGCATCCAGGGAAAGACCAGACGTGCCTTTGGATCAATCTGAGTCATGGGGATAGCCCTCTTGGGTTCTTTGGAGGAGGTGGGGCTTTCGGGGGCATGAATTAACCATTTCCTCCAAGGGGCTGCTTTAGTTTCATCCTCCAAAACAGACAAGGAAACACAGCATTGTCATTTTTTGAACATTTAATTCTTTTTTTTTTTTAAGATCTTATTTATTTGTCAGAGAGAGAGCGCGCAAGCAGGGGGAGCAGCAGGCAAAGGGAGAAGCAGGCTCCCCCCTGAGCAAGGAGCCCGATGTGGGGCTTGATCCCAGGACCCTGGGATTATGACCTGAGCTGAAGGCAGACGCTTAACCCACTGAACCACCCAGGTGTCCCTTGAATATTGAGTTCTTGAGACACTTCCAAGGCAGGGAACATGTGAAAAGGACGTGGCTTGTAGGCACAGCACTGGATGGTTTTGTGGAGAGGGAGAGTGGCCTCGAGGGGCTCCTCGCACACATCCCCAGGGCCGTCTTCACCCACTTAACCTTTCCCATCACCACCCTGGTTCTGTTATTCGTGTCTGAATCCCAGGGCGCATCATTTCGCTCTTCTGCCCTGGGGGCCGGGTTCTGCAGCCTCCCCCACAGACGCTGGTGCTGAGCGCTGGGACTTCATTTTAGAGAGAGCCGGTCAGGCCCGCGCCCCTCTGTGGGACAGGCTGCTGATGTCCCCTTCTGTTTGGCAGAGAACCCTCTGGGCCATGGGAAGTCCCCCGACCACAAAGGCCGCGTCAGCAGCTTGCTCCACAAGCCCGAGTTCCCTGATGGAGAGATGATGGAAGTTCTCATCTAACACTGGCGTCCCTGCTGCTTTCTGTGAGGGGATCTTGACAAACGAAGAGCGTGGCCGAGAGGGAGAAGAAAGATCGAGAAAGTTGTGGATGGGAAATCAGGAACGATGTGAACTGATAAGATCTTAAATTAGTAAGAACACTTTTTATAAACGTTTAAAAAAATAATCAGGAGACCTACATGACTGAAGATGAGGAGAATGCTGTGGATTCGTATCTCATATGGTGGAAAAGAGAAGACGCATGTAGGTTTGGAAACCAAGACGTCACAGGAAGTGGGATTTTCACTGTATAGAAAATGTATCTCTTGGGGAGGGTCTGTGTACACCCGCTCTCTGGCTATAAACACATAAACCCGAACATGGATCTTCCTTGAAATACCCCTATTCTCCTTGCCTCTTAGCATGTTTGTTTTTGGGTTTTTTTTATTTTTTAAGAAGAACCTTCTAGAAATCTCCAAGAGCCCATCTCGGCATCATGTAATGTCACCTGTGCCATCGGGGTTTCCTTTGAATGTGTGTGGGGTTGGCAGTGAGAAGACACGTCTGCAGGTGATGGGAATTTAGAAGGCGGTTCTCACCAAACTCCCTGCTTGGTTTGGATTTTCAGGAGGTGGCGGGGCTTCTTAGCTTCTGGATTCAGCCATAAAAATATGAAACAGGAAGGGAGCATTATGATCTTGGTGCTCAAACTCCCTCACTGCTCTGAGTTTCCTCTCTTCCTCTGCTTCATTCTCTTTCATTTTACTCTTCTTTTCTTTCACTTCTTTTCCTTGTTACTACAACATGGCAGAATTCCTCAGGTCTGGGATTTATTAGAGCAGAGTCTGATCTCTGTTTAGTAGTGCCCAGTGGGACGGAGCCGTATGCTGGCTGCCTGGCCACCTCCCATGCCTTGGAGTCATTAGGCTCATTGTGACTGGGAACTAGGGAAGTTCTGATGAGGCAGAAGATTCCACGGTCACTGACCCTGGCTCTTCTGTCTCACATCCGCTCTCTTGCACAGAGCCTGGTTTCCACCCTCTGTTGGGTTAATAAGACTTTCAGGACTGCCCTCCAGGAAATGAATGACACTTGACTTGGTGGCATCCAGAGATTCACCCGATAGCTTGTACCACTTTCTAGAGCCTGTGGCTCATGAGCATATTCAGCACTCTCCCCACCCCCTCACACTCCTCTGGTCGCTGTGGACGAGCACATAGGTTTCCATGTTGGCACATCAGTGTTTCTCTGTCATGAATTTGCTATGTGACCTAATGGGCCAGTATATATACAGTGCGGTCACGTGCGTCGAGGTTTTGGGGTGGGACAAGTTGACCAAAGTAGGACAGAGGCACCGTGTCAAAGAGCCAGGAGTGAGTGGGGTCATGGGCCTCTAACTCCTCAGACACTGGCTTTCTTTACGAATCTGAGAGGTGCTGGATCAGGGAAGAGGAGAAGCTAATCAGGCTGGCAGATGTTCTTGCAGGGTCCTGATACTTTCCTCCCTCCCGATCAGCTGGATGCTTCTGATCCCAGGGCCCTTTCCTCATGCTTACTTAGGGGAAGGAAGAAAAAGGGCCTCTGTCTGCGACGTTCTCAAGTGCCACCTACATAGAGCCCTGAACACAACACTCCTCCGGGAATTTTGCTTGGGTGGCTTCTTTTAGAGTTGGTCTTTGGGATGTAAGGTGGGTGGAGTTGTAGCCTCCCCAGATAGAAGTGGTGGAGGGAATACTGCAGTGTAAACCGGAGAGGGGGAGGGAGGACAGCAGGGGCCTTGGCTGGAGTGGGCGTAGCGAGTGTGACAGCAGGAATCGCCTCTTCCCCAGCCCTGCTCTGCGGTGGGCACTGACCTCTGTGCTGCATGCTCTTGGCCGCCTCTGGTCCCGTCAGGCCCAGGAAGCCAGAGAGGTTCTGGGGGCCGGGCAGCCTGCCTCGTGCCGGGGCCGTTTGAGTCTGGATGCGGGTGGGGTTGGGGCAGGGGGGCCCGCCCCAGTCTCGGTTCCCCATCACGTTTTACAGGTGGTGAAGTTTAGGCGATGGCGACTCTTTCTCATAGGGATGTTTTGACCCCTTAATTAATGTTGGGAATGGACCAGGAATGAATGCAAGTGTCTGGAGAGAGGAGGGCAAGTCTGCTCTTCCAAGTCCCCGCGACCCACACCTGGGCCACCTCAAACTTGGGCTGTCTCCCCTAGAAGTGGGGGAAAGTGGGAGCCACAGCCCAGTGTCCCCCAAGCCTCGTCTCTCTGCTCCAGCACACCCTTCGGCACCAGGTTCCAGGCTCGGGTGCTGCCCTTGGTCACCCAGATCGCCAGCATATTGTCAGAATACAAACACAAACATCACCGTTTTTCAGTTGTGCTGTGGTCTTTGGCAGTCTCTTTTCTTCTAACTTGCTAAGACTCTCCCATAAGAAAAGGGATCTCTAGCTTTCAGATGTGTTCTTTTCTGGGAGATTTCCTGCCATGCCAGCCCCGCCCCCACCCCCCACCACCGCCCCCGATGCTTTTCATGTTCGCAGCTTTCTTGAAGCCTTGCTTGCACATAGGAGCAAGAGATCACAAACACTGAGCACCTGCTCTGCGTTCTGGGCCATTTACAATCCTTGATCTCATTTGATGTTCGGAAAAAGAAACACCAGCTCTGTTTTTTGGTGCTGGCTGTAGGCAAGCAGGGCGGTGAGCACCTTTTAATGAGTCCTCGAGCCACCTGGAGAGCAAGGGCTACTTTTAGCCTTACTTCACAGAGGAGAAAACGGGCTCAGGGAGGTTCAGTCCCTCCCCAAAGGCTCACAGCAGTGGCAACTGAACCAAGGGCCTAAGAAGAGGCTGGACTGCCACCAGCATAGGTCACAGCCATCTTTCAGGCCACGTCTTGGCCGGCTTCGGCCCGGTCTGTGATGTGTGCGTGTGCGCACGCGTACGCACACGCGCACGCACACGCACGCGCAGCTGCCACACCGCTCGGGAACTAAGGGAGAGGACTAGAGCCCAGAAGTCCCACAACTGCCCATAAACACGAGGTACAGACGGAAGTCTCCACGTTCCATCATAAGCAGGGCCACAAAATCCATCTAAAAAAACCCTCGTGCGTTGTCCGGAGGCCTGGACGGCAGGACTCCGTGGAGTGGGACTGTGGCCCTCGCGAGTCCCGTCCCGGGGTGAAGGGTAAAGGGTTTGGCTTCGTGTGAAGACCTGCCGGCGTAATTCGGGCCTTCCCCCGGAATGGGTCGCCTGGCAGTGTCTGCATGCTGACCGGGGTATCCTACGGAATAGATGCCGCTGGGTTCCAGCAACTCCTTCCAGAGCAGGCGCAGAACCTTTTCCTAGCGGTTTCTTCTCTTGGCTTCTGTGCTACCTGCTGGAGGCCGGTGGCCAGTGCCGCTGTGGAACTGGGCCCCTTCCAGGCAGGCCTGCAGGCCAGGGCTGCCGCGTCTGTCGCAGGGCTTTGGCTGGAGCGCACAGAGCAGCGGGGCCCTTCCCTCCTCCGGCCCGCGGGGCTAGCTCTTGGGAACACGTCGTGGGTTTGACTGCCCGGGGTTGGGGTCCCATAGCCAGATAGGGCTCCTTACGAATTCTGATCTTGGAACAGAGACCTCAGGGGAGAGGCTGTTGGAATGGCCGCTGCAGAGGAGCTGGCCATCACTCCCGTCCTCCCCGGCGGTCGCCCTCAGCCCCCTGTGACCTCCTGATGCCTGGGTTCCCCTGATGGGAAGACAAGCCGACTCCCCGACAGCCTCGCGAGTTGCAGAGACCGCTGGGAGCGCAGACGTCAGGGGAGGCTGCAGTCCCAGGAGGCAGTGAAGAATAGATCGGGGTTTTAAAAGGTGTCGAGGCAGGGAGCTCATGCGTGACTGCATGGAGCTCCACCCGTTTTCCAAAACCAAAGTCCTGCTCCAGTCCGCACTGGAGTCGGGGGAGTGTGCTGTGAGCCGCGAGTGAACTTGGCTTCCTGAGCGAAGGGGTCCTGAGGCCATGGTGAGTGGGAGCCCGTGGATATTCTTAACAGGTAAAACCCTCACGTAGCCAGAGGGTGTCCAGCCCGGGGCTGGCTTCTTCACATCCCCAGGCCTGCGGCACGGTAGATGCTTTATAAATGTGGCATCTCTTCTCTTCTTTCTTGCTAATTAATCGATGTGTTTAAAATGTCTTCCTCCAATGTGAGGACGGTTTAATCAGCTTGCCTCTGATGTATGGCTCCACTGGAGATGGGCAGAGTAATTAAGAAGCTTCCAGAAGCTGGCCAACTGGGAGCATATAAAGGTCAGCATTTCAGTAAATGGATTTCTTCTGGAACTAAGGAGTCGATTTTTCTCTCTTCCTTTTAAGTAGCATATCCTTTTCTTGTTTAGTAATTTAATGGTATATAAAGACGTGTGTCTATGTCAGTGCATATGTATGAGGTATGACTACAAGGTTGTGTGTCGGGTTTTCTTGCTTAATATCCGGAAGATCCAAGTATTTCATCTCACCCCTTCCTTAAACGGTGACCCTTTGGGAGACTCTGTGCTGATTGCTGTCCCCAGGAGAAACAGTTTGCAAACACCTCTGTTAGAGTGGCCTCTGGGGCCTGGCCCGTCCCTTTGATTATCCTTACAGATGAGAAATCTTCATCCTTTGAGGATGGATTTAAGTTTGGAAATAATCCCAGTTGAATAAATAACGACGGGTGATGAAGGCCATACCATTTTACCTTTCAAAAAAGAAAAATCCCGAAAATGTTCCTTGGAATGGGTCTTTGGACTCCTGGAGCCTCTCAAAGTGACCCCTTCCAAGGAGGACAATAGTCATCAGTACGTGTAACTTCTAGTGGGTTCACTTTTAAAAATCTCTTCTCTTGCCATGCCTTGTATGTGTTCGCCTCTCTGCATACACAGATGGAGGTGCGTATTCCTTAGTAGAGACCTCCAGTAGGTGCTCCGTAAAGCCCTGTAATACTTAAGTGCATGTTATTGTCGTGTAATGCAATGACTGAAGTGTTTCTTTGTCATAAAACTCCGCTTCTTCACAGAATTAAGATACTCTTCTCAATATAATGAGGTACATACACCACATTTTCTCGTATCAGCTCTCAAAGCGTCGACGATGTCCAGTGGTGTGTTTACATGTGATTTTGCCTCGGATTCTGGTCGCGTAGAGACACCTGCAAGTATTTATTACAAAACAGAATGTAAGCAAGTTTATCCACAGTGGTTTTCTTGGAACAAAGGTGTTTTCCCAGTTCTGTGGAGGGACCGTGGAGCCTCCTCCTTCACGGGGCACTTACAGAATCTGTGTGGAAGTCTGTGAACCACGGGCAGGTGCGTGCAGCGACCTCAGCCAGCACTCGGACAGCCCTCGGGCCCCCGCTCTCTCCCCCCGCCATGTGTCATCACCGTGCTCGGAGGCACCGTGCTCTGTTCCCTCCAGTGGACTCTGGTGTGCCCTTTCGGCATCTTCGTCCTGCTGGTCTGTATTGAAGGGGTGTCCGCAGAGCTGCACAGCCAGGTGGGGGTGTGTGCCAGTCGGGGGGAACCCCCCACAGCAAATGTTGATCCTGTTGGTCAGCCAAAGATTTTCCTATTCTTTGCTGCTTAAATTTGTGCCTTAATATTGTATATAATAAAGGGATAAAACGGCTCTTCTTTCTCTCATGCTTGCTCTTTTCTATCCCCCCAAATTTACATACTCGTTGAGTTTAATGTCCTCTCAGTGCTTGGAGGCAGCCTCGCTCGTCGTCCCGCTTCCAGAAGCATCCGGTGCCTCCCCGACCCCCTCGTGGGCCTCGAGCTTCCACCAACACCCGCTCCTGATTCTCAGAAGGAAATGAGTCATCCAGACCGCTGGAGCTTGCTGTCCACCCACCCCCAGCTCCTGCAGACAAATGAGGAAAGGGGAAATGCAAGGGGGCCGGGCCCAGGGGGACGGTGTTCCTTTGGTCACATCTGAGTGTCTTCTGCTGGGGTTCCTGGCTTCAGGGCCTGCCAGAGACCACTGGGCCTCAGGGGAATTAAGCCAAACAGCTGAGTCTGGGCTGGAGTCAGATGTGTCTCTGCGCCCCACGGTGGACATGGGAGATGGATCTGCCTTGTTCGTGTCTGGGGGCCGCAGGAAAAGCGAGGCACTGTGGGAGAAAAGAGTCACGTGATGGGCTGGTGACACCTAGGCAGAAGCCTCTGCCGCTAAAGCAGGAAAACGGAATAAATGCCGAGAGTCCCCACCGGCAGTCCCCTCCCAAGGAGACAGCGACCCGGGGGACACTGTGGGGGAGGAGGAGGTGCCCTCTGCTCGCCCTCTGCTCATGCTCCTCAAAGGGACACCTCACTTCTCACCCACCCCCGGTGGGTCCAACCTGGGGGGAGCTGCCCTGAAGTGAGCTTGGGGAGGCCAAGGGACGCGCCTCTACTCCCCCAGGAATGGCTGGTGTGATTCACACGTACCACCTCCGCAGTCCTCCCCACAACCTAGTCATCCCCACTTTACAGGCAAGGAAACAGACGGAAACGACCTCGAGCAAGTAACGTGCTGAAGGTGGCAGGGTGGGATTTGAACCCAGGTCTCCCTGACCCAGAGCCCCTGCACTTGCAGTAAAAGGGGTAGGTGCTGGCTGGTGGGAGAGCCCAAGCTCCCACCTGCTTGGGTTCTTACCTGTCCCGCCTTCCACTCGAATGGGGTTCTCTGCAGGGACCCCACATCTCTGCCCACATGGATGTAAGTCATGCAGCCTAAAGGACGCACTGCAGCTCCCCAGCCTCGCCTGTCAGGACCACTCTGGGAAGGCAGCCTGAGGACTGCACTTGATCTGGGGCTCAGATGGGGACCCTCCCGAGCCGGGATCCGCCTCAGCCGTCTCCCTGCCCTGACCTGGTGCTCGGAGCTCGTGTGAGGCGCCCCCAAGCTCTGGCCTTTCTCGGGCTCTTAGACACCACAGGAGAGAAGCCCCTGCACCCCCAGTTCTGTGTGGCTGCCCCCGGCATTGTGGTACCCTGAAGGAATGCCACCTCTCTCCCGAGATCCTGAGCTGGGGTGGGGGGGCCTCCGCCCACGACAGGGGTAACAGTGCCTTTTAGATTTCTAGACGTGAGAGATGAATCAGGAGCCCTGAAATCCCTTTCTTAAAAAAAGGTCTGTGGTGATGGAATAGAAAGAGCTTTCTATCCCCAAATGATGCCGCTGTTTGATTGTTTCTGTCACCCTTTTATGGGGCATGGCCATGTCTCCCGGGAGGCAGACATCTGACACGGTGTCCAGGTGGTTCAGCGGAGCTCTCTTGACCAGCCTGTCGCCCTCCTGACTCTTCCCTTGTGGCATCCAGACCAGGCCCTCCCCATCTGTCCAGGGGTGACTTCCAAGGTCTCAAGGTGCAAACAGAGGATAAAGGCTCCCAGACGGCGGTGTCGGGTAGTTTGGAGTAAAAGAATGTGAATTCTCGGCCCTCTGTGGGGAAACTAGAGCACGTAACTTCCCTTCCTGACTGGTCTCGCCCCTCTGACCGTGTGAGGGACAGCGGACCGGACATTCGCCGAGCAGCAGGGTTTTGAACGCTGTGGCCTTCACAACCGCCAGGGTGGATGTGACCCGACGTCGCCACCCAGAGAGAGAGAATGAGAGAGACAGAGTACACGGCGGTGGGGGGGAAGGTCAGAGGGAGAAGCAGACCCCCCGCTGAGCAGGGAGCCCGAAGCGGGACTCGATCCCGGGACTCCAGGATCATGACCTGAGCCGAAGGCAGTCGCTTAACCAACTGAGCCACCCAGGCGCCCGAAAATAAAACATTTTTGAGGCTCTTTTTGGCAGTGTGGTCTTTCCAGCCGGAGGCCTGTGGCGGACAGAGAGGCTGGATCAAAGCCTCTGGTCTGTTTGGGAGACACAGACATCAGCTAGAGCGACGTGACCCGGTTCACACGGGGTGCGCCCGGGGCGGGGACCCTGAGGTACACGCCGTCACGCAGCCTGCTCTGGGGCTGGGGCCCCCGTCTTGTTCCTCCTCACCCACGTCCCGAGACCTCAGAATTCATGGTCCAGGGATGCTGAGTGTCAACAACAGGGCCTTGGTTTTCCAGTCAAAGGAGGCCCTGGATTGTACTGCGTGACCTCCATGTGTGGCTTCCCAGTCACCTGAAACATGGCCGCAGCCCCCACCTGGGGCCTTCCCTGCCACGGTCTCTGCCCTGCTGGCAGCTCCGTCCTGTCTGTCCCCTCTGCTAGGAGCCCAAGTCACCCTGGCCCCCCCCTTGGCCAGTCATTCACCTGTTCTGTCCACTCGCCTCCAATCTTGTCTCCGCACTTCGCTTCTCTGTCCTCACAGGCTTTGTGTGAGACCTCACCTCTCACGCAGACGGTTGCAGTCATGCCTGCCTCCCATCTCACCCACTCCATCCTTGGCACGGACACCGGAGAAACGAAAGTGATGGCTGACGTCGGCTTACCGTCACCATGCACCCAGCACGCCTGTACACCTCACCTAAATTAGGACATCGAATTCTTCCAGTCACTCTGAGGCCGGCACCCTTAGCACATCCCCATGGTACTGTGGGAGAACCCAAGTCTCTTGCCCCAAATTCTAGAACTTGTGAGTGGTAGGGCTGGGGTCCAACGCCACGCAGATGGGCTCCAGAGACTCTGGGCCACACTGTTCCTTCCAGCTTCCTAAAGCTTGTCTGATCGCATCACCCCCTCGAGGGAAACAACAACAAAATTCTTAGCTCCCCGTGACCTCCGGAATAAAGTTGAAGCTGCTAATAGGGCATTCACGCCCTACACCATGACCTTGGCCCGCTCCCCAGGCTGGTCTCTCTCCACGTCTCCTTCCATCCTGGTCTCCAGTCACTCTGGAATCACCACTGTGGCCCAAATCTGCGCTCTGCATTTCTGTTTGGCCCCTGGCCCTCAGGTCCTTTGGCTCGGAGTACCTTCTTGTCTGCCCAAGTCTTACTCCTTCTTTCAGGTGGGGCTCAAATGCTGTCTTCCCTTGGGGCGGTGTTCCAGATCACCAGGGTCAAAAATAATCGCCCCTCTTCCATTATTAGCTGAGTCATCGTAGGAAAAGTTGCTTAAGTTCTCCAAACCTCCTGTCTGTAAGATGACTTGGAGCAGGTACCATGCCTCTTTCTTCACTCATGTGAATCAGGGTCCTAGCATGTGCCATGACACATAGTAGGTGCTTGAGTATTTGCTGACTGACTGAGTCAACCCTACAGATTTAATGAGAGAAGAGTTGTTGCACTCCTCCTGCACACAGGAGGCCCTCCACAGATGAGAGTGCCGAGCATCCTGGCATCTGGTCCAGCCCCGGCCTCCAGCGTGGGTGTCTATCAGCTCCTTGTCTGGGATCCAGAGCAGATGCTCATTAAAATTGGAGCCAAATGTGAGTTATCCTAAGCTGCTTATTGCATGTGTTCAGTGACTATTTTCAGGGAAACTGGAAGAGGAAACTAAAGTAAAATCTTACTTCAAAATTATGCAAGTAATGCACATTTGTTATAAAAACAAATGATACAGAAGTGTACAAAATAGAAGTCACTCCCTCTTCTAAACCCCTGTGAGTAACCATTGTTAACCGCTATAGTGAAGTTTATAGATGTGTATGAATATTAATTTTAAAAGGAAGATCGTGCTATTTTATCCCACTTGCTTTTCTCACTCAATAAGCGATCATAGGAGATCTCTCTACCAACTTATATAGATCTTTCTTGTTATCTTTGGTGGCTGTGTCCTTGTATGGAAGAGGAGGGATTTACTGAAATCCGAGTGGTGCTCCTTTGCGGCTACCCCGCTTCCCCACGGCATTCCCCCAGCAGTTAAGGGAGAGCTGAGGACATGGGGACACTAGGGAGAGGTTCAGATTTTCTTCTAAGAAAGAGGCCAAAACTTGCACTATGTGTCAGGCTTGACCAAGGGCTGTCTCTCATCCCCCCCACTCCCAGGGCATCAAAGCCTTTCCACTTGCCTGTCCAGGCACAAATTGGCGATTAATGTCATGATGACGTTGGGATCACAAGGACTTGACCGTGCCCTGGCCCCAGCTGATGGCTCAGGCCCCAGCCTGGCCGGGCCTGCCCTGTTTTCTATCCAGAAAACCTCGGGCTCTCACTGAGGGGCTGATTTTTCCATCCAGTGTTCTACCTTCTGACCTGGAGAAGAACACATTTTCCTGGCATCATCAACTCGGAGCTAGCCCCAGTCTGACTTTGTTCAGTGACGTGGATGGCATTGATTTCTCCCTTGTCCCTGGCACTTTCATTTTGCAGAGTGTCGATCAGATTTTTACAAATATTTAGCTTTTGGACAGCCTGTAAGCAGAACCCCGATTCATGACTCACTTGTCAGTTTACTACGGAAAATTCATAATGTACCCGGCACATTTCAGAGCCTGGGGAGGGGACGCCAGAGGGTCCAGATTGCTCTGGAGATCCCTGCCCTGAGGAGAACGGGCCACCTACGGTGTGCCAAGCATTTTACAGCCTTCGCTACTCTCTAGCTCAGGACAGGGGGTGCAGGCAGATCAGGGCAAGCGAGCAAATGACCCACGGTCCACACTTAACCCACGTAAGTACCGGCGTGGCATCCGAGCTGAGGTTCGGGCCATGAAAAGTCATGATTTTCCCACTACATTATGCAGCCCCCTGTTTAGGTCTAAGATCGGAAGACAAGTACAGGAAACAATGTTCTCCTGGCCCATCTGTGTCAGGGCATGGACACCAGAGTCCCCAGACAGCCCTATTAAGACCCCGCCACCCTCGGCATTTGGAGAGAATTTGGCTGGAGCCCCCAGCCCCAAGATGGGAGCAGTCTGAGCACCACCAAAGTTTGCATGCCGTAGTCTCACAGTTGGGACGCATTCAGAGAGCCCAGACCAAACCTAGCCCCCTCGTAGGAGCTCTGAGAGCCCCACCAGCACCAGAGGGCCACCTGCTGTCCTGTCCCACTGGGAGCCCCCGAGAGGGGTCCCACAAGAGCCGGTGCCGGTCTCTGCCCCCCCTTTCTCTCCCGTCTATTTATCTTCTCCATCTAATTTTACTCGGAAGGGAAGTCGTTGGAGGCAGTAACTGTAAGTAGCTTTACTTATTTTTAAAAAGTTGTTCTTCTATGTCAACAGTTTATATCCAGACAAATTGTACCCCCTTTCCCGTTTCTTCCCTCTGTCACGTCATTGCTCCTCTGCGTCCGGGGCCTCAGGCTCCGGCGCATGTGACGGCTTGCCAAGCCTGTGCAACTGACGTCTGTCAGTAACAAACAAGTAACACACAGAAATGCAAAGCCAGCCACTTCTCAAGTCCTCTGTGTCTCTCAGTGGAGACCAGCATAGTGTTCTGGAGGGGAAGATGAAAGCCCACGCATGGTGTCAGGGCTTCTGGAAATGACCAAACAAAACCCACACCACCTACATCTGTTTTCTGTACAGTAATGCTGGGCATTCAGTGAGCAGCCGATAAATGTGAAGTCTCTACGGAATAGCATCCTGCCCTCCTGTGCATAATGCCCTCCTTCTAAAGAGCGTAAGTATGTCTTTTATGCCAGTAACACTGCCTAGGGACAGCTAGCATGATTCCTTTACACAACTGGGAGAAACCAGGCAGAAAAGAGGGGGCACTTTCCCAAGGTCATGGGGAAATGCCAACGGAGCCAACTTAGAGCCAGGCTCCCCTGAAGACCTCTCAGCTCGTGTTGGGCAGAGTGGGCCATCTGTGCTGATGCCGCGTGGGCATCGGGTACCTTCAGAGCTCTGCCCCCTTCCCTGCCTGGGTATCAGGAAACTGAGAAGCGATGGGCTTGCTGTGGGTCAGCCCGGCGGTCACCCAAGCAGAGCTCCATGTCTGACGTGTGTGCTAAAGAGCCGAGGCGTCACCCCAGACTCAGGAGCTGGCATTTCTCCCAGGGTCAGAGCCAGGAGGGCTGGAGCCAGTACTGAGATCACAGTGGGAAATGCTTGGGGACTCCTCTGCCAGCCTTCAAACCCATGACCTTATAGCAGGGTTGAGAAGAGAACGGCCATGGCCGCAAGATGGCGGATGGCAATAGGCAGGGGGACCTTTCCCCAGGGATAACGGAGCCGATGGCGAGTTCGGCTCCCTTCTGCCTCTGAGATCCAGGGCTGGAGAGATGCCACCCATCACAGTGTGGTGGAGACCACCCAGAGCAGCTGGTTTTTCAGCCTTCTCGGCATGTGAAGAACATCCACAGCATCACAAATAACTCATGATGTAAGTAACTCACACTGAGCAACATGCTGGAATGTGCCACACACACAGACATCAGTTCGGCACACTCTTAATTGCATTAAATGAAAGCAGCAAAGATGAATAAGGTGCTGCACCTGCCGGCCCCACCCCCAGCTCACAGTCTGAGTGAGAAGACCAGGAGGGACCACAGTACAGTGTCAACTCCATGGGTCGTACAGGCTGGTCTGGGGTCTGAAAGAGAGGGAAATCGGAAAGCAGAAGAGTTGTGAATTGAACTTGGATGGCTGAGAGCCGGAGACAGGCCTGAGGCTGGGGCAAAGGGAACAGCAGGTGCAGAAGCCGGGCACGCTCATGACGTAAGGTTCTTCTCCACAGCGGCAGGTGGAGATGAGGCCAGATGGTCTTCTCGGTCCCTGAGCTGCTGTGTCCAGGAATCTGGCCTTTGTCCTGTGGCCACAGGATGTTGGGAGCCCGCAAAGGTATACTTAGGCAGGAATGTGATCCAATCAATGCTGTTTTACAGAAAGACAACGAGGGTTGCCGAGTCCGCACTAGTAGGAAGGGACTGAATGAATGATACCAGGTGTTTCAGACTCTACGGCCGTAACAATTACCCCAAAGTTTAGCAGGGCAAAACCACCATTTAGTGTGCTCAAAACTGCAATTTGGGCAGGGCTTGGTGGGAGCAGTTCATCTCTGCTTGGCCTAGTTGGGGCTCAAAGGCGGGGTGACAACAGTGGGAAGTCCTGGGACGTCTCCCTTTTTGTGGTGTCTCCAGTGGGGCAGCTGCAGGGTGGCTGGACTTTGGACGCGGTGGCCCATGGGGTCAAAGACCCATGTTGGGCGGGTAGTGAGCCAGGCAGAAGACGGATTGATTGCCTTTTATGACCTGTCCGAAGTCACAAAGAGCCTCTTCCGCCACAGGTCTTTGAGGCAGTTACAAGGACCTGCTGGGTGGGGTTCAAGCGGGAGGGGGCAGGGCAGGGCAGCTTTAATCCCTTCCGGTGGAAACGGCAGGTTCTAGAAAAGCATGAGGGATCAGAAATCTTGCTATTGTGTGATCACTTTGGAAGATAAAGTCTGCCCCCCAAAGTTTTAAATACATGATCTCATTGGATTCTCCCCCTCTACATAAGAGGTGGGTATTCTCCTGCCCATTTTATATATAGGAAATCACAGGAGGCTTGGAGAGGTTAAGTGGTCTGCCTAAAATCACACCCCAAGAGATGGGGCTGGATTCCATGTGCAAGGCCAATGGCCCCAGGCCCCGTCCCTCTCCCTGCTCCTGCCTTCCTCGGGGGAAGGAAAGCAGGGACTAATTCAAAGCTCAGTGTTCTGCCCTACAATGTCGTCACCACTAAAAAGGGAGGGGTGATTCTGAGCTCAACAGGAGGCTATTCAACAGATCCTGAAGACCAATTGAATTCTTGCTGTATCTGCATCATGGGTGACGTGTGAATACCAGGGAGTCAGAACTCCTGGGTGTCACTTGCCGAGTGCCAGGCTCTGTGCGAAGCAATTCCTGTGCACTATCTAATTTCATTTCACAATAGCCCTGTGGGACAGGTATTATTATCATTGCTGTCAGCCTTCAAGGAATGAAATAATGTCGCAGAGGGGACGTCACCCTGGAGCCCCCGCCTCCCTGCCGTGCATCCACTCCCCATCCACCATGATAACAGGAATCGAGGAATTGATGGCCCCCATGCTGGGCATGGGGCAACACCGGCTGGCCACCGGGTGCTTACGAAGGCCCCCTCGAGTCACACTGGCCGAGCTGGGAGCCAGCCCCACTATCTACTAGCTGTGTGGGCTTGAACCCCATCACTGAAGCTTGCAATGCCTCTGTGTCCCCATCTGTAACACAGCTCCTCAGCAGGAGTGTAAGACAAGCCTGGGCAGTTTCAGGGCATACCTCGGCACAGAAGAAGTGCCCGATGGGTGGATGTCAGCTACAGTTAGTGGTAGGAGGCTGGGGGACGGCAGCTCTGTGGGGCTGACTCGGGCATCGGGGATTCTCATGGTCCGGGGGTCAGCTTTCTGCAGAGGGCCAGGAAGCGGCTTGTTTATGCTCGCCTTGGCACGGGGTGGAGGTGGGTTAATCCGTCCAGCCACTCGCAAGGGATAAAGGAACTAACGAAATGGGGAGTGAGGTGAGGGTGTGGAGGGAGGCAGCTTCATGGACACTGGCCCCCATACCCAGGAGTGTCATCGATGCCCTGACTCAGAGGCCACACAGCTGGGTCCCAGGGAGGCTGGGAGGCTCTGGATTTAGGTTAGCAAGACCCTTCTCTGGCGGTGGAGCTGGGCTCTGGGGGGGGGCGGGTGCCCAGCATCATGGGGCAGGAGCTGAGAGAGAATGATGAGCCCCTGGGAGCACCCCAGCAGAGTTCCTGCTCATGGTCCCCCACAGAACTGCATTTCCGTCCTTCTGGTGTTTTGGTGATTTGGCTATGTGAGCCAAAACATCTCTCCTCCTGCCCAAGCGGGCAAGCTGGTCTGGTCACCAGAGTAACGGATCACTCAGAGCCTGAGTGATGTACGCGCTGGAGGGTTCCTGGCCCAGCCTCGGCGGCTTGCCGCCCATGCCTCACGATAAGGATGGTTAGGGAATACAATCATGGCCTCGCCCCTCAAGATTCTGTAGAACCTTCCTTCCAAACACTTCAAAACCAGACAATTGTGTATCGTCACTGTGGACCCCCATCGCTTAAGACCTGCAGAGGCGACAGTGGTTCCAAGTGTGAGAACACCCCTCCCCTCTTCCTATGTTATCAACTCCACCAGCTTTCTTGGAGCAAAATTTGGTTTTTTGCTCCTTTCCTTTTTGGAAAATAAAAATCAACATGAAAGGCTACAGGTATGCCTGGCTTCCTAATGGGAGGCCATGTCCCCTCCCGGGAGTCCCATGATGAGGACCGATCCCTTACTTCCCGCGTGCATCTCAAGTGGGAGCTCTACAGAACTTCTGTTTACATGGAGCTCGAGAAAGGTGGGTAAATTTCATGTTCTGAAAATCTGTGTCAATCCCTTTTCTCTCCTCCTTTGAACTTCACCAGCATCACTCAAGAGATCTGAAGGTGGGGTTTTTGTCTTTCTGACATTTGCTGGTCAGCTTGTTTTTTATCTTTCGTCTTTCCCACAAGGATTCCAGGGGGCTAACAGCAAAGCACACACACAGAATGGTTAATAAAAGAAAAACAGGGGACCCTGGATATTTGTGATTTCAAATCCCTACCTTCATCTATTCTTTAATAATGCTGAAGATCCATGACATAAGATAATTTTTCAATCCCTTGAAATTCAAGTCATGCATTCCTGGGAGGCAAGAGAGGCTGCACACTGCCGATCAGCAGAGTTTGCATCCCTCCCCGCCGCTTCCCCGAGGCCAGGCTACCCTCTAGGACACAGCCAGCGGCGTGGCCAGGGCTGCAGGGCCTCACCATAGAATGCACCTGCCCGCCTGCCTCAGAAAGCCCCATCCATGGTGTGCTGGTGCCAGAGCGGACCTCTGTGGGGCGGGGCAGATGCGTGGATGAATTTCAATGTGTTCGCCTCCTACCCTGCCCTGAATGTGTTTGAGAGTTAGATGCAGCTTCAAAAATAAAAACAATATCTAAATGATAAATCCCCTAGCCCCTCCTCCCAACCAGAAGGCTCCCAAAGCCCCTTCTGGGTTTGGGATTTTCCCCGACTTCCGAGGTAATAAGCTAGCCTGGTACTGTTTCATGGACGCCAGAGACAGGACGGTCATGGGTCAGAGATAGAGAACTTGGTTCTTCATGGCACAGAAAGCAGCGTGAGCATCATGTTGGCATCAGTTTCGCATGCCCCTTAGATCGATGCTGTCCTCGAAGTGGGTTTGTGTCAAAGCCGAGGACGACTAAGCTTGAGGAAGCCCCTGCTCTTATAGAGAGCAGTAAGCATGCCTGCTCTCTGTCCAGAGGAAGACATCACCTCATTCCTCTAGGGTGATTGCTGCTTGCTGCAAATACAGCCCTGAAAAACGGTCTGGGCAAAGAGCAGTCAGGTCCTGGCATTCTTGCCATACTTAGTGAGACCGGGCAGGGGTGCTCAGCACCCAGGATGGCTCGTCTCTCTCAACACTTTTCCCCATTCTGATCAGGGGCAGGATGTCTGGATGGGCTTTAGTGGAATGAGTCGGGCTGCAGCCAGGGCTGCAGAGGGTTTCTCAGTGCTAGGTGGGATAATGGGACTCCTTTGAAGTCCTCTGTGGTTTTCTTGTCACTGCGGAGGAAGAGCTGGACTAGTACTGAGGCTTGTCTTCAGTTCCATCTGCTCCTCCCTTTCCAGTGACCCATTCCTCAATGACTCTTACCCCTCCCCCACCCTGCTCCCCTTCCCATCACCCTCCTAGTCCTTCCTCTTCTCTTCCAATCAGAGAATGGTTGGTAAGCTTTAATGATACTTTGGAAATTTGCCTCTAAACAACTAGGTCAAAAAATGGAAACTAATCAGTGCCTTCGGACCTAGGGGAAAGATGTTTTGGAAAGGTATTCTGCCTGCATATGACATGGAAATGTCACCACGAAACTGGCCATCCATTCCACCTCTAAAAAGCACAGAACTGGGGGGGGCAGAGCAAGATGGCGGAGGAGTAGGAGACCTGGATTTCGTCTGGTCGCAGGAATTCAGCTGAATAGGGATCAAACCATTCTGAACACCTACGAACTCAACAGGAGATCGAACAGGAGAGTAGCAACAACTCTCTGAACAGAGAAGCGACCACTTACTGGAAGGTAGGACGTGCGGAGAAGTGAATCCGAGGCGATATTCAGGAGGAGAGACAGCGGGGGAGGGGGCCTCCGTCGGCCGCTTCTGGCAAGTGCTAGAGCCGCGGAGCACAAAATCGGAACTTTTAGAAGTCTGCTCCACGGAGGGCCGTCCCTCCAGTGGCTAAGCGGGGGGTGGAACCCTCGCGGGACAGTGTGGCCTCAGGACCCTCGGGGTCACAGAAAGACCGGGGGTGCCTGAGTGCAGCAGAGCTCCCAGGTATTGGAGCGGGGAAGCCGGCTGCAGAGACGGAGCCGAGGCGCGGGCTCTCAGCTCGGGGTTGCCATAAACTGTGATCCACGGCCCAGTCGGGCCACTGCTCCTCCAGCAGGGACCCAACAAGCGGCAGATCCGGGGAGACTCCCCTTCCTTCCCCAGGAGGAGCGGCGCGGGAGCGCACTGCAGGGATCTGCTGGGTTTGGAGACTCCACACGGGGTCGGGGGCCAGAGATAGAAACGCTCGGTCACAGGCCGGGTGAGCACGGAGTGCGGCTGCAGACTGAGGAGACGGGAGTGATTGACTGCTTTTCTCTGGGGGCGCACTGAGGAGCGGGGCCCCGAGTTCTCAGCTCCTCCAGGGTGGAGATTGGGAAGCTGCCATTTTCACACTCGTCCTCCAAAGCTGTACTGAAAGCTTGCAGGGAACAAAAGATCCTGAGAGCAAACCCGAGCAGATTACTTAGCCCGGACCAGCAAGGGCGGGGCAGTTCCACCTCCGGCAGACATTTGGGAACCACGGCAACAGGCCCCTCCCCCAGAAGATCAGCACGAACTGCCAGCCAAGACCAAGTTTACCGATCAATGAGAACGGCAGAACTCCAGAGCTAGGGGAATACTGCACATAGAATTCATGGCTTTTTTACCATGATTCTTTAGTCTTTCAAAGTTATTTTTTTTGAATTTTTCTTTTTCCCTTTTTCAACCAACATCTTATCAATCCCTTTTTAAAAAAATCTCTTTCATTTTTCATTTTTAGAGTCATATTCTATCCCTTCATACTAGTTAACCTTATTTTTGGTGTATATATATATGTTGTTCTCTCTTTAAAATTTTGGGATACAGTTTCTTCTAACAAACCAAAATATACCATAAATCTCTAGTGTATGGCTTTGTTCTAGTCTCCTGCCTGATCACATTCTCTCCCCCCCCTTTTTTTTAAATCATCTTCTTTCTTTTTTCAACCAACTTCTACCTTATCAATTCCTTTTATAAAATCTTTTATAATTTTATAATATAATTTACAGTCATATTCCATCCCTTCATTGTATTTACCCTTATTTTTGTACATATATAAGTTTTTCTTTCTTCAAAATTTTGGGAGACGCTTTCTTCTAACAGACCAAAACATGCCCAAACTCTAGTGTGTGGCACTGATCTATGCACCAGCCTGATCATTTTGTTTTTTTTGTTTGTTTGTTTTTATCTTTTTCTTTTTCTTTTTTCTTTTTTTTCTTTCCCCTTCTTTTCCCCTGATTTCAGGTCTGTTCTGATTTGTTTAGTGTATATTTTTCCGGGGTCATTGTTACCCTGTTAGCATTTTGTTCTCTCATTCATCTATTCTCCTCTGGACAAAATGACAAGATGGAAAAAATCACCTCAAAAAAAAAAAAAAAACAAAACAAGAGGCAGTATCGACTGCCAGGGACCTAATCAATACAGACAATAGTAAGATATCAGAACTAGAGTTCAGAATGACGATTTTAAAGATACTAGCTGGGCTTGAAAAAAGCATGGAAGATATTAGGGAAACCCTTTCTGGAGAAATAAAAGAACTAAAATCTAGCCAAGTTGAAATCAAAAAGCCTATTAATGAGATGCAATAATAAATGGAGGCTCTGCTAGGATAAATGAGGCAGAAGAGAGAATTCGTGATATAGAAGACCAAATGATGGAAAATAAAGAAGCTGAGAAAAAGAGAGCTAAACAACCACTGGATCACAAGGGCAGAATTCAAGAGATAAGCGATACCATAAGACGAAACAACATTAGAATAATTGGGATCCCAGAAGAAGAAGAAAGAGAGAGAGGGGCAGAAGGTATATTGGAGCAAATTATAGCAGAGAACTTCCCTAATGTGGGGAAGGAAACAGGCATCAAAATCCAGGAGGCACAGAGAACCCCTCTCAAAATCAATAAAAATAGGTCAACACCCTGACATCTAGTAGTAAAACTTACGAGTCTCAGAGACAAAGAGAAAATCCTGGAAACAGCCCGGGAGAAGAGATCTGTAACCTACAATGGTAGAAACATTAGACTGACAACACATCTATCCACAGAGACCTGCAGGCCAGAAAGGACTGGCATGATATATTCAGAGCACTAAATGAGAAAAATATGCAGCCAAGGATACCATATCCAGCTAGGCTGTCATTGAAAATAGAAGGAAAGATAAAAATCTTCCAAGACAAACAAAAACTAAAGGAATTTGCAAACATGAAACCAGCCCTACAAGAAATATTGAAAGGGGTCCTCTAAGCAAAGAGAGAGCCTAAAAGTAACATAGACCAGAAAGGAACACAGACAATATGCAGTAACCGTCACCTTACAGGCAATACAATGGCACTAAATTCATACCTTTCAATAGTTACCCTGAATGTAAATGGGCTCAATGCCCTAATCAAAAGACACAGGGTAACAGATTGTATAAAAAAACAAGACCCATCAATATGCTGTCTGCAAGAGACTCATTTTGACCCAAAGACACCCCCAGATTGAAAGTGAGGGGTGGAAAACCATTTACTATGCTAATGGAGACCAAGAGAAAGCTGGGGTGGCAATCCTTATATCAGACAAATTAGATTTTAAAGCAAAGACTGTAATAAGAGATGAGGAAGGACACTATATCCTACTTAAAGTGTCTATCCAACAAGAAGATCTAACAAGTGTAAATATCTATGCCCCTAACATGGGAGCAGCCAATTATATAAGGCAATTAATAACAAAAGCAAAGAAACACATTGACAACAATACAACAATAGTGGGGGACTTTAACACCCCCCTCACTGAAATGGACAGATCATCTAAGCAAAAGATCAATGAGGAAATAAAGACTTTAAATGACACACTGGACCAAATGGACTTCACAGACATATTCAGAACATTCCATCCCAAGGCAACGGAATACACATTCTTCTCTAGTGCCCATGGAACATTCTCCAGAATAGATCACATCCTAGGTCACAAATCAGGTCTCAACCGGTACCAAAAGATTGGGATTATTCCCTGCATATTTTCAGACCACAATGCTTTGAAACTAGAACTCCATCACAAGAAGAAAGTCAGAAAGAACTCAAATACATGGAGGCTAAAGAGCATCCTACTAAAGAATGAATGGGTCAACCAGGAAATTAAAGAAGAATTAAAAAAAATTCATGGAAACCGATGAAAATGAAGCACAACTGTTCAAAATCTTTGGGATGCAGCAAAGGCAGTCCTGAGAGGAAAGTATATAGTAATACAAGCCTTTCTCAAGAAACAAGAAAGGTCTCAAATACACAACCTAACCCTACACCTAAAGGAGCTGGAAAAAGAACAGCAAATAAAGCCTAAACCCAGCAGGAGAAGAGAAATAATAAAGATCAGAGCAGAAATCAATGAAATAGAAACCAAAAGAACAGTAGAACAGATCAACGAAACTAGGAGTTTGTTCTTTGAAAGAATTAACAAGATTGATAAACCCCTGGCCAGACCTATCAAAAAGAAAAGAGAAATGACCCAAATAAATAAAATCATGAATGAGGACAGATCACAACAAACACCAAAGAAATACAAACAATTATAAGAACATATTATGAGCAACTATATGCCAGCAAATCCTAGAGATGTATCAACTACCAAAACTGAACCAGGAAGAAAGAGAAAACCTGAACAGACCTATAACCACTAAGGAAATTGAAGCAGTCATCAAAAATCTCCCAACAAACAAAAGCCCAGGGCCAGATGGCTTCCCAGGGGAATTCTACCAAACATAAAGAATTAATACCTATTCTTCTGAAACTGTTCCAAAAAATAGAAATGGAAGAAAAACTTCCAAACTCATTTTATGAGGCCACCATTACCTTGATCCTGAAACCAGACAAAGACCCGATCAAAAGGGGGAATTACAGACCAATATCCTTGATGAACATGGATGCAAAAATTCTCACCAAAATAGTAGCCAATAGGATCCAACAGTACATTAAAAGGATTATTCACCACAACCAAGTGGGATTTATCCCTGGGCTGCAAGATTGGTTCAACAGCTGCAAATCAATCAATGTGATACAATACATTAATAAAAGAAAGAACAAGAACCATATGATCCTCTCAATAGATGCAGAAAAAGCATTTGACAAAGTACAGCATCGTTTCGTGATCAAAACTCTTCAGAGTATAGGGATAGAGGGTACATACCTCAGTATCATAAAAGCCATCTATGAAAAACCCACAGCAAATATCATTCTCATTGGGGAAAAACTGAGAGCTTTCCCCCTAGGGTCAGGAACACGGCAGGGATGTCCACTATCACCACTGCTATTCAACATAGTATTAGAAGTCCTAGCCACACCAATCAGACAACAAAAAGAAATCAAAGGCATCCGAATTGGCAAAGAACAAGTCAAACTCTCACTCTTTGCTGATGATATGATACTTTATGTGGAAAACCCACAAGACTCCACCCCAAAACTACTAGAACTCATACAGGAATTCAGTAAAGTGGCAGGATATAAAATCAATGCCCAGAAATCAGTGGCATTCCTATACACCAACAACAAGAGAGAAGAAAAAGAAATTAAGGAGTCGATCCCATTTACAATTGCACCCAAAACCGTAAGATTCCTAGGAATAAATCTAACCAAAGAGGCAAAGAATCTGTATTCAGAAAACTATCAAATACTCATGAAAGAAATTGAGGAAGACACAAAGAAATGGAAAAACGTTCCATGCTCATGGATTGGAAGAACAAATATTGTGAAGATGTCAATGCTACCTAGAGCAATCTACACATTCAATGCAATCCCTATCAAAACACCATCCACTTTTTTCAAAGAAATGGAACAAATAATCCTCAAATTTGTATGGAACCAGAAAAGACCCCGAATAGCCAGAGGAATGTTGAAAAAGCAAAGCAAAGCTGGCAACATCACAATTCCAGACTTCCAGCTCTATTACAAAGCTGTCATCATCAAGACAGTATGGTACTGGCACAAAAACAGACACATGGATCAATGGAACAGAATCGAGAGCCCAGAAATGGACTCTCAACTCTATGGTCAACTTATCTTCGACAAAGCAGGAAAGAATGTCCAATGGCAAAAAGACAGTCTCTTCAACAAATGGTGTTGGGAAAATTGGACAGCCACATGCAGAAGAATGAAACCATTTCCTTACACCACACACAAAAATAGACTCAAAATGTTTGAAAGACCTAAATGTGAGAAGAGTCCATCAGAATCCTAAAGGAGAACACAGGCAGCAACCTCTTCGACCTCAGCCGCAGCAACTTCTTCCTAGAAACATCACCAAAGGCAAGGGAAGCAAGGGCAAAAATGAACTATTGGGAATTCATCAAGATAAAAACTTTTGCACAGCAAAAGAAACAGTCAACAAAACCAAAAGACAAGCAACAGAATGGGAGAAGATATTTGCAAATGACATATCAGATAAAGGGCTAGTATCCAAAATCTCTAAAGAACTTATGAAACTCAACACCCAAAGAACAAATGATCCAATCAAGAAATGGGCAGAAGACATGAACAGACATTTTTCCAAAGAAGACACCAAATGGCCAACAGACACATGAAAAAATGCTCAACATTGCTCAGCATCAGGGAAATCCAAACCAAAACCTCGATGAGATACTACCTCACACCAGTCAGAATGGCTCAAATTAACAAGTCAGGAAACAACAGATGTTGGCGGGGATGCGGAGAAAGGGGAACCTTCCTACACTGTTGGTGGGAATGCAAGCTGGTGCAGCCACTCTGGAAAACAGTATGGAGGTTCTTCAAAAAGTTGAAAATAGAGCTACCATCCGACCCAGCAATTGCACTACTGGGTATTTACCCCAAAGATATAAATGTAGTGATCCAAAGGGGTATGTGCACCCCGATGTTTATAGCAGCAATGTCCACAATCGCCAAACTGTGGAAAGAGAAAAGATGTCCATCGACAAATGAATGGATAAAGAAGATGTGGTATATATACAATGGAATATTATGCAGCCATCAAAAGGAATGAAATCTTGCCATTTGCAACGACATGGATGGAACTGGAGGGTATTACGCTGAGTGAAATAAGTCAATCAGAGAAAGACATGTATCATATGACCTCACTGATATGAGGATTTCTTAATCTCAGGAAACATACTGAGGGCTGCTGGAGTGGTGGGGGTGGGAGGGATGGGGTGGCTGGGTGATAGCCATTGGGGAGGGTATGTGGTATGGTGAGCGCTGTGGATTGTGTAAGACTGTTGAATCACAGACCTGTACCTCTGAAACAAATAATACATTATATGTTAAAAAAAGAGAGAGAGAGAGAGAGAGAGAAGAAGATAGCAGGAGGGGAAGAATGAAGGGGGGGTAATCGGAGGGGGAGACGAACCATGAGAGACTATGGACTCTGAAAAACAAACTGAGGGTTCTAGAGGGGAGGGGCATGTGTGGATGGGTTAGTCTGGTGATGGGTATTAAAGATGGCACGTTCTGCATGGAGCACTGGGTGTTATGCACAAAGAATGAATCATGGAACACTACATCAAAAACTAATGATGTAATGTATGGTGATTAACATAACATAATAATAAAAAAAAGGAAGAAATAAAAAAGCACAGAACTGAAGGAAGGGACCTGGTGACAAGGCTGGCTGCCCTAGCAGTGCGCCCTCTAGTGGCCCACTGTGGGAACGGCCACCATTCTCTCCAGGATCCCTGCTTGGAAATTCTTTCAGGCAGTGCTCCCTCTTGGCACTTGCCCAACCTTTTATACAGTCAGAGCAACCAAGGGACACATTATTTAGGCCTCGCTGTCATCCTCTGATGTCTGGAGGGCAAAATGAAGTTGAACATGGTAATACCTCTCCCAGAGGCCCTGAAGTCTGTTCAAGTCATTACTGGTCACTCACTGGGAATTTCCGCTGGGGCTGTGGAGAGACCATATGCTGATGAGAAGAGAACCAACATTTACGGTGCACTTTACACGCATTACTAATTAATTTAAACCTCTTAGGTTAGAAACCACCCTCCATTTGCAGATGAGGAAATGAGGCAAGTCCAGAGCACTGTGGTCCCCTGTGCCAGGGCTCACGGCCAGTGACTAGCCACCCTGGGATTTGAGCCAGGTGTGATGCCAGAGTCCATGCTGTCTTGCCGCGTACATGCCAGTTCTCTGCTGCTCTCACCCAGCTGCTCTAACTCCCAGAAGATGTGTGCAATATTGTGATTTATAGGACATATGTACCTGGTCCCTCAGATGATCAAAATATATTTCTCATACAATTTGGTCCTTATCCACTGTTCTTGGCTCACAGCTTCCCAAATCCTTGGAATTTCCTAAGTGATAAGAGCGGTGGAAACATTTTTGGTTTCAACATTTGATCTCTTGTCCTCGGTTCCTGAAAACAGGGTCATAAAGGTAAAAATGGGTGTCGGGGATGCCTGGGTGGCTCAGTTGGTTAAGCGTCTGCCTTCGGCTCAGGTCGTGATCTCAGGGTCCTGGGATCGAGCCCTGGGTCAGACTCCCTGCTCAGCGGGGAGGCTGCTTCTCCCTCTCCCCCTCCCCCTCAGCCCCCTTGTGCACTCTCTTGTGCACTCAATAAATAAAATCTTTTTTTAAAAAAGGGATAAAGGGTGTCTTGTTATTCATAACTAGCTCCTTTTCACCACAACTGGGTTTATGTTAATGAGGTGACTTTCGATAAGCACCTAAGGATGGGGGCTGGTCGCCAGGAGAACCAGCCATGAATACAAGGTTGGAACTTTCAGTCCCACCCCTTGGACCTCTGGGGAGGGATGAGGGGCTAGAGATTCAATGGCCCAGATTTAATTAAGCCTCCTTAAAAACTGCAGAGGAGGAGGTTTAGAGAGCTTCCAGATTAGGAACCAGAACATCTCCAAGTGCTCCCATGCTGGGTCCCAAACTCCATTGAGAACAGAGCTCCTTTGCTCAGGATCTTGCCTTAAGTATCTCTTCATCTGGCTACTGATTAGAATCCTCTAATATCCTTTGTAATAAATTGGTAATCTAATGAGTAAAAGGTTCCTGAGTTCTGTGAGCTGTTCTAGCAAATTACTCAACCCCAAAGGAGAAAGTCACGAGAACCTCTGATTTATAGCCAGTTGGTCAAAAGCACAGATAGGCACCTTGACTTGTGACTGGCATCTGAAGTCACTCTAGCAAATTAACCAAATCCTACGAGGGGCTCGTTAGAACCCCTGATCTGTAGCCGGGTGGCCAGAACCACACGTGATAAGCTGGGTTTGTGATTGGCATCTGAAGTGTGGGGCTGGGGGCTGTCCGGTGGGATGGAGCCCTCCAACTGGAACCCGGGGCTATCTCCGGGAAGAGAGCATCAGAATGGGGCTACATTGTAGGACACCCATCTGTGTCCTGAGAACGTGGAAACCACTCCCCACACACATTGGAATCGGTCCCAGAACTTTTAATGCATTTAGCATATTTCAGAGCATCACAGGATACAGGCATCCAGGACCTCTATTCACGGGGTCTCTGCTGACACAGCAGAGCACATGCCCAGGGCAGCGGCTACCTCATGGCCTCCAGAGAGCAGCCTCAGCGGAGAAGACAGGCGCCATCTTTGCAAGATGATTTTTTCTGTGGCTCCAGAGGACGGGCTATGGGGTCACAGATACCTGGATTCAAACCTTGATTTTGATGTTCCTACACACTCTGGGCAACTCAACCTCTTGAGTTTCAGCTCCTGTTTCTGTGTGGGGGTAATGTTTGTCTCTCAGGGCTGCTGCCGGTAACCTGCAGCCTATTCCCCCAGACAACCCACAAGAAGTTCCCAGGACAGGCCTGGCAGCCCCTGAGTACTGAGTATATGTCAGGTGTTATTATTACTGATTTGGCGCTGCAGAGATCTGGCAGATCTGCTTGTGGGGGAGGCGTGGCATAGGAAAGAGAGGCCTTTTCTCTGCCCTGATTCCCCTGCAGCTACTAAGGAAGAGGATCCAGGCCGCCTCTTTCTGGCTGCAGATTACTTAGGGAAATGGGCCTAAAATGGCCCCAGAGAGCCCCTTGGCTATTGAAGGGAGAAAGTGCTGGGAAGCTTACTATGCAGGCCTCCCCTTCCCCAGGGAGTGCCTGTTCCCAGTCTGTGTTCAGCTTGTATGAGGATTTTAAAACTTTTCTTTGAACGTATCTGTAGGATGGTGTCCCTAGATGTCTTGTCCAGGGGACAAACTTATTTATTAATAGACCCAAAGAATGGCTACACCCACTGCAGACCTCATTTTAGCAAGGTTCTCTGAATGACGCCCCTATTGGGAAAAAATGGTGCTTCCTCTCCAAAATCTCTTGGGTCTTCAAAACGTTGATGCTTTCAGGGGCACCTGAGTGCCTCAGTCGGTTAAGCATCCAACTCTTGATTTCGGCTCAGGTCGCGATCTCAAGGTTGTGAGATCATGCCCCATGTCCAGCTCCACACTTAGCATGGAGCCTGCTTGAGATTCTCTCTCTCCCTCTGCTCCTCTCCCTGCTCACTCTCTCTCTAAAAATAAATAAATAAATAAATAAATAAATAAATAAATAAATAAATACAAAAAGTGTTGATACTTTCATCTCATTAATGATGACTTCATAGGCCAACAATTGGAAGATCTCAAAATCACTTATGAATACCATAAACAGTGGGCTTCTGATACTGATTTCCAGTTTCCTGCTCACTGGACTTGTGCTGGGGCCTGAGCATGCCAAGGGGAGCCTGCCGGATGGACTCTGGGTTCATTTACTGGGTGGGCAGAAGGAAGTGTAGGATATTGTCGAAAACTGACCTCTGTCCTTTGGAGCCAAAATATAACTGGAAGACAGAGTTTGGGATAAAGAGAAACAATAGCTTTATTGCTTTGCCGGGCAAAGGAGGCTGCAGCAGGCTAAGGTCTTCAAAAACTGCAAGCCCTCCCAGAAGAAGGGCCTGGGGGGTTTCACAGAGAAATTCAGGATCTACCCAGTTTCAGCAGGAGTTGGGTACCTGCTGCCAACCTCCTCAGTTAGTCGTTTTCCACGTGGTGCCAGGTTCCTGAAACAAAAAGCTAAGAAGGGAGGTGGGGAGGTTTGGGGAAGAGAGGAAAAGGTCACTTAGTTTAAAATCGAGCTACAGGAAGCATTAATGTGGCCATTTTGATTTTTGTTCAACTTCATGCTTTCAGGCAGTTTCATTAAGTTAGGACTGTGGGTTGGGTTCTTGGTCCAGAAGTTGCTGAGGTGGAGTTTGGGGTGCAAGACGTTTAGTGGGCTCACACGTGTATAAGGGAGGCAGGAAAGGCTGGGTGGGGCTGAGGCGATGATCAATCCCAGCGAAGCCTGGGCCAAGCAGGCCCGGGCTGGGGAGAGGAGACCGCCTGTCCCAGGCCTCCATCAGCTGACACTGCTGGGCCTACCCGACCCCCGCCCCCACCATCTTGCTCAGCCACTGGATATGGAGGCTGGGAAGAGCTGACAGCCCCTGGTGCCTGCTTGTGCGTCCCTGCCCCGGGGGCCAAACCTTCTTTGAAGGGTGATCTGGCTCACGCAGCAGCAAGTCTGCCTGGGAGGGAGGCTTCCTAGAAGAGGTAACGCCTAAAGCAAGATTTGAAGGGCAAAGCGCCAGGAGAAATGGCGGGATGGGTAGGGGGCGGGGACTGGAGGAGGAAAGAGCCCCCAGGAAAGCCTGGAGCGACCAGACAAGTTCCAGGGACAGAAGCAGGTGGAGCCAAGTGAGGACTGGGGGTGCAGTGGGAGAGAGGAGATGGGGAAAGTAGGAAGGGGCTTTGTGGGCCACACTCATGGGTCTGGCCTTCCTCCTAAAGCCGTGAAGATGCACTTAAGAGAGGAGCTGGAGAATGTCTGCTTTAGCCCTTCTGCCCGAGGGCAGGCTTGGGAGGTGAGTTTGGGCGGGGCTCCGAGGGAGGCTGGCAAGGGCCCTTTGGCGAGCTGGGTCTCCAGGGCTCCTCCCCTCCACTTGGAGGGCGGGCTGGCCCCGGGGGCTCCTCATGAGGGAGGAGGCGGAGGTCCCGGGAGCCCGGGGAAGTAAGGCCTGGCCATGTCCGCCCTTGCACCCCTGGACGAAGGCCCACTGCTCCACGTTCGTCGACTCATGGCCCGTTGCGCTTCATCCGCATCCCATCAACTTACCCCTTCTCCTATCATTTTGAAGCAACTCCCAGACATTAGGTCATTTAATCCATAAATATTTCATGATGTCTCCCTAAAAGATAAGGATACTTTTTAAAAATTAAGACCACAATACTAATATCACCTAAAGATACTTCGTGGTTTCTTGATACCACTTGTCTCAGAAATGTAATAAATGTTTATTTTTTACAGTTGGGTTTGAATCAGGATCCAAACAAGGTGCACTCACTGTTTTTGTTTTGGGGGCGGGCGTGGGAGGGGCAGAGAGAGAGAGCGAATCCCAAGCAGGCTCCATGCTCAGCACAGAGCCCGCCGCGGAGCTCGATCCCATGATCCAGAGATCATGACCTGAGCCGAACCAAGACTCGGTCGTTTAACCGACTGAGCCACCCAGGTGCCCCAGCTGATGTATTCTTGTCTCTTAATCGCCATGTTCCCTCCCCATCACTTCTCACCCCACCTGCCAGCCACCCCCGCTCCTGCAACTTATTTTTTGAAGAAACGGAGTCATTCGTTCTATGGGATTTCCTCGGAGTCCGAATTTCGCTGACTGCATCCCCAGAGTATGTGTTCTCACATATTCCTCTGTATTTTCTCTAAGTCAGGAATGAGAAGTTCTTGAATATGAGAAGATGGAGGGTGGCATTCAAGAAGGGAAGGAGAGGAGAGTAGTGGTGGGCGTGCTGGGGCATGCATGGAGGAGGCGACACTGCTGGACGTCGATGGAAGCAGCATCCAGGATGTCTTTATGTCCATTCTGGAGTAGGAAGGCGTTCATCCTTTATCCCCCCGGCAATGGTGAATCAACTGGATATTTTAAAACAAAAGAAGAACTTCATTCATTCATTGTTTCATTCGTTCAAGGAATATGGAGTCTTCTCAACTGTGTGGAGGGGTCCCACCTGGCCTGGTGCTGAACCAGCAGCAGGGAGTGAGAACAAGAAGGATTCTACCCTCCTGGAGCTTACAGTCTAGTGAGGGACAACTTCTAAACAAATAAACCGACAAAGGACTGTAAAACTCCCGCCGTGAAGGGCACTGGGAAAGAGGGGGCATTTCAGGGGCTCTGGGATCCTTCTCAGGAGAAATGACAGCAAGCTGAGGTCAAGGGTAAGTAGGGAGCGACTAGGCGAGGCCACAGGGGGAGCCTTTGAAGGGGAGGTGGGAGGTGGGAAGCCTAGTCCAACTGTTAAAATTTGGAAAACAATACTGAATTCATTTTTTGCTGAAGCAAGGGAGAACTAAAGGCATTAATGTAATCTCTCTCCAAACAAAGAAAGGAGCAGGATGCTATTGGTTTGGTGGAAGTGTGGTGTTCAGGCTACATTTAAATAAAGCAGCATTTTGACTGGTGCAAAGTGAATTTTCTTTAAGAGATTGATTAACAAGAAAATGACCTTGGGGTTTTGTTCTCTTGGAAAGAACAGAGTTAAGGTAAATGTGGGATGTCGTATTTGCTGGTTGTTAGTGAAACCCTTTCTATCGCCCTTCAACAGGGAGCTTACAGGCCTTGGGGGTACCTGATCTGACAAAAGACGGGGAGGTGCTGTGGTCTGAATGTTTGTGCTTCCCTCAAAATTATATGTTGAAACTTCATGCCTGATGTGATGGTATTAAGATGTGGGGCCTTTGGGAGGTGATTAGGTCATGAAGGTGAAGACCTCATGAGTGGGATTAGTGCCTCTTATAAAAGAGACTTTATAAAAGTTTGTTTACCTGTTCCACCATGTGAGGACACAGCAAGAGGGTGCCACCTGTGGACCAGAAATTTAGGCCCCACCAGCCGCCAGAACTGTGAGAAATAAATTTCTGTTGTTTATAAATCACCCAGGCCATAGTATTTTGTTATTGCAGCCCCAACAGACTTAGCAAGAAATCTAGGTTGTGGGATTTCTGTGTCAGAGCTCAGACTCTTCAGGCAAGAGTAAAATATTCCGTTCTCAAAGGCCATGGGGGTACAAGACAGCATGTTGCATTTGATAAATGAAAGAAGGCAAGGAAGGCTGGAGCTCAGGGAAAAAGCTTGTGCAGGGGAGGTGAGACCCAAAAGGCAGGCAGGACGCAGGGCTGTGGACACACTGCAGGTCATGTGGGAGATTTTAGAGCCTCATACTTGCCTCATAGTGAGAATTACTGGAGTGCTTATTTAGTTAACAGATTGCTGGACATCCTTCCTGAAATTCTCATTCCATAGATCTGTATTGGGCCCCTAGAAACTGTTTTAAAAGATTTTCCAGGTGATCTTTATCTTCAGGAGAGTTTGGAAATCCTGAGGAGAGCTATCGAATTTTTTTTTAATAACTGTTGGGAGTGGGTGACCTGATCAGATCTGCAATTCAGGGGGGAAAATGGATTTGGTAGAAGATCCAAAGGGTCCACGGAAGTCTGCTGAAAGCTTGTTGTAATAGCCCAAGTGACAGATGGTGGACACTTGCTCCAGAGTAGTAGTGATGGAGCTGGAGGGGAGGCTTGGTGATTGGCAGATGTGGGACTGGAGAGGACTGTGCTGGAGAGGACAGTTGGGTTTGGCTCGCACAGCTGGACTGTTGGCAGGGTCATTGGCTAAAATAGGTAACACTGCAAAAATTTTGAACAAGTGGAGTTTGAGATGCCACCAAAATATTTTTTTTAAGAATTTATTTATTTATTTAGAGAGAGAGAGAGCAGTAGCGGGAGGAGCAGAGGGAGAAGGAATCTCAAGCAGACTCCACGCTGAGTGCAGAGCCCCACGCAGGGCTGATCTCACTAGCGTGAGATTGGGACCTGAGCCGAAACCCAAAGCAGATGCTCAAACGACTGCACCACCCAGGCACCCAGATGCCACTGAAATATTTAAGTGAAGACTTCAAGCAAGCGATTGGATGAATGTATCTAGAGGTCAGAGGAGATATCTGGGCTGGAGATAGAAATATACGGATCATCTGTTTGTAGGTGGGAATAAAGTTTCTAGGTATGCTTGACACTGCTGGAGGAGAGGACGGGGAGAGAGTATTGGGGAGAGCTTAGGCCAAAGCCCCGATGAACTCCATGGGAAGGACTGATGGCAAAGGTGAGCCTTCAGTGGAGACAGAGAAGGGAAAATCAAAATGGTAGAAGGAAACCAGAAGAGTGGTATCCCAGGAGTCACGATTGGATCCGTTTTAGAAGGATCCATGTGGCCAGTGTATGGTGGGTGACTAGAGGCAGGGAGATGGGTGAAGTGTGCTTTGTATATTCTAAATACTTACTTCAGGCACAGCAAATAAATAGCCCCAGCCCAGGGAGCCCTTTTGGTTCACGGTTTCACTGATGTAACTGAGGTCTGCCACCTGCAGGACTGAGAGACTCTCAGCAATCAAACTACTGGTTAGTGAATCACTCAAAAGAATTCTTGATCTTGGGTTTCTCTCTCCTCGCTTCTTTCAAATGCAACTTTTCTCCACTGAACCCATGTAAAAATCGCTCTATCTCTGGAAAATCAGGGCTAGAGAGGGACCCAGGCTCCTTTTGCTTTAAATCTCTAATAGTTTGTTACATGAAACAGTAGCAATTATGCTTTTATAGGTCTGCCCAGTTTTCCAAGTACATTTGAAATCCCCTCCTACTGAAGAGAAAACAGCTAAGCTGAAACAATGAAGACAAAGCTACATGTTATTGACAAGGAACAAGTTCTTTTTGGCTCCAGCTGCTGCGTGTAAGTACATTTGATGCCCAGGAAAGAGAAAGTCTCCTGAGACAGGGCAGTGCCAAGAAGTGCGGGCAACTTCTTTCACCGTCCAGCAGACCCTTGGTGAGGGTATTTGTAAACATTTTGTAGGAGTAGTCTTCAGAGGCGTTATTCATTTGTTCAGTAAATATTTATGGAGACCCTCTTTGGTTCCAGGCATTGGTCGAGGCACTAGGGTGATTAAAGGCATCTCCAACATTCCCTTTTAATGCCTGACTCTGCCATTGCAAATGGAACTGAAGGAGCCAGAGCAATCCAAGTGTGTGCAATGGAAAGCCTCAGCATAGCCGAGACAGCAAATCTTTGAGGGTGTGGAGACTCAAACTGTCTGTGGCGGCTTATCCACAGTGACCCAAGGGAGTCCTCTCTGCTGTGGACGGTTACGTTCCAGAATGGGATCTGGACCGGTGAGGGATGCAGACACAGGGTAATGGAAGGACAGAGTGCGGAGCTGGACGGGCACAACCCGAGCCACTTGTCTCACCAGGGGAGGCTGGTTTCGAAGGCTTCCAACGCGGGCTGCTGCTTGTGCACTGTGCATGCTGATGGCCGTGCATCCCAACAATGACCAGCAAGGTCGACCCTGCTAAGAAGTTCGAGAATGCGATCACATTTCCTACTCACAGAAACCCCCTGAAGTGGGTACCCGCAGTATTCCCATTTTAGAGAACAGGAGACTGTGACCTAGGCAGATGGGTCATCTGCCTAAGGAGCTGTGATGGCAGAGCGGGGCCTAAGGATGCTCGGCCCAGCACTCCCTGACGCTCAGGCCCGTGCTCTGAGCTGCCCTGCGATCGCCAACCCAGATTCCATAAGCCGGGCCATACTGACTCTACAATATGGGCTTGTTCCTGCCCCATGGACCCATTTGCAGTTCTTATGCCATCCTGAATTAAAAGAGCCCTTTCAGGCAGTATTCAGGAAAAGTCCCTGACAGGACAGAAACTGGGGGAGAGGGGGTACAAAGGCGGGGAGGAGAAATAGCTCTGAGGAAGGATCGAGAGGTAGTTAATATGGCTGGAGTGGTCTGAAAGTGAAGTCACAAAAGGTGAGGCATGGAGGTTCCCGCGAGACATCCCAGTAACAGGCAGTAGGGGACTCCCAGCTGAACCAACGAATACTTCTAGCTGAACCAACGAATACTGCTGCCCTTGATGAGCTTCTGGTCTGGAGAAGTGAAGGATTCTGACTTTTATCCTAAAGGCAGTAGGAAGCTGGGGGAAGGTTTTCATCCAGGAGGTGACAGAAGATGAGCATTCTGGAAAGCATGTAGGGGTCGGATCTGAGGAGAAAGTGGAGGCAGGAGGACCAGTCAGAGGTTGTTGCCATAATCGAGGTGACAAATGAAGGTGACCTGAATAAAGAGAGATGCCTGTATGTGGAGGAAAGATTCCAGAGATATGGGGTATATACGCATAGAGGCATGGGCCTAACAACTGGCTTCAAATGACCTTCAGTTACAAGACTAGAACTATTTCCAAACTTAAAGGCCACCCTGAATTTGCAAAGTAGATAGCTGATCGGTTTCGTTGGGGAGTGCTGACCACAGTTCTAGTGTCTTCCCCAATGGTTTGCATGGATGAGGAAAGCTACTGGAGACTTCTGACCATTGTGGACATTCTAAAACACCTGAAGGTCAGGTTCCCCTTTCCTCCCGGCCCTCCCCACTGCCATTCTGTGGAAAGGAAGAGAGGACTCCATGTGACAGTGCTCCTGAACACCGCGTGCTTCACTGGAAGGCGGTAGCCAGTATCCTTCCCCTGGGCCAACACAGCCTCACTCGTTCCAGGGGGTCCGTCTTGCTGTCAGATGCCAGGCACACAGAGGTTCAAAGTCTCATCATTCACTGATGGGCCCTTGTGTCCTGGTCCCTTGGCTTCTGTGACGATGGCTCATCCCATTCCTGAAAATTAGTCCTTTATGAGTCTCCTAATGCTGCTGTAATAAATTACCACAAACTTGGTGGCTCCAAACGGCACACATTTGCCCTCTTACGGTTATGGAGGTCAGAAGTCTACAATCAAGCTATTGACAGGGCTGCATTCCTTCGCGGGTTCTGGAGAAGACTGTTTTCTTGCCTTTTGCAGCTACTAGAGGATGCTTGTTTTGCTCGGCATGCAGCTCCGGCTTCCCTCTCCTATCTCTTAGTTTTCCTCTGCTTCTGTTGTTACATAATCTTCTCTGACCCTGATCCTCCTGCCTCCCTCTTAGAAGGACTCTTGTAATTGCATTGGGCCCCAAGATCATCTAGGATGAGCTCCCCATCGCAAGATCCTGAATCACAATTGCAAAGTGCGTTTGACCAAGGTAACATATTCATAAATTCAGCATTTAGGATGTGGACATCTTGGGGCGGGGGGGCACTATTCAGCCTACCACAGGTCCCACACAGCTGCTGTATCCTTGCATCCTTGTTCATTGCCATGAGGACAGCCCCCATCACTGGGGGGGGGGGGGTGAGCCCTACTGCAAAGGCCAATCCCACCCTCCACAGTCTTTCCCTGTATGGGCTTTCGAGGTATGGCTCTTTCCGTTCCCACCAACATGCTCAACTATTTTGAAAAGTATGTTCTGAGTCAGGGGACTAAATTAGGGGCTTCCAGTCTCAGAGACATATTTGTCCCCAAGACTCTATGCCTGGGTGTGGAGCTGGGGTGCAGACTCATCCTTCCACTCCTCTATTCCCAAATTCCATCTATGGAAGAGGCTGGAATCTAGTATGTGTTCATAGTTATTTAAAAAAGCTGGAATCTAGTATGTGTTCATAGTTATTTAAAAAAGCAACAAACATACAAACAAAACCCCTCTGACTTAAAATGATCAGTGCTCCTTTTAAGATGACATTGTTGCCATGGCAACCAGAGGCTAGGGAAAGAGACTCTCTCTCCTCTTTCCCATTTCCTGCCCATCTGTACATTTCTTTAGCAGATCTCCATTGTGTGCATCTATGGATACCTCAGGGGAACTCTCCTACCTACAGAAAATCCTCTTTCTGCTTTCTGCAAGCAGGCATGTGTGTGGCCAGTGAATCAGCCCGCAGGGCTGATGGGGCAGAGGTTGGCACATCTTGACCCGACTCTTCCAGGCAGATGGAGAAGAAGGAGTCTGCTGATGTGCTCTCAATGCATAAATAATAGGCGTCCTGCTGCCTTGTCTCTGCGTGCGGTGAGTGTTAATGCCTGCCACAGGGAGGGATCGAGCGAAAGCTGCGCTGGTCCAGAGCCCAGAGAGAACGGGAACGACTGAATCCAATTGTTAGACACTGTGTTCTGCACTCCTCTCCAGGATGACACATCAAGTCCCATGGTCACCCTCACCATTGTCTGTGGTCCAGTCAAGGCCTTGGAGGCTGGACTGGAGGCAGTGGGGTGTAATTAAGATCTGGGATGGAAAGAGGTGATTTCACTATCTGCTATGGGATGGCAGGCAGGGCAGTCTCCCAATCACAGCTTCCCCATCTGTAACTGGGATCCAGATCTCTGCCCTGCCTGATCTGTGGGATTCTTGTGAGGATCAGATCAGATCACTGCTGTGACAGTGCCTTCTGAACTTGGGTTTGGGACTGCAAACATGATGATGATGATGATGATGATGATGTCATAAAATTGGAATCATACAATATGTAGCCTTTTCGACTGATTTCTGCCACTTAGCTCTCAAGGTCCCTCCATGTCTTTTTTTTTTTTTTAAGATTTTATTTGAGAGAGAGAGAGAGACAGAACATAAGCGGGGGGGGGGAGCAGAGGGAGAGGGAGAAGCAGAATCCACGCTAAACAGGGAGCCCGACACGGGGCTCGATCCCAGGACCCTGGCATCATGACCTGACCCCAAGGCAACTGTTCAACCGACTGAGACACCCACGTGTCCCTCCTCCAGGTCTTTTCATTGCTTGATAGCTCATTTCTCTTTCTGGCTGAGTTATATTCCATTTGGGTGGATTTCATCTACTCCTTCACCTATTGAAGGACATCTTTGTTGCTTCTAAGTTTAAAACTGCTATAAATATTCAGTGCAGGTTTTGTGTGGACATAAGTTTTCAACTCCTTTGGGTAAATATCTAGAAGCAGGATGATTGCTGGATCATATGGCTAGCTTATGTTGAGCTTTGCAAGAAACTGCCAAATTGTCTTTTAGAGTGGCTGCACCATTTTGCATTCCCAACAGCAATAAATGAGAGTTTCTGTTGTGCCACATCCTCGCAGGCATCTGCTGCTGTCAGTGTTTTGGATTTCAGCCATCCTAATAGGTCTGTAGTGCTCCCTTGTTTTGATTGGCAGTTCCCCAATGACATCTGATGTCAGGCGTGTTTTCATCTGTTTATTTCTCATCTGTATGTCCTCCGCAGTGAGGTGCCTGTGTAGATTTTTGACAACTTAAATATCAGATTGTTTTCTTATTGTTGAGTTTTAAGAGTTCTTTGTGTATTTCAGGTCACGGATACGTGTTTTGCAGAGAGTTTCCTCCCTGTCTGTGCTTCTCTTTTCATTCTGTTAACGGTGTCTCTCGAGGAGCCGAAGTTTTTGATTTTAATGACACCCAGCTTGTCAACCTTTTCTTTCTGGAATTGTGCTTTTGGTGTTGTATCTACACAATTGTACTTTTGGAGTTGTATCCAAGCTCACCCAGATTTTCTCCTATGCTATCTTCTAGAAGTTGTATAGTTTTGCACTTTACATTGAGGTCTATGACATATTTTGAGTTCATTTTTGTGAAAGATGGAAAGCCTAGGTTTGGATTATTTTTTGTTTTTTGTTTTTAATTTTATTTATTTATTTATTTATTTATTTATTTATTTATTGCATGTGGGTGTCCTGTCGTTCAGCACCATTTATTCAGAGGACTTTCCTTTCTCCATTGAATTGCCTGGCTCCTTTGTCAAAGATCAGTGGACTGTATTTGCCTGGGTCTATTTTTGGCCTCTCTATTCTGTCCCATTGATTTATTTATCTGTTCTTTTACCAACACCACACTGTCTTGATGGCTGTAGATTTACAGTAAGGCTTCAGGCTGGGTAGGGTTCATTCACCCACTTTGTTCTTTCTCAGTATTATGTGAGCTCTTCTGTGTTTTCCCTTCCCATATAAAGTTTAGAACCAGTTTCTTGATGTGCACAAATAAGTTGCTGGGATTTTGATTGAGATTGCATCGAATCTATAGATGAAGCCAGGAAGAACTGACATTTTAACATTATTAAGGCTTCTTACCCGTAAACACAGGGTATTTCTCTATTTATTTAGTTCTTCTTACATCTTTATCATCAGCATTTGGCGGTTTTCCTCATACAGACCTTTTACAAACTTGGTTAGATTTACAACTAAGTATTTTCTTTTTTCTTTCTTTCTTCCTTTTTTCTTCCTTTCTTCCTTCCTTTCTTTCTTTCTTTTTCTTCTTTTTTTTTTGGTGCTAATGTAAATGGTGTTCGTTTACATAAATTCCAATCATTGATTGTTGGTATATACGGAAGCAGTTGACTTTGTATCCCACAAGTTTACTAGAGTCATTTATTAGTTTCAGGAGTTTTGGAGGGGATTCTTTAGGATTTTCTACACAGACAATCATGTCATCTGCAAACAAAGAAAGTTTTGTTTCTTTATTTCTTTCTGTATTCCTTTTATTTCATTTTCCTGCTTTATGACATTAGCTCGGACTTGCAGTGTGATGTTGAAAGGAGGGGTGATTGGAGACATCCTTGCCTACTCTTGATCGTAGGGGAAAAGCATCTAGTTTCTCACTGTTAAGTCTGATGTTAGCTGCAGCTATGTGTTTTTAGATATTCTTTATCAAGCTAAGGAAGCTTCCCTCTATATTTAGTTTTCTGAGACTTCTTATCATGAGTGGGTGTTGGATTTTGTAAAACACTTTCCTGTATCAATTGCTATGCTCCTATGATTTTTCTTCTTTAGCTTGTTGATGTGATGTGTTATACTAATTGATTTGGAATGTTGAACCAGCTTTGCATCTACTGGGTTGTGGTGTATAATTTCCCTTTATACATTGTTGGATTTGATATGTTAATCCTCTGTTGAGGATTTTTGCATGTATGTTCATTTTTTTAAAGGCTCCCGTGATGAGTCCAATATACAGTTTGGTTGAGAGACACTGACAGAGAGAAATACTCAGCCTTGTGTTCTGAGAGGCATGTCCTGGGATATTCATTGCAATATTGTTTATAATAGCAAAATATTGGAAACCACATAAATGTCTATTAGTAGAGAACTAGCTAAATCAAACTATGGTCTCTTCATACTGTGGAATACTGGCATTTAAAAAGGATTGGGAGGGGGCACTTAGCTGGCTCATTTGGCAGAGCATGTGACTCTTGATCTCGGGGTTGTGAGTTCAAGCTCCGTGTTGGGCATGGAATCGACTTAAAAGTTAAAAAAATAAATAAATAAAGTGAATTGAGCGGGCTTAAACATGTTGACTCGCTAAGATGTCTGGAAGATATTTTTAAGTGAAAAAAGGCATGTTGTAAAACAATTAATAGTATAATTCTATTTTTACTTAACTACCTTATGTATTTCTCTGTGTTTGTAGGTGAGGTATGTAAAGGCATAGAGAAAGGTCTGGAAAGATGTATACCATATTGATTATTCTGGGAAGGGTAATGAGATTGAATTGGGGTCAAGAAGGAATTTCTTACTATCTTTATTGCTTGAAATGTTTACAGTGAAAATGTGTTAATATAGTATCTGTGCACTAACACATGTTTTCAAATTAAAATGACACTTAGTAAGTCCCCTGTGAAAAGTTGTGGAGATTCCAAAATCTATAATCTATGGTTCCTGTCCTAAAGGGTGTATAATCTGATGGGAGAGATAGACCTGTAAATACAAGAACAATAAAATATTATACATATTATGGTGGACAGTTGTACCTATCACGGTGGGAGCTTAAAGGAGGAAAGAATCAATTCTACCTTTGTGTGGATGGTGGAATAAGGAAAGGCATCACAGAAGTAACAACCCTTCGGCTGAGTCTTAAAAGATGAGTCGTGTTAAGTTAATTAAACCAGGAGGCCATTAGGAGGCCATTAGACTGGTGTGGCTCTATGCTGTGGCACCTGCATAAGCAAACCAAAATCTAACCCCATCAATGCCTCAAGGTTACAAAATCAAAACCTAAGGGCCAGCAATCACAAACAGCCAACTAGGCTTTAAGCTAGAGCCAATCAATAATCTCCTTGCTTTGCTTCTGCCTTTTCTCTATAAAAGTCTTTCCCTGAGCTCCTGTCATTGGAGCACTCCTAACCACGTCTAGTTTGGCACTACCCTATTCAAATCAATACTGCTCAAATAAACTCAAAAATTTTAATATGCCTCAGTTTATGATTTAACAGTAGATAGTTGCCAGCCCACTGGGGTGTGGGGGCGGGGCAGAGTGGTGAACACTGGGAGGGAGGCTGGGTGGGAACCAGGGCAAGGAGACATGTTTGGTGTGTTTGGGAATTGTGTAACTGTGCCGAATGTTCAAGAACAGCAAGACAGAAGGCCAGAGGGAAGAGGCAAATCCAGAGCTTGGGGCATGGAGAGTAAGCACTCATGTTCAGAATATTGCCAGGGGAGGGAGTGTCAAGCACCATGCGCGGTGTTGGGTCTGCCTATCCTTCAAGGAACACACAGAGAGATCCTCAGGAGGAAGAGGTTTGCCGTGAATACAGAGTTGACTAGACGCGTCCTAAATCCAGCACCACCACTTAGGAGCTGTGCCATAGTCCCGCCATGACACCCTGCCCAGCCCTGAGCCCGGGTGCCCTCATTCTGAAACAGACACAGGTAGGGATCCCTGGCAGTCCCTTGTATATAGCGCGGGGTAGGAAATGTACAAGACGCCCCGCCCATTACAGCTGAGGAGCAGCGCAGCGCTCTCCCACACCCGCTCCTCCTTCCCCTAGGCAGAGCATTTCCGCACACAGACCCTCCTCCCTCTTCCTCCCCACCTCCAGTTCAAGATCCAAAGGCCTGCGGAGAGCCTGCGCTCCGGCAGGGGGAAGCAGGAAGTCAGTGTGGGAAAGGGCCGGGAGCAGCAAGGATTTCCTGGCTCTGGGGATGAGAAGCTGGTGGCAGCAGAGATCGGTGCCAGCTTCCTGACCCCAACCCCGCTCCTGGTGGGAGCCCTGGTTTCTCCTCTGGCTGTTTCTGGGAACAGTGCCTGCAAATATTTCTCTCTGGATTCATCTGCGCTTTCAAAACCTCTGCGTTAAAACATTCTAAACTACTGTGAACTAAGAACCCAGCTGGCTCCTTGTTTAAAAGGTCATCTTAAAATGCTTACAAGCAAAGAAATTCAGCTTTCCTCTGAACACCATGCCCCTAATAATAACACTTGTGGGGACTTGTCTCCAGGTTGTACTTTTCGAAATGTCTTCACTGACCTAATCACAACTGATTCTCGAAAACTCCACAGAGAACCTGGGGCTGGTATTACCAGGGCCAGCTTCCAGATGAAGAAACCACAGCTTAGAGAGTTTGTGTCTTACAGAGATTATCAGTGGCAGAAATGAGATCATTTCGGGCCTCTTGCCCTCCATTTGGGCAGGACTTGGCCCCTGCAGCCATGGGGAGTGGGGGCCAAACACCCTCTGGACAGCTTGGGTGCAAAGGGAGCCCCGACCTGGGAGGCACACGATGCAGGCAGGCCTACATCTGCCCCGGTCACCTGTGTGATCCTAGACAGATGCTCTCTGCAGCTGTTTTCTCTTTGTAAAGTGGGAATGACACCCTGAGCCTAGCTCATGGAATTTTATACAAACCAAAGATGAGGCTGTTGAGAGCGCTTTCCACATACGTTCAGGCAGCCATATGGAGGGATGGATGGTGTGGGGATGATACTGCCTTTGAGTAACGACGGTCTCTTGCCATGTCTTAAAGTTCAAGAATAAGAAGGGAGATGGTGTGGGTGTCCTGGGTGCCCTTATTATCAATACCAAGCTGCTTCGCTGGCTCGTTGGAGGACTGAGGTTATGCAGGGAGCCTGGGTCAGTGCCTGGCACATAGTAGGTCCTCTGTCGGTGGCAGTTACTTTCGTTCTGTGCGGCGGCGTAGTCACTTCCCAGTTGGCCTCCGGTTTTATGGCCCCCAGAACCGATCCAGGATGCCCTAGCGTCAGCTGGAGGACAGCTTGGCCTGGATCTCACAGCTGAACTCCAAAGAAAAATTGGTAAATTAACCAGGCGGGTGGAGCAGCGATCCACACCCAGACCTTATAGAGAAACTAGCTGACCTGAGAACGGGTCAGCTGGACTCAGAGGGAATTCATATGGTGAAATAACATCAGTCCATGCCTTGGGATTTATGAAAAATCTCTGTGCTCAGTGCTTCGTCTTCTTTCCCTTCTACAGGTCTTATTGTGGCCTCTGTGACTTGGGGAGCAGGATCGGGGTGAGTGTCTGAGACGCTAATCTATCCCTCTGGCGTGAATGGCTTTTGCCATTTGGGGAGGCTCTTAAATTCTGTGCTTAAATGAGGCTTGGGAACTCTCTAGGCTTTTCCCTATTCATGCCCCAATTAGCAGGGACAATCAAGAGTTGTTTCTCTTTGCTCCTCCTCAGAGCCAAGCTGGAGGCAGCCATTAACAAGCCCCAGTGATGTGATTTTGTGTGTGTGGGGGGGGGCGGGTAATGGGCCTGTTCTCTTGACCTTAGTATTGGAAGACTGGAGAACATTCATTCGACACTTATTTATCGGGCCTTACTGTGAGCTAGAAACTAGGCAGGGTTCTGGTTCAGTAAAAATAGGGTCCCTGACCTTAAGGAATTCATAGTTTGTTCCAGAATGCCAATAATAGGCCAGGCAAGTATAATTCGGTGGGTTAGGGGTTCTAGAAACATGAGAGAGGTGTTTTACTCAGTTTGCGGGGCGGGGGTTCAGGATATGCTTGGGTGAAGAGTGGGAGGGAAGAAGGTAAAGATACGATCCGCTAGAACATTTAAGGGGCAAACAGCTCGGGGGAGCCACAGAGGAACCTGAGTGGTAGCAGTAACACCAGGAGCACCTAGGACATATAAGCAAGGAAGGGGAGAATTGAAGGGGGAAGGGGTCACTAGGGAGCTGCAAACTGAAATGTGTTGGCTAGATTTGGCTATCTGGTAGATGGGAACACCCGAGGGAGAAATTTCACTGGAGTAGCGAAGGGAACCCCGAATGCCCGGGGTTAAGGAGGGAGGGGGAGGTAAGGACCCATCGCTCTTTCCAGAAATCTGGCTGGTAATAATATGGTATGTGAGCTATTCTATTCTTATTTGGAAAGATTTATAATACTAATGTTGTCGTATTGGCCGAAGGAAAGAAGAGCAATAGGGCAGGGGCTGGGTTCTGTGTAAGATTGGGCAGAAGGCTTGTTTTAATGAGAGAGGCCTGAACACATTTCAATCTTGGTGAGGTGGTGGGATGGGAAGAGAAAGGACTGGAAGGGTGATTAAGGGAAGAGGGAGGGGAAAGGGATTTGTCTTAAGGAGCAGGAGGGACACTTCTTTTGAGAACAGAAGAAAGAGGAGATGGATGAATGTCTGTTAAGAATGGGGGAGGGAAGTTGATAGAGAGCCCCTCGGTGGTCTCTACCCTCTCTATCAAGTAAAGGCAAGGTTGTCAGTGAAAACAATGGCCAGAAGAAAGTTCTCAAACTGCTCCTGGAGGGAAGAGAAAAGGCAGAACAAGTACAGGTGGGCAGTTTCGAATTTGGCAAAGACAATGCCAGCCCCCCTCCCAGCCCTGTGTTCGGCCTAGCCCAGACGAAGGGACGACCTTGGCACTGGCACCAACATTCTGAGTGTGATAGCCATGGCCTGGGACTGAGCTGCTCACTAGGGGCCTGTGAAAGGCTTGCCGGATAGCACGGACGCCCTTCTGAATCGGGAGACCTTGTATTCATTTGCAGTGACCTCAATCTGCCTTTGAGTAATGATGGTCTCTTGCCGTGTTTTGGAGCTCAAGAATAAGAAGGGAGAAATCAGATGGACCGAAATCATCCAGAGTCGGGGTTCTGCCGGGCGAGGGCCAAAGTAATGGCGACAGGATAAGAGAGCTGGAAGCATAACCAGAAAGCTAGTGGTGGGCCATGGGATCCACACGGGGGCGGGAGGGCATGAAGGCAGGCTCCGAGGTGGGAGGTGGGGAGAACACAGGAGTGGGAGCCTGGGAGGAGGGCCGAACAGGAGAGGTGCACGCATGAAAGCGAACGTTCAGGAAGGAGGACGGCTAGATGCGAGGTTACGGTTGGTCTCTAAGGGCTAGGAGTGGCCGCGTCCTTCTGCTCGAAGAGCTCCAGGTCATGACAAGGTCCAGGCGTGGCCGTGGAGGAAAGGGCTCACGTGGGGTGGAGGGGAGCGGAGACAGCCCTGTTAGGGGTGTGAGTGGGGGTCTGCCCCCGCCCCAGCAGTGACATTGAGCCTCCCTGGTGGTGGCCTGGTGGGAGTGATGGAGACACATGGGCTCAGGTGCGGAGTCCTTGATGACTCTGTGTCTGTCTGTCTGTCTGTCTGTCTGAAGTCCATAAAAATATTGAAGGTGTTTCTTGTCCTTCGCCTGACAAACTTCTGTTACTCAGTGTCAGCTGGTATTTCAGAACAGTGCCAAGTAGGAAAAGCTTGTCTTTGGAACACTCCGCTGTTTCCTGTGCAGACTGCGTTTTGACTATAGTCCTGTATCTAGGACCTTTACACAGAAGTTAGAATGTGGACATCTCTTTTATTTCACTACATTGGACCCGCTACAGGAGGCTAAGACAGAAATGCAAGCGTTTGCGAGTGGGGAGGGCTGAACTTGATGTGAACAGCCAGAGAGCAGCGAGCTAGTCTGCAGAACAAGGTGGGGACAGAGCCTTTGAAGACCCTTCGGCCAGGCTGGCAAGACTGTCTCCTACCACAGGACGCACACCTTGCCCCAGGAATCACTGACGACCTACCCTGCAGGCTCTGTCGACAGCCCCACAGAGGCTGCAGCAGGAGAGTCCCTGAGGTCCCTTGCGTTCTGCGATTCTGCAAGAGCATCCTCCCAGAGTCTGGCTCTTCTACGGCTAAAGACCGCACGCGTCATGCATCGGGTGAATGAGGAGCTGAGAGAAAGCCGGCAAACCAGTGTCCAGAAGGATGATAGCCCCTGTCCTTGCCGTGTCTTGAGTAGGTGAGGCTTCCAAAGAAGGAAATTCACTTCTGGGAAGGACTTTGAGGATGGGCAGGACCTTTCAGCAGCCGGTGGGTCTCCTTTGCTGTCCAGCACGGCCCTGCTGCTGGGCTCCCCTGCAGTGCGAGAGGCACGAGGCACAGCGCATGGGCTCTCCGTGCTGCTCCCCAGGGCCGGCAGCGGGACCCGGGAACCTGTGAGAAACACAGATTCTCAGGCCCTCCCCAGTCAGACTCTCTGAGGCTGGGTCCCAGAAGTCCTTGTCTCAACAAGCCTCATAGGTGAATCTGATGTCGGCTACAGAGTGGAACTCACTGAAAGGTGCTGTGGAGCTCAGTCTCACGGATCGCATGCGCTTGGATTCAAATTCCAGCTCTCCCACCTGCGTGACTGTGGACAAGTTACCTAAATTCTCGGAGCTCTGGCTTTCCCGTAGGTAGAATGGCAAATGCTTCTTTGTAGGTTTTCAGAGAACTGAAAGAGAAAATATTTGTGAAGAGCTCGGTAAAGTACCAGGCCCATAATGAGCACTCAAGAAATAATAATAACGACAAGCAGCTATTATTCTGAGGCCTGTGGTGGCCAGTGGGCTCTTCCACACCGTGCGCTTGGAACGGCCCCCTTTAAATCTGTGGCTTCAGCTCCCAGGGTCCCGGCTCTTCTCTACCCCTGGGGCTGCGGCCGACCAGGCTTCCTGGCTGATGCTCGGCGTCACGGTGCAATTCTGCCCACAGGCAGCTGCCCGAATCCGTCCACAGAGCGGAGAGCTGTTGGCCTGACCCGGTGAGATAAACTGGTTGGGCGCGTAGACTGGCTCGCGTTCTCCGCAGGGATGCAAGCCAGCAGTGTGACTGCAGACACGGTAACCAGCCCGAGTGGAACAGCAAGGCCAGGTTGTGTGTGTCCCAGGCGATCGGACTGCGGCCTGCTCGGAGTGGCATTTGCTTCCTGCCACCCAAGGTGCTACCATCTGCTTTTCACGACACGTTCTCTTTGAGGGATTCAGAGTGCTTGACGATTCTGTCACAGGATGTGTTTCTCTGACTGAGAGGTGAGACATGGAGTCCTTGGGAGGCTAAGAGACTTGTCCGATCTGAGGTGGCCCAGCCAGTAAGCCATCCTACCAGCGCTATAACCCACTGGCCCTGATTCCCGGTCCAATGCACCTTCGAATACGCCACATGGCTTTTCCTAAAATGGACATGAGAGCTCTTCCAAACCAGGTGACTTGAGGTCCAGAAAGTCTGCATTCTTGCCTGAAATTCCATTTTCTCTACAGGAAATCATGTCCCTTGCTGCTATGTGACCTAATTTTCTCTGGTTCAGGTCTCCATTGAGAAGAAGCCCTTGGGACAAGAAAATACGAAATTCCTTCCCTGCTCCTGGAGTCTGGGTCACGGTCTGCTCCCCTGACCCCACGGCCCTTGGCTCCCTGGAGAGCTTAGGATGGGTTGGGCCAGCCATGGGAGATGGGGCTAAACGGGAAGCTTCTGGCTGTTTTGCAAGGGTCCCTCTCTGATATTTCTGTGTGAACTCAACATCTACTATGGATAGGAACCTGTTTTTACTGGGCTTCCACAATCATTTTCTCCTCAAGAAAATTTGGTAATTACCCTTGTGGCCTGCCCTCATCCCTGCCTTGATGTGGAGATCTGGCTGGGTGGCAGGGCTGGGGGTGGGCTTTGGCCTGGTGGTGACAGAGAGGGACGCTCTCTTTTCTTTGGAACAGATGTTGGCATAGAGCAACAGGCCAAAGCCACATTCAAGGTTCCTCCTTACAACCCACTAGTCAGACTGTGGAGAGGAAAGGGAGCAGCTGAAGGTTGCTGGTGGCGTGTGCAGCCTCTTCAGTCTCCTGCTTCTCCCAAATACACTTTTTGGCCCCCATTTGCTTTTTGGCTCAAAAAGCCCGGCTTCAGGTTGTTCTATAGTGAGGGACTGACATAGGTTGGTGGGGGGCTGAGGGGACATCTGACATAGGTTCCAGGCCTAAATGCCACGGTCTGGCTGCTATGTGACACTCCTGGCTAGCAGGCGGTCCTGTGGCAGGGATGGGGGCGGTCTGCCCAGGCCTCAGCCGGGGCCTGCAAGGCCGACTGCCACACCGGTCCCTACGGCTGCTAGGAAAACCCAGGCCTGCTTCTACACAGGCCAGAAGGATGGCAGCTTCAGAGCTGGGCCCTGGCTCCAACCTTCTCTGTTTCACTCTGAACTTTGTCCCTGTGTCAGTCAGCTCAGGCTGCTGTAACAAGCGGGGTGGCTTAAACAGAAATTTCTTTCCCCACAGTTCTGGAGGCTGGGAAGACCATGGTGCTGGCCAATTCAGTTCCTGGTGAGGACCATCGTCCTGGCTTGTAAAAGGCCTCGTTGTGTCCTCAAGTGGTCTTTCCTCCGTGAGTGTGCTTGGGAATACAGAGACGGAAATCCAGCGTGTGCATTTTAGGGGACACAACATTCAGCCTGTAACAGCCCTTGACTGCCCTAGTCCTTCCAGGTTAAGGGGTGCAATGTGGGTGGGGAGACTCGTCTTCTGTCATCCCAACTTTCCAATTACTTAGGCTTCATTGAGAACATTTTAGCAAATGTAAAAATGCCGGCTTTAAAAATAAAACCTGATTGTAGTCATTGATTTGTTTTTAAATGCATAGCAAAGCCCTTGATATGAATCTGGATGAAAGAGAAATTATTCTCACTTAGGTCAGACGCACATCCTCCCTATGGAAGGAAACTCACAGGATATAAAGGGAAAGAGGGAAGCTGCCCACCTGGTCAGATTAATTGGATGCAGCTGATTTTCACCTCGACCTCCTTCCTTCTAAGAGTCCTGGTGGTGGGAGGCAGCTTAAATTAGCCACAGTGGGGGAGGGAGAAAAAAAGCAACTGGGCAGAGGGCAGGAAACTCCATAATCAGTGGCAAACTTTTAGCCAAAAAGATTTGATATTCTGAGTCTGGGGGCCAGTGAGACCTACCTCAGTCCCATTCTGCCGGGGGTGTTAGCGGTGAGATCCATCACCCGCAGGAGGCTGCACCTTCCTGGGCTCTGCGATCTGGCCTCCCCGGCCTCTGCGGCTGCTCTCCCAGAGCAGGAGGGAGGGAGAACCAGGAGCTCACGGGGACTGCGAAGGGTGCCCCCACCTCCAGCAGGTGTGATGTCCCAGGGAGCTACTGTGCTGAGCCCAAGGAACTGGACTGACCTCCACTGTCAGCGGGGCTTCCCCCGGGGGAGATGCTCTCCCGCCGCCGTGATGGATGTGGTCATTCTGTAAGGATTTCTTGAACATCTGTTACGCGGGGGCACCGGGCTGGCATTACCTGAATGCACAGAGCCTGTCATCAAGGGCTCGTAGTCTAGAGAGGGCGGCACACCCATAAGCAATTTAACACAGTGCACAGATAGACGCAGCAGGAGCAAAGGGAAGCAAGGGGCAAGCAGCCTAAGAAGACTTCCCGGAGAAGGCAACGCCTGATAGTTGTCTTCAGGGAGGGATTTCCAGAAAGAGCTGAGGGAGGGGGTAAATAACATCACAGTGTGTAACTGTGGTGCGTCTTTTAAATGCAACAAAATGACTTGTTGCGAGCGACTGAGCCTGAGGAACAAGAACCACAGCTAGTTTTCTGTACAATGTGTGTGTGGACATAACCGCAGACTAAGAAATATTCCTCCAGCGCCCTCCCTAATGGAAGGCTGTCCGGGAGCGATAATCTGAGCTGACCGAGTGCCCACAGTCATCCTGTTGGTCTCCTCGTCAGCTCCTGCTCCTGGGGGCTGCACTCGCCCCCAGTCTCTGTGCTTTCCACTCGCCTGGCTGGCCTGGGAGTCCTAGTGAGACAGGGTCAGCCTGGAACTGGGCCGTGGCCCTGGCTTCCTCCTGTACCCTGTGTGATGGCGCCCCCTGTAGGCACACGGGGCAGAGCCCATGCCCCCTGGGCTGCCCTGCTGTTTGTCAACACTCTCCCCATGTTACTGAGGACCAGTGGCTCTGTTCATGGCTCTAGAGAATCACAAGGAAGCCAAGTGTGTGGTTTCTCTGAGTAACTGAGGGGCTACCACAGGGTCTGAGCAGGAGGCCCTGGGCGCCCGGCCCCCTCAGCCACAACTGCTCGGTCTTTTCTGTGGTACAACGACTCCACGGACAATGTCATCGGAAGGTCACAGTTCTGCTGTGGAGCTAGAAGGATTTTACCAGCCTCGCTGATGCTAGCCAGAGGAATAAGCACTTCTGAGATGACGGCCGTCTGGAAGATTCACTCTCGTCTCCACGCCCGTCCTGCTGGCCCTTTCCTGTTCACCCCCCTGCCCGTGCTGTCCTCGCCCCTGCCAATTCCTTGTTATCTGCCAACACTTTATTTTAGGAATACCACATAGCCTCTCAGCCTCACGACAATGGCTAAGGTGGAAAACTGTCTGTTCACCTTTTCACCATTTCCCTGTTACTATTTCATACCTACGTCTGTGTGGTTTATATCAGTGGGTCTCTTGAGTGAGCATCGGAACCATCTGGAAGGCTTGTTACAACACAGATTGCTGGGCCTCACCCCTGGAATTCCTGACTCACTGAGTCCAAGGTGGGGTCTCAAGAATTTTCATTTCTGTCGGGTTCCCAGCTGATTCTGCTGCTGCTGGTCCAGGGAACCACACGTGGAGACCCACTAGTTTATAGGGATACAATCTAAAATTAGCACAAATCGTTCTTTTTTATTAAAAAAACTTTATTAAAGTGCATATACATGCAGCAGAGTACACATATCCAAGTATTCTGCTCAACTATTTTTCAACTGACCAATCACCTGAGCAAGCAATGGAAACTTCCATGTTCCCAGAAACTCCCTTCCTGCCCTCTTCCAAACCTCCCCACTCTCCTTAACAAGGATCAGCAGCATCCTGACTTCTCCCAGCATAGATCACCTGACCTGTTCTTGAACTTTACATAAATGGACTCATATAGCTGGCACACTTTGGTATCTTACTTCTTTTTTCAGCAGAATGACTGTGAGATTCACTCATGCTGTTGCGTGAAGCCATAAATGGTTTATTCTCATTGGTGGATCATATTCCAAGCACAAATCATTCCCGAGGTGTTGAAAACACAGATGAACTTAAGAACACGAGGAAAAAGTGACACTGAGCAGTGGATGGTAACTTTGCTCAGCTGGAGGTGGGCTTTAAAAAGTAAGTGGTTGAGTAAGAAGAGGGGTCAGTAGAGGTAAGGACTATTGGGGTGGGAGGCGAGGGTAAAGATTACATGTGACATCACAGAGAGAGTGCCTGCTTGGTACCTTTCGCACTGTAGGAACTCAAATTGTGTTCGGTCTCACATCCTTGTCAGAAAACTATTTAGCACTAAAGGTGGTATTAAAATATTATCATGTATGTTCATTCATTCACTCATCCCATAAAATATTTGTGTCTGCCAGGGCGCCGTCGGTTGGGCGTCCGACTCTTGATTTAGGCTCAGATCATGATCTCAGGGGGATCGAGCCCCACACTGGGCTCTGCGCTCAGTGCAGGGTCTGCTTGTCCCTCTCCCTCTGCTTCTCCCCCTGCTCCCGCTTGCTCTCACTCTCTCTCAAGTAAATAAATAAATAAAATCTTTAAAAAAATATATTTGTGTCTACTAGTTCCAGAGCACCTGATAGGGACACTGTGGATACAAAGACACAGACTTACCTTCCCTGCCTTTCAGTTGTAGGCGAGCAAAATGAATGAACTTTCCCAGTGCGGTATGGGGGTGATGGTGGTGATGAGGTGTAAGCGGTATTGTTTTTGGTGGTGGTGGTGGTGGTCTGTCTACCAGGCTCTACGTATGTTCCAGCCATAGGCATAAGCACTTGCCAAGCATTCTCTTATTTACTCCCCAACAACACTAGGAGACAGGTATGATTATGCCTATTTTATAGATGGAGAGCCCAACTTGTCCACGGTTCTCAGCTCACAATTAAGTAGCAAAGCAAAATTCCCACCCAGCTCTGTCTGACTGCAGACTCTTAGCCCTTTACCCTCCTGACTTGGCCACAGCCTCTGTGTCGTGCCAGATGCTTGCCCCAGGTGCAGGGCCTCGGATTCTGTCTCGGGGAAACTTCGCGCTTAGGTCCAGTCTCCCAGAGGATGGACTTTCGCTTGAGCCACAGCCATGATGGAGAAGGTCGAGGAAGGCCCTCCAACAAAAAAAGCAGCATTTCAAGTTTGAGACTTGAGTCCACAGGATGAAAACTGCTTTTTAGAGAGCAAGAAGGTTAAGGAATGCAAAGGTAGCTTGGCTACGCAGGACAGACTTCTTTCCAGAGCCGGCCGGGAGTCGGCTTCGGTGCATGACAAGGGAGTTCCTGGGGAAGTGGTGAGGAGCACGAAGTTGGCCAGAGGCCAGCTGTGCTCACATGAAGAACAACCAGAGCATCCATCAACACACACGCTGCAGTCTTGGAAAAGGCTGGAATTCAGAGTCATAGGAGAGTCGGTGGGGCATCAGCCAAAGATCATAATTTGAAAAGACTCCAGAGAGAGAAGCTGTTTCTAAAAGGTGGATTCCACAGATGGATTTGCTGAGCCCTTTTCATATTTGCAAATGGAAATTCTGTTACTATGGCCACCTAAGAAGTCGCTCCAACCTAGTGACATCAAGCAACTATTTATTACGCTCACAGAGTCTGTGGGTCAGGAATTTGGACAAGGAATGACAGAGACAGCTTAGCTGTGCTTCCTGATGGCCTCAGCTGGATGACTCCAAGGCTCAGGGCTTAACATCATTTGAAGGTTCTTCCTTATATGTGTTGGGTGGTGGATGCTGGCTTGGGGGCCTCAGTTCCTCTCCATATGCGTATGTCCACCATGGGGCCCCTCGGCACTAGTTTGGACCTCCTCACAGCTAGGGGCTGGGTTCTGAGGGTGAACTTTCTAAGAGATAGCACCGAGTAGAAACCATATTGCTTTGTATGATTTGGTCTTGGAAGTCCCTTGGCATCATGTCTGTCTGTCAAACACAAAGGCGAGCTCAGGTTCCAAGTTTACTTGGTGCAAATGGTCAGATTCTAGAAAATATGTGGAGCTGGAAATATTGCTTTGGTGACTTTTGGAAAATGCAATCTGTCACAATGAACAAAACAAGTAGACTCTACACCAATATTAATCTATAAACATACTTTAGTCTTCTCTCTGACTCGGCCTAGCTGTGGCATCATGACTTGGTATCCTATAGACAATATATATATGTGTGTATGTGTATATATACATATACATATACATATACATATACATACATATATATATATATATATTCTGACTCCTGCTTATGTATTTTGTTTAGGCTGTGTGAGAATCAAGATTGCAGATTATCTTCAAAAATTAGAAATTCTACCAATATGAGCTGAAATTCTTGCATGCCAACATTTGCCAAAGCAGAGTATCATCTGCTCTCTCTAAACCAAGTATGTATTCTCCACTTGACCTATTCACTCGAGACCCTAGCACTTGGGTGTTTTCCATGAACTTCAGCCTATTTCATTATGTGCCTGGCCCCCACAGATACTGAGTTTCTGATCCTTGGCATAGAGGATTTGGCTGCCCCTCGTCTAACCACCTAATGGTAACTAGAGGAAGAGATCAGATCTCCACTTGAGCTAAGAAGATAGAAATATAAGTGAAATCATTCCATTCACTATACATTTGAATTGGTTACTATGTCTGCTTGTGCTTGTCCTAAGTTTGCCTAAGAGATTGTAATAAAAACATTATTTGTTCTTAGCCCTAATTGTCTTCGATTTGAACAAAGATCTAAGGAGGGTTTTGGGTCTGGGGTAAACAACTGGGGTATCAGGACCTCTGTGTTGCCAGAGGTGAAGGAAACTCATTAGAGGAGCCTAGAGTAAGGGCTTCATTCACCTAGGATCAAGGCTGAGGGATTATCTGACCCCCCGAAATTATAACTTATAATTCTGTGCATGTGTTATGCATGTGGGAATGAACATATATTTATACAGGTTTCTTCAAGAGTCCTTGACCCCAAGAGGTTAAGAATTTCTGTAATGTCTTCCAGAACTTCCAGATACAGAAAATCAGGGTGGTGACAGCAAGATTTCAAGGGCATTTGTTGCAGGGGAAAGCTGGGAGGGATGCCCAGGAAGAGAGCAGAGGCCAGACTTGGCAAGGGCCCGGCACAGTGCCAATGTGAGCCCAGAAACCAGAGCAAACCTCCCTGAAACTGCTCTTGTCAAGGTCACCAATAACTTGCATGTTGCCGAATCCAGTGGTCAGTTCGCAGCCCCCACCTCACTTGATCTACAAACCACTTACCCCAAATGAACATTCCTCCTCCTTGAAACACTTCCTTCATTTGGCCTCCAGAACTCCAACTTTCCCTAGTTTTTTCCCTGCCTCATTGGCTACTCCCTCTAAATCCCCTTTGCTGGGTCCTCATCTTCACCTTGACTCCTAAACTTTGGAAGATCCTAGGACTCCTCTATAGACATTGACTTCCTTGGCGATATTGTCTAGTCCCATGGATTTAAACAACATCTATATCCTGAAGGTTTCCAAATTTCTCTCTCTTTATAATACAACTGAACTTCACCTTTTTTTCAGAACTCCATACTTAGATATTTAACTGCCTATTCTACGTTTCCACTTGGATGATTTAAAAGGACTCTTAAACTTTCCAAGACTGAACTCTTGTGTCTTTCCCCAGCCCTCCCCCTCCCCCAACCAATTCCTCCCTCAGGCTTTCCCATCTCAGCAAATGGGACCCCTAGGACCTCCGGAGGAGAGCCCTCTCTTGCCTCACCTGGCACCACAAGCTGCCCTGAACTTTTTCTACTTCAGAATCAGGACAGCCACAATCAAATCAGGAAGCCTAAACGAGATCGCCAGGCCAGTCCAGCCAGCACCTCCCATGGGTATTCGAGGTAGACAGAAACCCCCAGAGTTTCCTGCTGTTCCACAAAATGGACCCCAATTGACGTGTGGCCAAGGACCAGCCCATCTTAATGGAAACCTCAATCATGGCAGCCTTGCAGAGAAGGCTTTGAGGAACAGAAACCCCGGGGGTGTGAGCCTTCAGGTTGCATTTTTTTTTTTTTTAAGGAGAAGCCTAGTCGGAGGGGGGCGTGGAGCATGCACGAAGTGGAGGTTTTGAAGGTAGACTATGAACAAATCAAAAGAGCAACACAATTTTAAGCAAATTAAGGCTGAATGGGAGACAGGAGGCAGTTCCCCTGAGGGATGGAGTCAGCTCTCTAGTGGGGCACTGGCCTCTCATGCAATTATTCTGATAATGAACGGCCACCAAAGAAAAAGGCCCTGACGTGCTTCTCCCGAATCCCAGCAAAACACTGAGATGAGCATTGTTTATAAAATGCTTCAAAGGACCAGATGACAGGCTAGAAGCTATTATTGTTTCTGATTTGCTCTGTAGTCCTGCCATGCATTTTATAATACAATTCAAGAGGCAGCAATACCTCCCCGAAGACACACAGAGTATTCCCCCAGGCTGGGCTGTGGCAGACGATGGACATGATGCCCAACATCCTTCCTGTTCCAAAGAGCTGTTTCTGCGTGGCCTCAGTCCTGGTAGCTCTAGATCTTGACATTTAGGAACCAGGTGAAAGTTCTATCTTTCCTGAACATCCTCTCTCACGCCCGGCTGGAAGGAAGTTCTCCCTCTTCTCTGCTCTCACACTTTATCCAGCCCTCTACTACAGTTCTCATGATTGGAGCACCTGGGTGGCTCAGTCGGTTAGGCCTCTGATTCCTGATCTTGGTTCAGGTCTCCATGTTAGGGTCGTGAGTTCAGGTCCCCAGTTGGGCTCTGCGCTGGGTGTGGAGACTGCTTAAAATAAAATAAAAGAAAATTCTCATGATCTTCTACTCTTCATGATAGTTACTTCATGTGCCTGTACATGCCTTCCTCTTAGAGTTTGGTTTTGTGGAGGCTCTTAGAGTTTGGTCTTGTGGAGGGCAGGAGCTAAGGCTCGTTCATCTTTGATTCTCTGGCGTTCTCCACAGTGCCTGACACCCACAGATGCTGAATGAAGGTTGAGTAAATGAAAGAATAAAAAGGAACACATGAGGTGGACACTGCCTCCCACAGTGCTCATGGTAAAAATAGCGACCATTTTGGATGTTTGCAACGTGGTAGGTTTTAAGCTCACAACTTTGTGTCTGATTCCAACGCCAGACAGAATAGATGCCACCCCACAGGGAACAGTATGAAGCATTCCCTGAAGCTTCCAGCCCGTCTGTTTGAAATGCCTACAAGACATCTTCGCATAGGATCAATTGAGAGGCAACATTTCAAAGACAGAAGTGGTGACGGGAGACACAGCATCTTAGTATTAATATATTAATTTTGACTGAGAACTTACTAATTTTTAGTTAATTACTTAATTGTTGTCTTAGTTCATTTGGGCTGCTAGAACAAAGTACCATAGGCTGGGTAGCTTATAAACACCAGCAATTTATTTCTTAATACTCCTAGAGGCTAAAAGTCCAAGACCAGCGTGCCAGGGTGGCCAGGTGGGCGCCCTCTGCGGGGGTTGCAGACTTGGCCTTGTGGAACAAGGCAGAAAGGAGCGAGGGAGCTCTCAAAGTGCAGGGTCTCTTGTGTAAGGGCTCTAATTCTCCTCAGGAGGGCTCCACCTTCATGACCTAATCACCTCCCGAAGGCCCCCACCTCCTAATACCAGCACCTTGAGGGGCAGATTTCAACACAGGAGTTCTGGAGGGAACACATTCAGATCACAGCAATTGCTAAAGAATATTGCCTAGAACTTAGTATTGCCAAAGCTCTCCTCTCAGTGCTTTGCTTGGACCATTTTTACAACAACCCCATGAGCTAGGTCTTATGATCATACTTTCATAAATGAAGAAATGGAGCCATGAAGTGGTTTGTTTCCCTGTTCCCACAGCTAGTAGGCAGTGGATTCAGACTCTGGACCCAGGCAGTCTGGCCTCAGCACCTGAGCTCCTAACCAATCTCCTGTTGCTATCATTTCCCGGATCGGGGATCAAGGTCCTAAGAAAATGGGACACGGGATCTTAAGAGAATAGCAGGCACAATGGGTAAGTTTTGGCTATGAAGAAAAACTAGAAGGTGTGAGACAGGCGCACTGCTTAAAGAGACTTCCGAACTGCAGTGTAGGGAGTACCCGGTGCGTGGTGAGCTGGCGCTGTGGGTGCGGCCTCAGGTGTGCCGTCCGCGTCTCCCTCCAGGAGGGCGTGCGGTGAGGAGGGCAGCTGGGGAACTGCCTCAAGCTGCTCCAGATTTAGATCTCCCCATGTGTGCTTGCTGAGGCCACGGCCTCCCCGGGCTCTTCCCAGCCCACGACGAGGCTCGGCAAGTGTAGGACAGCCTGGCCGGCTCTGTCCAGCGCAGGCTTCTCTGGCGGGGAATGTTTGCCCTGGGGCTCCCTGTTGGCCTGGTTGAGACTTCCTCAGAGCTCACTGCCGTCAGAGGCTCCTCTTATCCAGGGTCCTTCCTTCCCTCTCTCCTCTCACAGGGGTCCGACCCGAAGCAGGGAGTGGGGCCCTCCACCTCTCAGCTGCTCCCTTGCCCCTTGATCCTTCACAGGTGCTTCTCCAATACGTCTCTGGCATGTCTAACACTGTCTTGGCATTTGCTTCTCAGAGGACCCGAAGTGACTCACTGAGAGAGGAAGTGAGAAAAAAATGACCCTTAGTCTGCCTGGGCTGCTATAATAAAATACCCCTAGACTGGCTTCCATGACAGACATTTGCTCCTTTGGAGGCGTGTGAACATCCAGCCATACTACCCTCCTCCTGTTTTGACTGTAATCTACTTAAGAAGATTAAATGTACAGACAAGAAATGGCTAAGAAACCATTCAAGGTGGGCGCCTGTGCGGCTCAGTCGGGTAAGCGTCTGCCTTCGGCTCAGGTCATGATCTCAGGATCCTGGCATTGAGCCCCATGGTGGGCTCGCTGCTCAGGGGGGAGTCTGCTTCTCCCACTACCCCTCACTCGTACTTGTGATCTCTTTCTCTCTCTCATACTCTCTCTCTCAAATAAATAAAATCTTTAAAAAAAGGAAACAATTCAAGGCATCGTACAATTTCTGAAATGTTTTGAATTTATGATTCCCTCTTTTTTTCTAGAAACATCGTAGAGTGCTTACATAAATACATAGGACCCAAAAGCTAAAAAGAAAGGGTGGAGGGGATCCAGGCAAAGGGAAAACAGGTCTGGAGAGTGACTAGTGAAGGAAATGTGGAGACGGGGACATGCAAGACACATGCACAGATCTGCCTCAGAACTCCCCAGTGGCCCAGCACAGAGGAGCTCCTGGTCTTCACAGGACTCACCAAGACTGACATAAAACCAACCCAGTTCCTCCAAAGATGCCCTGCTTTTCTAGTTGCCAAAACCTGGTGCCGTGAGGAATGCTCCTGGGGTTCCTGGTCAGGGCGGCTCATTGTGATGACACTCGGATGGCGGTCCCAAACAACACCCCTAAAAGCTATGATCAGATGTTGCCCGGGGCTGTTTCTTCTGGCAGCTCTGCCTGGTGAATGGCCCATTCAGAGCAGCTGTTCTGTGACAGCGAGTCTCTGGGGCTCAACCTCATCCGTCCGAGAGCACAGCCCTTGCACGATCTGCCTAATCTGGCCATAAAACTCGGAACATGCACATGGAGGAAGGAATGAGGTGTTCTTCCTTCATCCATCCATAATCACGATCTCATAAATCAGGCTCTTACCAAATGACTGGAATCAAAGAGTTTGTGGTGGTAGCCTTTGGGAGGATCCGGAGAGAGGGTTCAACTTCTCCTTTGCAAATTAAAGGGCTGAATCAAGACAAGGGCCCTGGAAGTGGTGCAAGGGAGATGATCTCCAAAGAAGCACGAAATTTACTATTACGGGGAATGTGAAAAAAAGAAAACGGGAAGAAAGAAAACCTGAACCCCCCGTGTCACCCACGGGCACTGCCTCCGACCACCTTGGTCTCAGGCTTACGCCACTGTTCTCAGGATGGAACGGCGACGGTCGCTGGCTAGGTCACCCATACACGCAGAGGCCAGTGCGCTTCCCACTGTGTTAACCTGAATGATTGGCTCGGGCACAGACCACTTCTGGTTATGCTGTGGGCTCACATCTCAAGCCCAGCTAAAGTCACCACTAAAAATGTGGCTTGACTTGAGAAGAGCAAATTGCGTTTAGTGGAGAATGCAGGTAAGGGAAGTGGTGATGTCCCGGGGTAACTGAGTTATTTCTGTATCTCCCGAAGCCTGTGACTCCTCATCAGATCCATTCTACCACCTCTGAGGTCCCCTTTTCTCTGAACTGAGAGAATTCGATGGAAGGTGTTTCTCATGGAACATTATCTCCACATGGACTGGGACTGCCATTACTCCTGTTTCATGTGTTAGCAGTGGAACACTGACAGATGAAAGGCGAGTTTAAGTGATGCCCTGGCTTTGCGGGACACATGCTTTTCTCTCTTTTTCAGAGCCGGAAGCCTCAGGTGAGGAAATGTGCTTTGTAGAAATGGCAGGTACTGGGGGCCGAGTGGGCCAGCATCCCCGGTGTCCTTCCTGAGTTCCCATGTAGGTGGACCGGGGGCAGCAGGCTAGGCGGGCTCCTGCCCGTCTCAGAGCTCATGCTGAGCACCGAGCGCTTCACGGGGAAGATGTTAGGGCACCGAACGCCACTATCGGCCACCACGCTTGTAAAGTACTTTGCATTTTATTGGATTCGCACACCATCCTGAGAGCGAGGCGTCATCCACCCCCTGTGACAGCTGAGGAGACTGAGCCCGGTCCCCGTGGCCTCTCATCTTGCTCAAGGTCGCCGTGTTAGTGTGTGTTGGGTTCAGAATTTGAATCCAAATACACAGAATCGTGTTCCTCACTACTGGAGATGTTTGGGGGCCAGAGCGAACAAATGAGCAAGAGAGAGATTTGGGGAGCTCAGACTGTGATCCAGCGTGGCCACGGTCAGTCGTGACACAGTGACGGTGGCAAAGCTCTTTTCCCGTGGGCCCGGAGCATGCAGAGGCCTTGGTAGACAAACGGAAATGGATATGAGTTTAACTTGGGACGTGCTTACTTGTTTTCCTTTGTTTTCGCTTGTTTGTTCTTGTCGGGGAGAGAATAATATGTAGTAACCTGCCCTAGTCAAGCAATTAAAAATCAAATACTAAGCACCCATTATTTTTTCTGAGGTTGGGAGGAAGTGCAAATGAATAACATGAAGCCTCTGTGAGAGGCCAGAAGCTCCCATCTCTTGTGGGAGGGTTAATCCCGTGCGATCTCTCACACCCCTCGAAAGAAGACATGGTGAGAAGACAGAGAGGAGGTGGCCCCTGCACCTGTGGGGATCCGGGAAGGCTCCTGACAGACTGAAGCTAGACCACGAGGGATGGGCAGCACTTGGAAGGGCAGATGGCCCTCGAGGGAGAAGGGACAGGGTGAGTGAGGGAGAAGCAGGGACATTTGAGAAACTACAGGCGGACCAAGCATAGGGTCCGAGGTTGGTGGTGTTTATTATGATCTTGAACAACTAAGTTTGCACCATTACTTATACAGGGGAAGACTGCAACAGAGGTTTGGAATGGCCCCAAGGGACAGCCGCTGGCCTCCTTCGGTGACAGTTCCTAATAGAGCAGAGTTCTCAGAATCAGAGCCTTTGGGGTTGGAAACCAGGAGAGCGTGTCTCTCCCGCTTGCCAGTGTGTGGCACTTGAGGTCCCCTCTCGGAACTCCCTCTGCAACCACTCAGGGTCCACCTCCCCTCCACCCCCACCACCCTGGATGGCCCTGCCAGCAGAAGACGCTCCCTCCCACCCAGCTGGAATCCGTCTTGGTCCAGACTCACTGAGAATCTTTCCCCATCTACACAAGAACCTTCCACACAGATGAATACAGACTTCCCACCCTTCCAAATCTTCTCTTATCTGGACTGAATGTGGGGTGCTTTCAGCAGTTCCCATTCATCATTCTTGGGTTTCCTTGTTCTGCTCTGAACACGTGTATTTATTTCTCCTCAAGGGCAGGTTTGCTCTCTGAATCCTGGCAGCGTCCCACCCCCCACCACCATGTGCCAGTGTGTATTCTGCTGGGCACTAGGAACACAGCCGTGAAGAAAACAACTTGTCCATATGAGAGGTGGGAGAAGGTAGGGGTGGGGGCAGGGGAGAACTAAGGTTTATTATTTACTATATACTAGGCATTATGCCCAAAGCTTTACACATGTTATGGCTATTTCTTATAAACTGGGATCATTATCCCCATTTTGCAGATCAGCAAACTGAGGCTCACGTATCTGAAAGGAGTCAAGCAAAGTCAAGTAAGTGGTGGAGTTGTGATTTGCACCCCTCTCTGTGTGACCCCAGACAGGCAGACTGATATGTCAGAAGACTAGCACTGTGTCTTGAGCATCTCTGAGCTCCATATTTAAAGATTTTATTTATTTGAGAGAGAGTGAGAGCAAGAGAGATCACAGAGGGTGAAGCAGACTCCCTGATGGGCAGAGAGCCCAATGCAGGCTCCATCCCAGGACCCTGATATCATGACCTGAGCTGAAGGCAGATGCCTAACTGACTGAGCCACCCAGGAGCCCCTGAACCTCCACATTTAGAACAGTGTCTTGCATACAGTAGGTGCTCAGTGTTAAGCACATGTTTAGACCCACCCTCTGAAAGCACTGACTCACTATTATAAGCAAAACACATTCTAGCTGTATTTCCTCCAATTTCTTTTCTGGCTTCAAAACCACAAACTTTTCCACATGAGAGATCTTTCATTTTTCCTGGTATGCTGCTGGGCCATAGTGCTCAGGCTTCTGACAGCCTATTAAATAATTACGTCTGTCTTCACATGTTTTATGAGCTTTTTCCAAGGACCCACTCAGGAGATAACAGGAGGATGGATGTAGCTGTGTTGGTCCAGGGCTGATGGATGGCCTGCCTTGGGCAATTTTCAAGTAGAAGGGAAACAGACTCAAGAGAAACATTTTTTTTTTCTCTGACTTGGATGCCCTCCGCTAAATCACGCCCTCTGCCTCAGCCCAGCCAGGGTCCTAGGGCGTCTAAGTCTCTGGACTAGAGCCCCTTTGTGGCTCATGCCAGGAAAGCAATGCTGAGCCTGGGCTGCCCTTGCTCAGCACCCATCTCATCTCCTTTCCCACTTAAGGCTTGGTCAATAAGACTCCAAAATCGCAGAATTTTCAAAACCCAAGGGACTGTGCCTTGGTTATTCTATGTGGTCTCCGTCAGAATGTAGAGGGTAGAGGAGGCAGTAAGGACAATAGGCAGGAAGGGCTTAAGCAGAGGAGACACGGACATGGAAGGAAGGAAAAGAGGTCAACACCATGGAAGACCCTCCCAAGAAGTGCCACATAGAATGTTCTGGAAAACTGAGGCAGCAAGGGAAGAGTAAGGCAGCTGCAGTCGGGGTCTGAGGGCCGGCCCTCCCCTGTGCCCCTGCCCAGGCCGGACTCAGAATGACTGTGGGGCAGTTGCCCAAGCCTGTTCAGCTCTGCTCACATCCTGCGAGTTGATTATAGCATTGCTCATAGTGGAGAGGAAACAGAAAATAAACAGAAGAGGGAAATAAAATGAACAGCCAGTCAAAAGGTGATTGCTGGAATAAATTATTGTGAACTTTCACCAGAAGGCCCCAAACTGTAGCATTTGCCAGTTTCCAGGATGTAAATTCTCCCAATGTGGACTAATTGAAACTACTTGTGATTCATAACTAGCTTACAAAATTCTTGAATATTGACTAACTCGCTCTTGCAAGAGGTGAGTACTAAATACTAGATGGTTCCAGAACACCACTGAATCTTGCACATTGCCATGAAGAAGAACGAGTTAGAATTATGCTAATAAACTCGGAAATATTTCTATAAAATTCTGTTGAATCAGAATAACAAAGGTAGGGAATTATGTCATGTGATCCCGTATTTATAAAGCAAGCAAGTGTGTGAGGACATGGGCAAGCAGTGGTGTGATCATATGAGCAAGGAGAAAAACATGGATGATACACATTAGGCTGCTGACATGGGTTATCTTGCGGGAGCTAAGGTGGAAGGAGTGGGAAAGGAGGGAAAAGGGAAAGCAAGAAACAAAGTAGAAAAATACTGGGTCTTTTTATATTAGTTTTTAAAAAGCACACATAATATATGAAATACAATTAAATTCATTTTACATGAAAGTACATATATATGTCAAAATTAAAAAAAAAACAGGGTCGAAGTGAGGCAAAAGGAATGTAAATGTGGCCAGTGGTGAACAGTATGTATTAACTGACATATGCTGAAACTTTTACATGATAATTATTAAAAAGGAAGAATAAATAAATAATGCATTAATAAAATAGTACATTAAATTAATTTTTTTCTCATTAGGCAAAAATGTGTATTCTCTTTGAGAAATAAAGGGAAAGTAAGCAGGAAAGTATGGAGGGGGCAACCCTGTCATCTGATGGATGTTGACCTTGTGTTCACAGTGGACCACCAGGCAGAAAGGGGATACCCGTACAGATGGTTGCTGTCCTGGAGAAACAGTAAGAAAAACTCTGACTTTCTCTGCCCCAAGGGTGGTCAAAGAGTCAACCCTGGGACAGAGAGATGGAGTCCTACCACCCAGGCTAGCCAACTGATCAGGAAATAATTTTTATAACACTTTTAAATGGGCTATCACATTATTTAAATATACATTTGGGGATATGAAAAATCAATCCACATAGTCACAGAATCACTAAGTTCAAGAGCTGAACTTGAAATTTAAATCTCTTAATTACAGTCTGAATGAGAGAAGGCAGCAGCAATAATTTTCCCCTAACATTAGAACATTCTCCCAAGGTCAAAGGCATAGAATTCCCAACACCTGTGGGCTTCTCTGTAGATCTAGAATTCCACACCAGATGTAGTTGGTCTAGCTCTGGCCAACTTACACAGGGGTTTAGCCCATAAATCAGCTTGAAGAATGCCTCGGTGTGGGTTAAAAATTCCTTCAGATCCTATACAGTTTCCTAACATGATAGGGCATCTCATCCTCACTGTTCTGAAAATAGGCTACAAGTACTGGAGCCGCCTGAATTGCAGGAAGGAAGGGCAGGGAGCTGAGTTTGGCTTCAGCTGGGCCAAGGGTGACCTCATCGTCTGCCCTGGGATCTGGGAAGCCCCTGCTCACTGTCCTTTCTTAGGGAGCAGTTAGTGCAGTCGGGATGCGTGCCGCTCCCCCACCGCCCCGATCACAGAGAAGCAGCTGGGGTGGTAAAAGCTGCCCGCACGGTGGCAACGTGGAATAGTTGAGGAAAAAAGATGATGTGGACCTGCGTGCGCAGACACGCGTATGTGGGTGTGCATACACACAGGTGTGTCTGTGTGTGTGTGCTGGACTGTACAACATTTTATTATAACCACTTTGCCCATTAACACCTGTTCTGATACCTAGACCAAAACATACAGAACTCTGTTTGGAAAAAAAGGGCTGTGTAACGTACCATGCTGGGAACTTGAAATGCGTACCATGCAGTTCTTTCTAGAGGGGAAAACGCAGCCTTCTGCAGGGATAAGACAGAGGCACAAAGCAACTTTTATAAAAGACAGAATACGTGTGTTAATATACGTGTCATATCTGAGCCAGTGACATCTCACTCCTAAGCATAAAGAAAGCTAAGAGGAAAAACAAAATGGTGGTGACCCCATTTCATTTTGACACCCAGTAATTTATTTAAGAGGTGCCTCGATTTAAAAATAATGACCAAGCACATTTCTCTCCTCACCTTAATAAGTAGTCTAAGAGAGATTCAAAGGGTATTGCATATATAAACCCAGAAGTGAAATAAAATTGCATCGACTAAGATTGTTTCTCTTATCTGTGAGAATAGGGGCTGGAAACAGAAATTAAATTGAATTATGGTAAGACAAAAATATATACATTTATATATATCTGAGTCTGTAGCCTGAGAATTATACCTTCTATATATGGCAGGAGTTAAGTTTAAGGAGATAGTCTATCTACCTATCTAGCCAGCTAGTGTGTGTGTGTGTGTGTGTGTGTGTGTGTGTGTATATGTAATATCTACATAATATTAGGTATTTTATATAATATCTTATATGTGTGTATGTATAACATATACATAATATTAGGTATTAATATAATGTTGAAGAATATTCAATATTAATATAATATTGAAGAAAAGAATACTGTGGGTCTAAAACAGAGACAGGATAATGCAGTGGTTCTCAAATTAGGATAAAGATTGGTATCAATTAGAGAGCTTGAGAAAATATGGATGTCCAAAAGATTCTGATTTAATTGGTTGGGGTATGACCTGGGCGTCAAGGTCTTTAAAAGTTTCCAGGTAGTTCTAATGTGCAGCCAAGGTTGAAAATCACGAGAGCAGGAAAGAGGTTATGAGAATAAAAGAGAGATTTTGAAAATTTTAAGTATGATTGTCAAAATTAAACAAAAAATCGGCAAAATAACTGAAATGAAAGGGGATAAAAAATGCCCTAGAAAGTAGAACCAAAAGAGACCAAAACATGAAGAAGAAAAATAAAAGATGGAAGGGTAATCTACCAACCAATTGGAGGTCTGAACAGAGAGAACAGAGGAAATGGAGGGGAGAAATTTTTACCAGAACTGAGGGCCGTGAATCACCAAACACTCACTGAGAATCAAAAATGGTAATAGACTCATAGCTACGTGTATCATTATGAAATTTTAAAACAGCCAGCGTGAGTGAGAGAAAACATCCCAAAAGATCTCAGACATTAAAAACAAAATACTAGGACATATATAAAGGAATATAAAGGAGATTGACATCAGAGTTTTCAGGAGCAATACTAAATTTAGAAAAAAAATGGACCAAAGCTTTTAGATTCTAAGAGAAATTTATTTTAAACCCATACTCACAGGGCACCTGGGTGGCTCAGTCGGTTAAGCATCTGCCTTCGGCTCAGGTGAGGATCCCAGGGCCCTGGGATCAAGCCCCACATCGGGCTCCTTCCTCAGGGAGCCTGCTTCTCCCTCTCCCTCTGCCTGCCGCTCCCCCTGCTTGTGCTCTCTCTCTGTCAAATAAATAAATAAAATCTTAAAAAAAGTAATAAACCCATACTCAGGAAAGCCATCAGCGGTGTTGGGGGTTTGGCAGTAGGGGCAGAGTGTGTGGAGGGGGCAGGTGGGAGTGGGGGTGGGAGGGTTGGGTCAGTGGGTGGGGGTGGGGTGGGGTTGGGTCAGTGGGGGGGGTGGGAGGGTTGGGGCAGTGGGGGGGTGGGTAAACTACAGCTAGATGTAGACATACAAGGACTCACCTGTGTTAAATTTCCCTAGGAAGTTTACTACAGGGTGTATTTTGTGAGAAGAAAGGAACAAATCAAGGAGAAAGACATGGGGCACTGAAAATGGGACATTCTACGTGGGAGAGCATTAATGGCAGTCCTATAATTACACTCATGTGGGGACCACTATTCCATCTGGAAGGGTACAGAAGAGAGAGAACTTGACTGCTAATCTCATATAATGAAATCACTTTTTTTTTAAATGAAGATACATGAAGATACTAAGGAAGAAGAGAAAGGTAATCAGAAGCTCTAAGAAAATAGAAAAGCTGTCTAAGCAAGGGAATTTAATCATAATACTGGCATTTTAAATTCTTTGACCTATGAAATCTTCTTATGTAATCAATTTATCTCTTTTATTTTTTGTTGTATTTTCTGCTTTTGATACCATGCTTAGAAAGGCCATCCCTTGGGGCGCCTGGGTAGATCAATGGCTTAAGTATCTGACTCTTGATTTCTGCTCAGGTCATGATCTCAGGGTTGTGAGATTGAGCCCCCTGTGGTTCCTGTGCGGAGCCTCATAGCAAGCCCCGCCTGGGGCTTGGAGCCTGCCTAATATTCTCTCTTGCTCCCTCTGCACACCCCCCACCCCCAGAGCTTGTGTGTTCTCTCTTAAAAAAAATAAAAGAAAAAAGAAAGTTTATCTCAGCTCAGAATTTTTTTTTTAAAGATTTTATTTATTTATTTGACAGAGAGAGACACAGCGAGAGAGGGAACACAAGCAGGGGGAGTGGGAGAAGGAGAAGCCGGCTTTCCGATGAGCAGGGAGCCCAATGCGGGACTCGATTCCAGGACCCTGGGATCATGACCTGAGCCGAAGGCAGATGCTTAACCGACTGAGCCACCCAGGCATTTGCCTATGGTTTTCTCTAGTACATTTGTTTGTTCATTTCCTTTAAACCTTTAAACCATAGGGAATTGCCCCCGGAGGACTCGTTGCGGGGGTGCTGTCGGGGAACAGCTCTGTGTGGGCACCCGGGACTTCGCGATGCACCTGCACAGGCCAGCAGGACTTGAACGCAGCCGATGAGAATCTTGGCAGAACGTCTTGGGATCTTCCAGGAATGTGGGAAAATGGGGGACTTGAGAGGAGCTGCTCCTGGCTTCACTGG